>NC_080582.1:15821735-16153020 GCF_029962835.1 Magnolia sinica
CAAAGTGATTGGAAAAAAAAAAACAGTGCAAAAACAAGCCACTGAACAATGGAGGAATAGGTGAACTGATTCCTCTCCTTCATTGCACTTGTTTGGGAAGCTAATACCTCTTTTCTTTGGATGGAGCTTTGCTAAGTGCACACGTGTGTGCAATAGAGCTCATGTACACGCCACTCATGTGCCAGCATGTCATGATAGGTTCAAGATCGAATCCATCCATCAGAAAGGAACCACTAGATTGAGGCCCCATCCTGAGAATCAGGTTGATCCACTAGTCAGGTGGGTCACAGTCTGCAAGACAAATGAGCTACTCTAAAAAAAATGGATAAAGTTTTCTAACCCATCCACCTGTTTCTAGTATTGGGGCCTGCTTGATGAGTGGACCAGATTTATTTTTGGTAGAACATGTAGAAGGTCGGACCAATCTGATGGATGGATTGGATCTCGCACCTATGTGCCATGCTGTCAGTCATCATCCTATGGAAGGAACAAGCAGAGCCCTCTTCCTTGTCTGACAAATTCCTCCTACAAGGGGGAGACCAAACTACTACATCCGGATGATGAAGAAACATTGAGCAAGGGAGAGCTCCCTATATGGGGCAAGACTTGCTAACCTCGGAAACTCCTCCTGGAGGGACCTCTCTCCGATCCACAGGTCTTTCCAGAACTGATTTGCTGCCTGTCACCACATGAGAATCTGACCCTCTCCTTGAACTTGTCCACCACTCTACAGACTGCCTTACACAGCCCAGAAGTTCTATATAAAGACGTCCTTTACCCACCAGCCCCTTTCCTGGAATCTTCCCCAACTTCTGGGAGAGTGACCTGCTTTAGTTTCCCTAACAGCTGGTGAATTCCTCAGCCTTTGTCTTTAAGGTTCCTTGTGAATGTCAAGTTTCATTCCAGTCTACCATCAACTGACACTTTTTTCTGCAAAGTGATTTTGAATAAACTTGGGAAGTTGGCCCCCAGTGACAACCCATCCATACTTCTTCACATTCCTGTTTCTTATTATTTCTTTTTTCCCTTTCCAACACCCTAGTTCAAGTCGTGTTGGATCTGGTTGTCAAGGTCCTCAGTTTGGGTTTGTATCGGAAAAGCCAGCCTGATTTGATGTCAGGTTGATCTGGGTTGAGCAAATTCAGGTTGGATTAGGATGTATGGAATAATTATGCTGCCTATTTGGGTTGGGTGGGGTCTGGCCGGTTGGGTCCAGCTGGATCAAGTATGGTGTAAGTCGGGTTGGGTTGTGTTGGGTTTATATCCGTCGCTTCGATTTGACGGAGGGAATGGCGATGATTTCAGTGATATTGGGAGCCATCAACGCTGGCATTCAGCAATGGGAAGAGGAGATGCAGGAGTTTGTTCTGGAAGTTGCTCCGGCAGAGATAAGGAGGCAGGTGAAAGCGTCGAGGAGAAGGTTCAGCTTCAAATACGACCCTTCAGCTATGCATTGAATTTCGGTGATGCTGGGTCTGGATTCCTCTGTTGAATTAGATAATAGAGATTGGAAATGGTAGAAATAGGTAAAATGGGTTTTGGTCTTGGGTGGGTCTTGCTTTTGCTTCTTGTATATGGAGTTTTTCTCTTCTTTTCAGGAACGAGTGTAGGTGGAGGTAGCTTTTGTACTGGGATTTCTATCTCGATTCTCTTTACTGTCTTCAACACAGACAATCCGCACTCTCCACATCATTTCTCGTAACTCTAGGTGGGGCCCACCTTGATGTTCATGAGAAATCCACCCCGTCCATCCCTTATTTGAGATCATTTTAGGACAGACCAAAATTGAGCAGGATCTCTCTCCTTGGATAGATTGCGTGCTACACAACACAAGTTTTAAGTGTGAAACTTTTCCAAGCCCCACTATGATTTTTTTGTGTTAAATCCACACTGTTCATCAATATTTGTAGATAATATCATAGCATGGGCCAAAACATGAGGTACATCCAAAGCTCAAGTGGACCATACCACCGTTGAAACATTTCTAGCACCAACCGTAGGCTTACTTCCCATCTAACCGTGAGGCTTACTTCCCATCTAACCTAGCAGTGGAGATTGCCCTGTTTTTCATAATGATCCGAAAAAATGGATGAACAGTGTGGATGTAAGAAATACATCGTTGTGGGCCCACGTACTTTTCACACATTTCAATAAATTTTGTTGCTTTGCTAGAGAGAAGAAAACCCAAAGTGCTGGATCGGTGTAAAATGACTTGAGCCCAAGCCGGCTTTAAAATTTATAGTGAGCAGAACGTTGCCCGGCCCATTGCCACCCTTGCTCACGAGACTAGGAATTCGGATTTTGCAGGAGAGCTCTAGCATAGGCAATGGCAGCTTCTAGGGACGATGATGATCGACGGCTCAAAGGAGGAGGAGAGGTTGTGAGCGCTTTGTCACAACGCATGAGTCAACGGATATGGGATTGCTTGAGAGATCGACAATATTTCAGTGTTCTCAGTATGGGGACGGCAGGGAGTGGGGAAGTCACGAATCGTGAGACAGGTTGTCGCCGCAATGGAGGAATCCGGAGAATCTAGCCGTCTGTTTGATGTGATCATACGAGTAAGAGCGCCGGGGATCGAGAGTCTTGGAGAGAAGATAATGACGTATAGAATCAAAGAAAAAGGAAAATTTATGCAGCGTTGGTATTGCTTCCATGGTGAATATGCTTTCGACCAGTTGGTTGCAAATAGGAGAAGGAATCGGTTGATGGAGGTGCAGATGGGAATCCAGAAGGCATTGGAGATCCCAGAGTCCATACAAATCTCTGCAACTGCTAAGATTATCAATGATAAGTTAAGCGGCCAAAGGTTCCTCCTCATCTTTGAAGATGTTTGGGAAAGCTTTGACTTGAAAGATATTGGAGTTTCGGTTACAAGTGGCAGCAAAGTCGTCATCACCACTCAATCCGATGAAGTCTGTTATGAAATGGGAGCTCAATTAAAGATCAAGTTGGAGGAGTGGTCTGAAGAAGATGCCTGGGATTTTTTACAGGAAGAGACGGCTGATGTGGCTTCCAGCATTGGTTTTTCAAATAGAGACATGGTCTTTAAATGCTTTTCCTACGTTTCCTTGTTCTGTCAGAACGGAAGCTCCATCCACCGAGATTCCTTGATAGAAGGGTATTGGAGGTCGGAGGGCTTTTTAGATGGATTCTTCAATGAGGAGGAGAATAAAGAAGTGGCTTTCAAGAGACTGGGGAATGTACTGCTCAAAGAGTTCGCCAAGAGATGCATGGTTCTATTGTCCCTGACGTCATCAAACCCAAATTACCTCTCTCTCTTTATAGAGTAGACTAGAAGGCTAAATATATATTCGTGGGACAATCATCCTCAGGAAGCAGAATTTATAAACTGGCTACAAGAGCAATTTACGATGGAGGAATCTTCAGGAGGACAATATCATGTGGATGTGAATTCTCATTTGAGGAAAGTTGTTGGTTCTCGAACGTTCCTAGTGTAAAACAACTTGGACGCAGAAGAAGCATGCCAATGGATCTCATTATCCCACAATCAGGTACAAACATTCCAATTCAGCTCTCCAAACTGCCCTCTTCTCTCGATGTTATTGCTTAATGGTAATGAACGCTTGCAAGAAATCCCAAACAGTTTTTTCAAGAACATGACCAGACTCCTAGTCCTCCACCTTTCTTCTACAAGCATCACTTCCTTGCCATCCTCCATATCCTGCCTTTGTGAATTACGGTTGTTGAAGCTCCAAAGCTGCCACAAGCTAGAGGGTCTTCCTACGTTCTTAAAGTATATGCTGAAGCTTGAGATCCTTGATCTCCATCAAACCCCCCTGACAAAGTTGGTGGAGGCATCCTTCAATAATATGAAATGCCTCTAACGCCTCGACATCTCAGGTGCCTGCAACCTCAGCCGGCTCTCACTCAACGGTTGCCGCTCTCTAGTGACACTTGTCATGCCCGATAAACTTTCAAAACTTGAGGCACTTGATCTTTCAGGCATGAAATTGGAAGAGCTCCCGCATGAAATTTTCAATCTGACTAGCATGCGGTGCCTGGACCTGTTGGGAATGGAGCATCTCAAGACGGTTGATTGGAGAAAGATAGTACGGCTTCCAGAAAATTTGAATTGGGATCGATGCGGCTTGGACTTACTCCATGAACAGCTACAAGACAGAAGCATACGTCGCATCTCGGTCAGTGATGCAAGTGTTTTTGAGTCTTTGCACCAAAGCTCGAAACTGTGGAAATCCTGCTTTCTAAAATTTCATTTCTTGGTCTGTCCCTGCGAAGGAGGCCGCAAGGATATATGTGCTCATTTTAAAAGAAAGCGATTTATCTATCAGCGTATTTATACTCGATTTGAGCAGTCTTTGAGTTATGAAAGACGACTGGAGGTTTGCGGTGGTAAGAATTCCCTAGAAGGTGTTAGAGGGGTTCTCTCGGTGACAAAATTCTTTCATTTGTATGGCAATGTGTTCGTTAAGGCATTGTCCAATCTTGGCATGAAGATGGACCACCTTAGAGAATGCTGGATTGAGAAATGCCATCAATTGGAGTATCTGTTCGTTGGACGAATGGCAAACATTGATGTGGCAGTTTATTTAGAAAATCTAAGGGTGTTCGATCTTGCCAAATTAATAACAGTGTGCCGGGGGAAGTTGGGAAGAGGGAGCTTTACATGGCTAAAGCATGTATATTTGGAATGTTGTCCGAAACTAATCAATTTCTTCTCTTCGAGCATTCGGTTACAGAATCTCGAACTACTTGAAATAAAATTCTGTTCTAGACTAGAGAGAGTCTTTGAAGAAGACAGCGAGGTAGGGCAAAATGCATTTCCACATCTAGTTAATTTATGTCTTTGGGAGCTACGCAAACTGAAAAGCATTTGCTGTGGTCACTTGCCGATGCTGAAGAAGTTGAAGATTCGAGGATGCCCACTGCTGGAGAAGCTTCCTCTCGATAACACAAATGCTTCTGCAACAGAAGTTGAGATCCAAGGTGAGCTGAAATGGTGGGAAAACATAAAATGGGAGGGCAGTATCAAGCCAAGCTACATCCGTTTCAAAGACTGCTGTCTATCAAGTAAGTGATTCTTCTCTGCTTAAACTGTCCCTGTTTGTTGTGTTATTCTTCTCTTCTTGAAGAACTACTGTAATTCTCTTTTATTTGGGTTACTATGTCAGGGCCCTAACTTTGATGTGGGTCGTCCATCTTGCGGGCCCTACCTTGGATATAAACCATTAATCATTTGGGTCAAGCTGATAATTGTCTTTTTGATGCAGGGAGGACGTGAGGTCGAGCACCGTCTTCCTCAAGAGGATAACTATTCCGAATCCACGGAACTTCTCTGGACTCCTCACAGAGACTTCTCGAATCCACGAGGAAAGAAAGCAGAAAATAGAAATAAATTCTAATAAATTCGAAATTGATTGATGAATAATTGATTAAAATCGAGTTCACAACCCTTTAAATAAGGGTATCAAGCAATGGGAAAGAAATTAGAATCAAACTACAACTAAAACTCTTAGAATTCGCGACTTACTATAAACAGTAAACTTACTATTTATAGACGGTCGTGATGTCTACTAGTGCGCAAGGTTTTCGGCCAAAAATAGTAAGTGTCCTATTTGGCTTCACAAAACCTTTCTCCTAATTTTTCTAATCTCTTTTCACGTTGGACGCAACTCCTAAAGCCCGACGGATGAAGAGTTATAATCAAACTAAAACTTACTATTTATAATAAAAACGAAATTAAAACGAGGAAATGACCGTCGATCCAGGGGTATTTTGTAAATCCAGGCTACGCAACTTGGCATAGCTGGGTTGGTTGGCTAAAGTAGCTCGTTCTACCCCAAAATCATATATTTTACATTAGATAACTCATTCCGGATTGTGAGATACGCCTGATTTAAGGTCCAATGGTCTGGATCACTTCTGTCGTCGACCGGGCCTTTTCTGATCCATCTTGGCCATGAAACCGCCGCGACCCGCTCTACAGTCCCCTCCACTTCAAAAGAACTCGTCCTCGAGTTCTCATCATGTGTTCATGATACTCGGCCAGGTCCGCGACGTTGAAAGTCTGTGAGATCACTGTCATCTGGAAGATCAACAATATAAGCGTTATCATTGATCTTTCGAATGATTGGTACCGGTCCAATCTTTTTATTCTTCAACTTATTATACGTTTCGGTCGAAAATCGTTCTTTGCACAGATGGACCATTACTTGGTCGCCTACCTCGAACACTTTTTGTTGCTGATGTTTGTCCGCTTGCTCCTTATACTTTTCGTTCGAGGCATGTAGCTTGGTCTATACCTCCGCATGAATGTCAATGATCCTGTTTGTCATATGTTCTACTGCAATGCTCATGCCAAGGAGCTTGGGCAGAGGGACCAAGTCTAGTGTGTGGCGAGGTACTCGTCCATAAATAACCTGAAATGGAGATTTTCCTGTCGAGCGGTTCACTATGTTGTTGAATGCAAACTCTGCTTGAGATAAGGCCAAATCTCACTGCTTTAGTTTTTCTCCTAAAATACATTGAAGGAGGTTTCCCAATATGCGATTCACAACCTCGGTTTGCTCGTCAGTTTATGAATGGTAGGCGTTGTTGAACTGAAGTCGTGTATCGAATCGAGTCCACAAAGTTCGCTAAAAGTGGCTTATAAACTTCGTGTCACGGTTAGAAGTAATAGTCTTGGGAACCCCATGTAGCCGCACAACTTCTCTGAAGAATAGATTCTCCATGTGTGTTGCATCGAAAGTCTTCTTGCATGGAATAAAGTGCGCCATCTTGGAGAAACGATCTACTACCACGAACACCGAATCCATGCCGCGTTGTGTTCGTGGGAGACCAAGCACGAAGTTTATATATAAATCCTCCCAAGGGCCGTCAGGCACTGGTAACGGAGTGTAAAGGCCTGTATTATGAGATTGCCCCTTAGAGGTGTGAAAAATATAACAACGTTGGACTGCCTTTCCCACATCACGTACCAATTGCGGCCAGTAATACCGTTCTTCCACAAGAGCTCGCGTCTTGTCTCGCCCAAGGTGTCCACTGAGGCCACCTCCATGTAGCTCTTGGATTATCTGTTCCCTTAGCGAACTGTTTGGGATGCACAGTCAATTTTACTTGAAAAGGAACCCGTCTTGCATATGTAAGTCACCGGGGTGACCTTCTTGGCATCTAACCCATGCGTCCTTGAAGTCGTCGTCATCGGCATATATGTCTTTGAGGCGCTCGAACCCGACAACCTCATTGCTCATGGTGACTAACAAAGTTGCGCGGCGACTCAGTGCATCAGCCACCTTGTTCTGTTGCCCTGACTTATGTTTTAGTACGAACGTGAATTCCTGCAAAAACGAGATCCACCTAGCATGCACACGGTTAATGTTAGCTTGACTATTAATGAATTTGAGAGCTTGATGGTCCGTGTAAAGTATGAATTCCCTTTGAATCAAATAATGTCGCCAATGCCGAGTGCCTGGACCACCGCGTATAACTCAATTTCATATGTAGACCACTTCTTACGTGCATCGCTAAGTTTCTCATTGTAGAGGCTACCCGCCTACCTTCTTGAGACAAAACTCCTCCAATTCCGACATATGAGACATCACATTCGACTTCAAATAGTTTGTCGAAGTTGGAAAGTACAAGAACCGGGTCGTGGATAATCTGCGCTTGATTTCGACAAAGCTCCTGTCGGCTTCGTTCAGTCCACTGAAACTGCCCCTTCTTCATGCAATCGTGATTGGTGACACAATGGTACTGAAATTTTTCACGAATCGACGATAGAATGTCGCCATCCATGAAAACTTTGCACTTCGTGAATATTTGTAGAAACCGGCATTCTCCGATTGCCTTCACCTTTTCCTCATCCACCCGAATGCCCGTGGATGTGACGAAAAAACCCAGAAACAATAGGCTATCATCATGAAGCTGCACTTTTTAAATTGAGATACAGCTTTATTTTTAGTGAGCACTTGAAGGACCTTCTTGATGTGTTCCATATGGGTGATTTCGTCTTGATCGTATATCAAAATATCATCAAAGTAAACCACAACGAACCGCCCAATGAAAGGTTTTAACTTGGTTCATCAATCTCATAAATGTGCTAGGCGCATTCGAAAGCCCGAAGGGCATGACCATCCATTCGTATAATCCTTCCTTCGTTTTAAAGGCTGTTTTCCACTCATCACCCGACCGTATTCGAATCTGATGGTAGCCGCTCCTTAGGTCCAATTTAGAGAATATTTTTGCACCCTCTAGCATGTCCAGCATATCGTCCAACCGTGGTATAGGAAACCTGTATTTTATGGTGATTTTGTTGATGGCTCGGCTGTCAACACACATGCGCCAACTCCCATCTTTCTTTGGAGTTAATAGAGCTGGTACAACACATGGACTCATGCTCTCCCGAATAAGACCCTTACGGATCAACTCCTCTACTTGTCCCTGCAGAATCTCGCACTCATTCGGACTCATTCGATAATGGGGACGATTCGGTAAACTGGACCCAGGGACAAAGTCGATATGGTGTTGGATATCCCGCATGGGGGGTAACCCATCGGGAAGGTCATCAGGCCAGATTTCTTTGAATTCATGTAGTAGGGGCCTTAGTCGTTCAGGGATGTTGGTAGGCTCGAGTTCTTCCCCTTTTACAATTAATGCATAAGTCTGTCCTGTTTCCTTTGATTCTTCCACGAAGTCCCGTATGGTTAAGAGAAAATGGCCCTCCACTTTAGAAGTTTCAGGTGGTCCCTCTGGATCCATAGGGGCCAATATGGTCTTTCGGCCGTCCTTGACGAAGATATATATATTATCTCGCCCTTTATGAGTGGCATCACGGTCAGATTGCCAGGGCCGACCGAGTAGTATGTGACATGCTTCCATGCCAACCACATCGCATACTACTTCATCCTTATAATGTTTGCCAATTGAAAAGGATATGGTGCACCGTTCAGTTACCTTTGTTTCACTGACCTTCTTGATCCAACCAATTGTATATGGAGAGGGATGACGCTCCATTTTCAATTGCAATTTTTTCACCATGACCTTGGAAACGATGTTCTCGCTGCTCCCACTATCAATAATCACGTCACAAACCTTTCGATTTATCGCACACCTAGTGCAGAAGATGTTATGTCATTGTGGATGCACTTCTTTTCTTGGAGCATATAAGAGTCGCCTCACGACTAGCTACTCGCCGTGATCTTGCTGAACCCAACGTGAATCATCTGCCTCATCCTCGGTGGTATGCTCCTATTCTTCAATATCTGAATCTTCATAAGCGTTATCAGCACTACCATCATTGATGGCGAGGTTTGCCACTTTTCGCTGAGGACAAGTATTTGATAAGTGGCCCGGTTGGCCATAACGATAGCAGTTTTCGGGCCTTGTCAGAGCATAGGGATTCGAGATTATATTCTACTTGAACCAGCAGTCGATACGCCCCTTTGGAGTCTAGCTTGCCCACTTCCCTGATCTCGGTTCTCAGACGTAGGAGGTTAAGTGCGTGATTGTACGGGCTCCTTCCCCTTAGGCTGTGCAGTTCCCTAGGGCGAACCTGCCACAGGGATCCTTGCAATAGGATAGGTCCGTGTGTTAGAACGTTCAAGTGCACTTCTGCACGAGTAGCCAACTTGATCGCATCATTCATCGTCCACATGAGGCATCTGGACCCGATCCTGGATAACCATACGTAATCCACCGTTGAATTGGGCGACTTGCTGCGATTCAGTCTCGACCAAATCGTTACGCGCCGCCAGGCGGTAAAATTCTTCTGCGTATTCTCTCACCGACCGACTACCCTGTCGACAATTTTGGTATTGTTGGAATAATACCTGATCGTAATCGCTAGGGAGGAATCGGGCACGTAGTAGCTGCTTCATCCGCTGCCAGGTGCGGATTGGTGCTTTCGTCTGCCTGGTTCGCGCGAGTTGCAGTTGTTCCCACCAAGCTGAAGCTCCTCCTTTCAATTTATAGGCCACAAGCTTGACCTTCTTTACTTCAGGGATGTCCATATAGTCAAAAAATCGCTCAACTTCAGAAAGCCAATCGAGGAAATCCTCAATGTGTAATTGGCCATTGAAGCTAGGAATATCAACCCTCATCTTGAATTCTCGATCTGTTCGATCTACTCGATCACCGCCATGTCTGGGATGTTGGAAGAGTATGTCGTCGATTTCCTCCTCACTGGAGCCCCCTTCCTCAGGAATGACCCTTGGATGCACTGTCGGTACTATCCTGCGATCAGGGCGATTAATTGGGGGTGGAGGATTGACACCAGGAACACGGAGTTGCCTTAGGTTTTCCGCCAAGAGATCCGCTATGCGGTCGATGGAAGCCTGCAGCCCTTGCATGGCTTGCTGATTCTCTCGTTGCGCTACTTCGAAAGCTGCCGCCGTTAAAGGTAAATTCCCTGGAGCACCGCCCATGGGATTGTTGCCCGACCCGTCGTTAGAAGCCATCAATCCGAGGAGAAACCTCGCTTTGATACCAAACTGACGCAGGGGAGGACGTGAGGTCGAGCACCGTCTTCCTCAAGAGGATAACTATTCCGAATCCACGGAACTTCTCTGGACTCCTCACAGAGACTTCTCGAATCCACGAGGAAAGAAAGCAGAAAATAGAAATAAATTCTAATAAATTCGAAATTGATTGATGAATAATTGATTAAAATCGAGTTCACAACCCTTTAAATAAGGGTATCAAGCAATGGGAAAGAAATCATAATCAAACTACAACTCAAACTCCTAGAATCCGCGACTTACTATAAATAGTAAACTTACTATTTATAGACGGTCGTGATGTCTACTAGTGCGCAAGGTTTTCGGCCAAAAATAGTAAGTGTCCTATTTGGCTTCACCAAACCGTTCCCCTAATTATTCTAAGCTCTTTTCACGTTGGGCGCAACTCCTAAAGCCCAACGGATGAAGAGTTATAATCAAACTAAAACTTACTATTTATAGTAAAAACGAAATTAAAACAGGGAAACGACCGTCAATCAAGGGGTTTTTCGCAATTCCGGGCAGCGCAACCCGGCATAGCGGGGTTGGTTGGCTAAAGTAGCTCGTTCTACCCCAAAATCATATATTTTACGTCAGCTAACTCATTCCGGATTGCGAGATACGCCCGATCTAAGGTTCGATGGTCCGGATCACTTCTGTCGTCCCTTGGATATAAACCATTAATCATTAGACGCCGACCTTTGATGTGGACTGCCCATTATGTGGAGCCCACTTTGATACGAATCATCCATCATGTGGGCCCACCATCAATGTTAATTGTCCATCATATGAAGCCCATCTTTGATGTGGATCATCCATCACGTGGGCCTCATTTTTTATATGGGTTGTCCACCATACGTGGCCACCTTTTATGTGGAGTGTCCAATTCTAGAGAATAGGTCCTTGGATCCCTTATTGTGTAGCCCGTGGTGAATTTCTTGGGGGATGCGCGGATGTTTATTTGCCACCTAACCACTTGATGAGGTTACAAAGACATGAACGAAGGGACCACGAAAATATCAGCTTGATCCAAAACTTTTGTGGTTGAGAAGAAGTTTTAAATGATCAATCACCACTGTTTCGTGTGGTGTGGTCCACTAGAGATTTGGATATGCTTCATTTTTTGGATCTTGCTCTAAAGTGATGTGTAAAATTGGATGGACACCGTGCATGTAAGGCTCACGCATCACCAGGGTAGGCTCCACAGGGATCCACCAAATCCGTGCTCGGAGAAGGGGAGTAGAAAAGTAGAAAATCTTCCCAAAAAAAGAAAAGAAAAGAAAAAGAAAATCTAATAGTGCTAACCAAACTAACTTCCAAAAATAAATTTTTTATTGCTAAAAGTTAGAAAAAACAAAACAAACAAACAAACAAAAAAAGAGTTACTTGCTAGGTGATATTCAAACAGGCCCTTCAAGTCTAAAAATATATATAGGTGACATAACGGATACATATGAAGTTCGGTCCCGTTGGGCCGGTCTAAAATGGCTAATATTCCATGTTTAGCCCATGCACTCATTTCCAATCTTACAAAACAAGGAATTCGAATTTTGCAGAAATATATCCTGCAGAGGTGATGGTAGACGATGATGATGGACGGCTTAGGAGAAGAGGAGAGATTGTGAACGCAGGACATAAGAGGAGGCAAATACCAGGTATCTACATCTATTGGTTTTTCTATCTTTTCACTGTAAACCATTTTTGTAAGGTGTCGGAAGTGGGATAACTTGCAGAGTGTGGATCGTCTGTGTTGAAGGCACAAAAATTCCACAGCTAGCTGTTGCTTCTCATTCCTTCGCAATATTTCTGATGACTCAGTCACTCAGATAACGAGATACGACTCATTTCTATCTCATTACACAACACAACTCTTAAAGTGTGTCGATCTTTTTCTGGGTCCCATCATGATTTTTGTGCTAGATCCATACTGTCCATCAATATTTTCAGATAAATATAGAGCATAATCCTAAAATGAGGTACGTCCAAAGCTGAAGTAAATCACCCCACACAAAATAGTGGAGATTAAACAAATTACCACTGAAACTTTCCTAAGGCCCATTGTGAGGCTTATTTACCATCTGACCTGTTCATAAGATCACACATATCTGCATGAAGTTAAAATACAAATATCAACTTGATTAGAAGGCTCTGTAGCCTCAATAAGTTTTCAACCATAGCATGAATTCTTACTGTCTTCAGTGGCATGGTCCACTTTAGCTTTGACTTTTCAATGTTTTTGGATTTGCATTTTAGAATGATCTGAAAAAAATGGATGGACAGTGTGGATCTAAGAAATATATCATACCAGGGCCTACATAAATTTCACACACCAATAAATTCGATTGCTTGCTGTGTGGTGCACGTGAGTGGATTAGATGAGACCAGGCTTCACCAAAGACAGGGCAGCCCTAACCAAGGAGCCCACCTTGATTTGTGTATTCTGTATCTACTCTGTCCATGCTGAATTTCGGATCATTTTAGATCATGATACCAAAATTTAAGAAGATCCAATTATCAATCACCAATGTTTATTATGATATGGTCCACCAGATAATTGGATCTACTTTATTGTTTCTATAATACCCTGGAATTATCTGGAAAAATGGATGACCGGAGTGCACACAAAATAAACAAGTCAAGGTGAGCACCATGGTAACTACCGCAGTGTCTTGGGTAAGCCCCGGGTCTCACCTAATCAGCTCCCGTGGTGCGGCACATTCCAAGTGCAGAGAAGAAAACGGGAAGTATTGGCAGGCCTCATTATGCGGAATGTATTAGATCCAAACCGTCTATTCATTTTCCATACCATTTTATGGGAGTAGACAGAAAATGATGTAGATCAAAGCTCAAGTGGCCACACTATAGAAATAGTGAGAAATGTACGCTTACTGTTGAAAATTTCTTAGGGCCACAAAAAACTCTAATCAAGCTAATATTTTTGTTTTCCCTTTATCCATGTATGTGTTACCTTATGAAGGTTTCAACGGTGGTGGTTTAATCCCCGCTATTTTTTATGTTGTGGTCTACTTTAGCTTTGGATGTGCCTTGTTTTATGGCTTATTCTTTAGAATGATCCGTAAAAATTGATAATCTGTTTGGATCTAAAACATAAATTATTGTGGAAGTTAAAAGTCACCTTGTGTATCACGCAATCTACGGGTAGAGAGAAATCCAGGCTGTTGTTAGGTGGAGTCACCGGCGATGACGTGGATCAATCAGAAGCGGTCGCACTGAATTTTATTGTCTTCAACACAGACTATCCGCACTCTCCACATCATTTCTCGTTACTCTAGGTGGGCCACCTTGATGTTTGTAAGAAATCTACCCCGTGCATCCATTATTTGAGATCATTTTAAGACATAAGACCAAAATTGAGCAGGATCGTCTCTCTCCATGGATAGAGACCCTCATGACCTTGATCTTTATTTTACATTGTCCACCATCCACGATGATGATTATATGAAATCCACTTCAACCGTTAGATGCCACACCAAAATTTGACCCTGTGGCCCAAAATTAAAGTCCATCCACAATTCAGGTGAGCCACATCAAGGGAAACATTTTGGATGGTGAGTGTTGTCCTTATACATTATTTCCAATCATATAGTCAGAATAAATTTCACATAAACATCATGGCCCACCTATCTCTGACAGCACACATGGCCCAATCAAATCCTTCCACATGGGTCACCGGCCCACCTATATCTAACAGCACACGTGGGCCAATCAAATCCTTCTAGGGTCACCACGCATTCCACCTCCATAAAAAATCTTTTTTAAATTGTACTCGATAACTCATGTCAGTACAGAAATGGTGTGAGAGATTTGTACCTGCTCATCAAAGCGGGCCTTTTTGCTGCATGTGGCCATATGGGCTGGACCGGGCCAGGCACCATTAGGCCCAAGGTTGAAGCATTCATGGTCTTAAAGTAATGGGCCCAAGCCAAAACCCAAAAATCCATTAGGCCCAGCTTGACTTGGCTGTGGATTCCTCTCATCCAAACAAGCCCTTAGCAGAGCAAGGAGGACACAACTTGCCTGCTAATATTGTTCTGATGATGGACGATCAACCATGGAATTTGTGATTTCGCCGGTTTCAGTAAATCAGAGAAGTTACCACAGCTTCTTTGTAGAATTAATACAGCTCCGATGTTTGGGTATTCAACCATTACTTGGGAAGAAATATGGCCTCCCTAACAGCTGAACTCAGTATTCAAACAACCATATCCGACTAACCTGTAATATTGTAGTTCCTATTAAGATGAGCTTTAATACTATGTTTCAAGCCCAAGAACAGTGCTGTCAATGTGCCGGGCTCATTCCAGCAAAATCAAAATTTTGATTAGGGCCAAACTGTCAGGCTTTAACAGTTCAAAATACGAACAGATGCCAACCTCAAACCCGGCCCATTGACAGTCCTATCCAAGAAGACGTTTGGGCACTACAATATGGCAAAGTTGAAAAATGATTACGGAAATGGATTTTAATATGCAATGAAATGATGGTATTGCAACATTTTGTTGGATTCAATGTAACTATGGCCTATTTGGAAGTGGGGTTTTTTGGGCATTTTCCTTGTGAGAGAAATGGATTGCATGGCACGGTTTGCACTTTGTCTATCCGGTTTTTCAAATCATTTTAGATCATGATGCCAAAATTTAAGAAGATACAATTATCAATTATCAGGTGGACTATATTCTAGGAAACAATGGTGATTGAACACGGTGCCTTTAAAAACTTCTTAGGGCTCACCTTAAAGTTTTCAGTGTGTTTTATTTTCCATCCAAACTGTTGATGAGTTCACGTGAGCCTGGATGAAGAGGTAAACCAAATATAAGCTTGTTATAAAACTTTTGTGGCTTATTAATAGTCAATCACCACTGTTTATTATGATATGGTCCACCTGATAATTGAATCTACTTTGTTGTTTCTATAATGCCTTAAAATTATCCGAAAAAACGGACGAGTGCATGCAAAATAAACAAGTCAAGGTGGGTTCCATCGTAACTACCACACTCCCTTGTGTAAAGCCCATCTCACCTAATCAGCTCCCATGGTGCAGGACCTTCCAAAGGGCAGAGAAGAAAACGGGAAGTATTGGCATATGGAACTTCCAAGGGCCTCATCATGCCGAATGAATTAGATCCAAACCGTCCATTCATTTTTCCATACCATTTTATGGAATTAGACAGAATGTAAATCAAAGCTCAAGTGCCACACTATAGAAATAGTGAGAAATGTACGCTTACTGTTGAAATTTTCTTAAGGCCACAAAAAACTTTAATCAAGCTAATATTTTTGTTTTCTCTTTATCCATGTCATTGTTACCTTAAGAAGAAGTTAGATGGAAAATAAACCTAACAATGAAGGTTTTAACGGTGGTGGTTTAATCACCACTATTTTTTATATTGTGGTCTACTTCAGCTTTGGATGTGCCTTGTTTTATGGCTCATTCTTTAAAAATTGATAATCTGTTTGGATCTAAAACATAAATAATTGTGGACGTTAAAAGTCACCTTGTGTATCACGCAATCTATGGGTAGAGAGAAATACAGCGTGCTGTTAGGTGGAGTCACCGGCGATGACGTGGATCAATCAGAAGCGGCCGCACTGAATTTTACTATCTTCAACCCGGACGCGGACTGCATCCTACCCCCGCCTGGACGGTAATCTGTCTGAGCAGGGCTCTGTGGGCCCACCGAGATGTAAGTGTTTTATCCACGCCGTTCATTGTTTTCCTCGTATCATTTTAAGGTTTCATACAAAAAATGAGGCAGGTCAAAAGCTTAAGGAAATAAAAAGTGAGGATTGGACGTCCACCATTAAAACTTTCTTGGGAGCCGGAGAAGTTTCGGATCAAGCCGATATTTGTGTTTTCACTTCATCCACGTCTACATGAACTTCTTATTAATACGTTGGATGGTAAAAATAATCACGGTGGCCCTTAGAAATATTTCAACGGTGGGTGTCATTATCACTGCAGCTTCCTTTGGTGTGGTCCACTGGAGCTGTGGAACTGCCTCATTTTTTGTGTAACCTTAAAATGATCTGAGTAAAATGATGAATGGCGTGGATAAAATAATTATATCACAATGGGCCCCACAGAGCCCTGCCCAGACGGATTACTGTCCGGGCGGGGTAGGATGCAATCCGCGTCCCTTCAACACATCATTTCTCGTTACTCTAGGTGGGCCCCACAGTCAATCCGCACTCTCCACATCATTTCTCGTTACTCTAGGTGGGCCCCACAGTCAATCCGCACTCTCCACATCATTTCTCGTTACTCTAGGTGAGGCTCATCTTGATGTTTGTGAGAAATCCACCCCGTCTATCTGTTATTTGAGATCATTTCACGACTTGAGACCAAAATTGAGCAGCATCCTCTCTCTCCATGGATAAATTGCGTGCTACACAGCACAAGTTTTAAGTGTGAAATTTCTCCAAGCCCTACTATGATTTATTTTATTTTATTTTATTTTGTGTTAAATCGACACAGTTCATCAATATTTATAGATAATTACAAAGCATGGGCCAATACATGAGGTACATCGATCCAAAGCTCAAGTGGACCATACCACCGTTGAAACCTTTCTAGCACCAACCGTAGTCTTAATTCCCATCTAACCTAGCATTGGAGATTGCCCTGTTTTTCAGAATGATCTAAAAAAAAAAAAAAGATGAACAGTGTGGATGTAAGAAATAGAAAGTTGTGGGCCCACGTAATTTTCACACATCAATAAATTTTGTTGCTTGCTAGAGAGAAGAAAACCCAAAGTGTTGGATCGGTGTAAAATGACTTGAGCCCAAGCCGGCTTGAAAATTGATAGGGCGCAGATCGTGCCTAGCCCATTCACTCATTTCCACCCTTACCAAACTAGGAATTCCATTTTGCAAAAAGTGATCGTGCGGAGGAGACGGCAGCTTCCAGGGATGGTGATGATCGACGGCTCAGACAAGGAGGAGAGGTTGTGAGTACTTGCTCACGACGCATGAGGCAACAGATATGGGACTGTTTGCGAGATGACAATATTTCAGTGTTCTCGGTTTGGGGATGGCGGGGTGTGGGGAAGACGAGGATTATGAGACAGGTGGTTGCAGCGGTGGTTGAGGAATCTAGAGAATCTAGCCGTCTGTTTGATGTGATCATACGAGTACGAGCACCGGGGGTCGAGAGTCTTGCTGAGAATATGCAGGAGAGACTCGGGGAAGAATTGAAACTTTTAAGTGTTTGGCCGAAGCGGCTTTTTAAGGCGTTGGATGAAAAGGGGAGAAGGAATCGTTTAATGGAGGTACAGATGGGAATGAAGGAGGCATTGGATATCCCAAAGTCCATGGACTTCTCCGCAGCTGCTAAACAAATCTCGGCTCAGCTAAGCGGCCAGAGGTTCCTCCTCGTCTTAGAAGATGTTTGGGAAAGCATCAACTTGGAAGAGATGGGAGTTCCAGTCATGGCCTCTGCTATCACCAGCGGCAGCAAAGTGGTGATCGCAACTAAATCCCAAGAAGTCTGTAAGAAAATGGGAGCCGAAGTAAACATCACGCCGGGGGAGTGGTCTAAAGAAGACGCCTGGGATTTTTTACAGGAAGAGGCAGCCGATGTTTCTGCCAGCATTGGTTTCTCAATAACCAGAGACATGGTCTTCAAATGCTTCTCTTACGTCTCCTTGCTCTGTCGAAACCGATGCTCCATCGATGCAGATTCCTTGATAGAAGAGTATTGGAGGTCGGTGGGCTTTTTAGATGGATTCTTCAATGAGGAAGAGAATAAAGAAGCGGCTTTCAAGAGAATGGGGAATGTACTGCTCAAAGAGCTTGCAGAGAGGTGCATGGTGCTATTGTCCCTGGTGCCATCAAACCCAAATTGGCTACACTCCTATCTACAGAGGTGGGTTGAATATTTTATGGCAAACTTATCAAAAGCTCAATCTATGGAAAGGGAATTTATGGATTGGCTACAAGAGCAATTTACAATGGAGGGATCTTCAGGAGGACAATATCATGTGGATATGAATTCCCGGCTAATGGAAGTGATTGGTTCTCAGACGTTCCTAGTGAAGTACAACTTAGATAGGGAAGAATCATGCCAATGGATCTCATTATCCAATAATCAGGTAGAAACACTCCCATTCCCCTCTCCAAATTGCCCTCTTCTCTCAACATTGTTGCTAAAAAACAATGATCATTTGCAAGAAATCCCAGATGGTTTTTTCCAGAACATGACCAAACTCCGAGTCCTCGACATTTCTTTCACAAGCATCACTTCCCTACCCTCGTCCATGTCCTGCCTGTGTGAATTACGGTTGTTGAAGCTTCAAAGCTGCTGCAAGCTAGAGGCTCTTCCTGCATTCTTAAAGGATATGCAGAAGCTCGAGATCCTCGATCTCCATCAAACTCCCTTGACGAAGATGGTGGAGGTATCCTTCCACAACATGCAACACCTCCGACGTCTCAACATCTCAGGTGCCTGAAACCTCAGCAGGCTCTCGCTCAAAGGTTGTCACTCTCTAGTGAAACTGGTCAGCCCAAATAAACATTCAAAACTTGAGGCACTTCATCTTTCAGGCACGAAAATGGAAGAGCTCCCACACGAAATTTTCAATCTGACTAGCTTGCGGAGCCTGGACCTGTTGGGAATGGAGCATCTCAAGACGGTTGACTGGAGAAAGATAAATCAGCTTCCAGAAAACTTGAATTGGGATCGATGTGGCTTGAACTTGCTGCATGAGCAGCTCCAAGATAGCAGCAGTC
This sequence comes from Magnolia sinica, assembly GCF_029962835.1. Lineage (NCBI taxonomy): Eukaryota > Viridiplantae > Streptophyta > Magnoliopsida > Magnoliales > Magnoliaceae > Magnolia > Magnolia sinica. The sequence goes on from NC_080582.1 coordinate 15,840,959, forward strand.
GTCACATCTCTGTCGGTGATGCAAGTGTTTTTGAGTCTTTGGACGAAAGCTCGAAACTGTGGAAATCCTGCTTTCAAAAATTCCATTTCTTGGTCTGTCCCTGCGAGGGAGGGCGCAAGGATAGATATCTTGATTTTAAAAGAAACCGATTTTTCTACCAGCGTATTTATACTCGATTTGAGCAGTCTTTGAGTTATGAAAGAAAACTGGAGGTTTGCGGTGGTAAGAATTCCCTAGACGGTGTTAGAGGGGTTCTCTCAGTGACAGAATTCTTTCATTTGTATGGCAATGCGTTCATTAAGGCACTGTCCAATCTTGGCATGGAGCTGGACAACCTTAAAGAATGTTGGATTGAGAAATGCCATCAACTGGAGATTCTGTTCGTTGGAAGAATGGCAGACATTGATGCAGCAGTTTGTTTAGAAAATCTAAGGGTGTCAGATCTTGCCAAATTAAGAACAATGTGCCGGTGGTAGTTGGGAAGAGGGAGCTTCGCATGCCTAAAGAATATATATTTGGAATGTTGCCCGAAGCTCGTGAGTTTCTTCTCTTCGAGCATTCAGTTACAGAATCTCAAATTACTTGAAATAAAATTTTGCTGTAGACTGGAGAAGGTCTTTGAAGAAGACCGCCTGGCAGGGCAAAATGCATTTCCACAGCTAGTTGATTTATGTCTTTGGGAGCTACGCAAACTGAAAAGCATTTGTGGTGGGCACTTGCCGATGCTGAAGAAGTTGAAGATTCGAGGATGCCCGCTGCTGGAGAAGCTTCCTCTCCATAACACAAATGCTTCTGCAGCAGAAGTCAAGATTGAAGGTGAGCTGAAATGGTGGGAAAGCATAAAATGGGAAGGTAGTGTCAAGCCACACAACATCCGTTTCAAAGAATGGTGTCCGTCAACCAAGTGATTCTTTTCTGCTTCAACTAGGATCTGTTTATTATGTTATTATTCTCTTATTGAACTATTGTAATTCTCTTTTATTTGTGCGATGCTGTGGTAGAAAGAGGGTGTTCCATAGGACTTAGGTGACTTAGTCGTAGTGGCTTCGAATTATGAATTTCATGACAAATTGGATGTGTTACTCTTTAGGATGAATTTCGGAAAGTTAAACAAGTACTGGATTTGTTTTGTAAATCATGCTTGCAGCAGTAAGGACACTTAATTTATTTATTTTTATCTTTTATTTTCCTCGCAGAGGTGTTAGATGATTTTTGTTATGGGGCCTTTCTGCTTTGCATGAATTGGTTGGGTTTTTCAGGTTTCAGTTATGTTCCCTAATTTAGATGTAATTTTCTATTATATGAGAGAGAGAGAGAGAGAGAGAGAGAGAGAGAGAGAGGCATATGCTTATGACCTTAGCCAACCATGGATAAGGCTGAAACTTGGGCCAGGATCATCCCAATCCCGACTGGTCCACTCAATTGTTCCATGATGGGGATCCTTAATTCTTTATATCATTCTCTTAATCATATTTATCAAATCCAGAGAAATAGGCACTGTTGGATAAAAGTTGGGGTTGGGTCATGAGAAAATCTGTACGCTGAGTTTAGGTAAGCCTGAAAATTGGGTCCCATCACATGGCCAATTTACAGTCTTAACCAGCGAGTCTTTTCTACTTTTGGCAATCGTTTGATGTAGACATCTCTCATTTTATTTAGGGATTTTTACCACAAAATTCCACACAAATGAAGCACTGAAATTACCATAATGCCCACTATACACTCGTTTCTTTAAAAAGTGGTAAAGTAGAAAATCTTGGGGCCCATTACATATTTTTATGACATCCAAGCCATCCAATAGATGTAATCTCCTATGGTGTTGAGAAGTATCAAAAATTTCGTCAATCTAAAAAGAGGATGAGGCACACCATAAAAAATAATATACACCACTAAAAACATCAAAATATAATCACACCCACTAGTGATTCAATAAAAAAATATTTTTGGTCCATAGTATGATTATTATGTTTAGTTGAAGATGTTTGGCATGCTAATGTCATACACAAACTATGGGGTGGCCGCTTTTTTTTTTTGACTTCATTACTTTCCAAAGAAAAACAATAAATAGGGTACTTCGGTAACTTAAGTAGTCATTACTAAAATCCTAAAATATTTATTAATTTATAACAAAAATTTCAATTTTAGCAATATTTTCCCATCAATATCCTAAGAAATTCTAAAGAAAAGAAATTCCCGATAATGAGATTTGTCACTACAAAGACCTATAAATGGCCAAGGGCCAATCTTAGATGCACCGAAAAGATGGTGACCGTCTGCCATCCAAATTGAGGATTGCAATGGAAACAGGCAGGACTTACTTTCATCCCATTATGTGGAAGGAACCATTCCTCTGGAATCCGAATGCACAAGTCAGTTACAATTACCAGATGCATCCATACCAGTAGCAAGAGCCTTCAATCTCGGTATCTGCACTAAAGAATCAAATCCCTATCGTATTATTGTTTACACCAACATTAGAATGAAAAGAGGCCAATCTCCCTATTGGTTTCCGAACCTGGTTGGTAAGTGTAGGCCGATGGCTAATCTATCCAAGCCATTGATCAAACGTCCCCCATCATGGATGGACCATTCCCAGTATATCCTCCCAATTGGTCAACTCTAACCTCCTGTTGTTAAAAAGAAATGAACCAACAAACCACACTCACTGGAGGAAAGGCCAAAGATTTGATGGCTAGGATCTTCTGATTTGGGAGATTTTGGGGCAATCGTCCATCGACGATTGGAGCCTACAGATCAATGGCTTGGAAAGATCAACCATGAACCCTACATCTATGAACTTATTCCGAACAGGGAACTCGGCCTCCTCGAATGAAAACACACTAGAAAGTTGCTTTGAAATGACAATACACTAATCACTTGCATTCAGACTTCAATTGTGCATAATAACCTAAGATCAAATCCGTTAACTCCGGATGCTCCAGTCCACATGCAAAAACTGTAAAATGGCATTGTTGAAAGATGAAAACAAATGTAGTTAGAATCGTTTCCCTCAATTTCAGATTGATTTTGTACTGATTCCACAGAATGGATACAAAGGTTCAACCGATGCATAACATCTGAATTTACAATCTTCCATTTTCATAGCTGCTGTTTATAGAGAGGTCCAAAAGGAAGCATATAGACCATGAAATCCTCCACTTTTTATCTTCCATGAGTAGCGATAACGGTTTTCACAAGCTTACAACTTCAACCAGCTGTTCTCTACAATGTACGGTACCCTTTAGACGCTCAGGATCATTGCAAGGGTTCAAAATGGTTAGCCACTTCACTACATCTGCAACCAGTGCATCCAACATGCATTTGAATGTGACTCTGAGCAATTCATTGAAATCTTTTGATCAGTTTGGAATGAGCAATGGCCACGATAAAATTATGCATCAGTAACCATAACGGTCATTCAATGAGGTTCGCCCATCGCCCAATTGTCCTGCATGAATTCAATGTGATTGGTCACATATATTAAACAAGCGCATAGTCATCAAAATCCTACTATTTACGATTTAGGATTTGAGCTGAATTTTAAGCAAAACTATTTGAATCTCACCTTGAATCCCTCTTTATATGAATCCTACGATTCTATAATTTAAATCTTACAATTTACATTTCAAATTATACTTACTCTCTTCTATTTTAAGCTTCACTTGGCGTTCATTTTATGTTTTTAAATTGCTGGGGGCATTTTAAGAATCATTTAGAAAAGGTAAATTACTTTACCTTGTTCATAATAAAATATTAAACAGTATATACTCTCTTCGACATTAAATCATGGAGCTATTTTTTTTTTTCTACTTCTTAACTGTTGACCTATATTTATTGTGGAATAAATGAATGATGGTTAGAAATCAAAGTATCTTTTCTTGTTGTTGTCAGTCCATAGAATCAAATGCCACTTTCCCAAATGTCAACAAAGTCGTCAGATTCATACATTTTTTGTGGCGCTTCATCATGTACATGTTGCTTCTCTTTCACTTACATGTCCTCTGTAGCACCAAGCCATATAGGCTTTGTGACCGTGTATGTGGCCACTTTGCTTTCTATGCCGTCACTAACAGCTTCATCACCTTATGGAGGTTTACTTGTTTCTAAGGGAAGACTTTTATCTTTATGGGAGGAACCATTTGCAGGCTTTGCTAGCGTAGAGCTTTTCTTTTGCTCCACTAAAAGCCTTTTTTGTGACGTTGGAAACAGGAATATCTGGCTGGTTAGATTTTGATGTCTGGGCTTTTGAATCCCTCCTCCGAGCAGCTTCTCTTGTCGGATCAGCAATTTTCAGTAAGAATTGGATCCGATCCAATTCAGATTGCAGAGCAGACAGTTCCTTCTGAAGTTGCACAGTCGCATTGATCACTGGTACATAAGTAATTAATGTCAGCAGATGGTTGGTAGAGTTGACTATACGAATATATTCCTAAAACAGCAACAACACATAAGCACAACGTTGGACAAGATGCATGGCTAAAAAGGGTGTCAGGATCAGGAGTGCAACTCGATCAGGTTGGGCCGGGTTGGGGGTCAAACTGAGCCCAAGCTGACCTCAAGAGGACCCAACTCGCAGCCCAACCCAACCCGACTTTTTTTTTAATAGGCATAACCCATTACTGATATTAAGAAAAGAAAAGATTAAAAAAGAAAAATAAAAATCAAGACCCAGGAGAATCGAGATAGAAATCCCAGTACAAAAGCTACCTCACCTACACTCGTTCCTGAAAAGAAGAGAAAAAACTCCATATACAAGAAGCAAAAACAGAACCCACCCAAGACAAAACCCATTTACCCTATTTCTACCATTTTCAATCTCTATTATCTAATTCAACAGAGGAATCCAGACCCAGCATCATCGAAATTCAATGCATAGCTGAAAGGGTCGTATTTGAAGCTGAACCTTCTCCTCGACCGCGCTTTCACCTGCCTCCTTATCTCTGCCCGAACCTTCCAGAACAAACTCCTGCATCTCCTCTTCCCATTGCTGAATGCCAGCGTTGATGGCTCCAATATCACTGAAATCATCGCCATTCCCTCCGTCAAATCGAAGCGACGGATATAAACCCAACACAACCCAACCCGACTTACACCATACTTGATCCAACTGGACCCAACCTGACCAGACCCCACCCAACCCAAATAGACGTAATTATTCCCAACACATCCTAATCCAACCTGAATTTGCTCAACCCGAATCCAACCTGACATCAAATCAGGCTGGCTTTTCCGATACAAACCCAAACTGAGGACCTTGACAACCAGATCCAACACGACTTGAACTAGGGTGTTGGAAAGGGAAAAAAGAAATAATAAGAAACAGGAATGTGAAGAAGTATGGATGGGTTGTCACTGGGGGCCAACTTCCCAAGTTTATTCAAAATCACTTTGCAGAAAAAAGTGTCAGTTGATGGTAGACTGGAATGAAACTTGACATTCACAAGGAACCTTAAAGACAAAGGCTGAGGAATTCACCAGCTGTTAGGGAAACTAAAGCAGGTCACTCTCCCAGAAGTTGGGGAAGATTCCAGGAAAGGGGCTGGTGCGTAAAGGACGTCTTTATATAGAACTTCTGGGCTGTGTAAGGCAGTCTGTAGAGTGGTGGACAAGTTCAAGGAGAGGGTCAGATTCTCATGTGGTGACAGGCAGCAAATCAGTTCTGGAAAGACCTGTGGATCGGAGAGAGGTCCCTCCAGGAGGAGTTTCCGAGGTTAGCAAGTCTTGCCCCATATAGGGAGCTCTCCCTTGCTCAATGTTTCTTCATCATCCGGATGTAGTAGTTTGGTCTCCCCCTTGTAGGAGGAATTTGTCAGACAAGGAAGCGGGCCTCTGCTTGTTCCTTCCATCGGATGATGACTGACAGCATGGCACATAGGTGCGAGATCCAATCCATCCATCAGATTGGTCCGACCTTCTACATGTTCTACCAAAAATAAATCTGGTCCACTCATCAAGCGGGCCCCAATACTAGAAACAGGTGGATGTGTTAGAAAACTTTATCCATTTTTTTTAGAGTAGCTCATTTGTCTTGCAGACTGTGACCCACCTGACTAGTGGAGCAACCTGATTCAGGATGGGGCCTCAATCTAGTGGTTCCTTTCTGATGGATGGATTCGATCTTGAACCTATCATGACATGCTGGCACATGAGTGGCGTGTACATGAGCTCTATTGCACACACGTGTGCACTTAGCAAAGCTCCATCCAAAGAAAAGAGGTGTTAGCTTCCCAAACAAGTGCAATGAAGGAGAGGAATCAGTTCGCCTATTCCTCCATTGTTCAGTGGCTTGTTTTTGCACTGTTTTTTTTTCCAATCACTTTGGAATTGCATGGACTATGAGGGAGAAGGTTGTAGCAGTCTCAAAGTAATTGCGGAAACAGTCCTTTAAAGGAAAGAGGAAAGTACTCTTGATTCGTTCTCTCTAGTGTTTTGTTGGAAAATCTGCTAGGAGTGGAATTACTGCATTTAGGGAGCAGTACCCTCCCAGGCATTACTGGAAAGAATTAAAGTACAATCATTTGGTCCCTTTCATCTCCAGTTTTTAGGAGAATCACCGCATGGGACCTTCTCTAACGCGGACACTTTCATGGCCAAGATGGACCAGATAAGGCCTGATCGAAGGCAGAAGTGAGCAGGACCGTCAGAACCTTAAAACAATCGTATCTCACAAACCAGGATGAGTTTTTCAACATATCATATATATATTAGGATAAGATAAGCTACTTTAGCCAACCAACCCTATTATGCTGGGTTGCCCACACTTTGCGAGATTTCAAATCCACAGTCAAAAGTCCATTTTATTTTATTTTTTATAGTAAGTTTTAGTTCAATCATAACTTTTGATGTCGTGCCCAACATGAAAAGGGCTTAGAAAAATTAGGAGAATAATGTGGTTAGGCTAAATTGGACACTTACTATTTTTGGCCAAAAACCATGAAGTCTAATAGGAATCATCACCGTTTATAAATAATAATTTTACTACTTATAGTAAGTCACGTTTTTAGAGAGTTTGAGTTGGAGTTTTGACTCTAAAACTTCATCTTAGGTTCGAGTTCACTATTTAAAGGATTGTAATTTCTTTTCGAATTTATTAGAAATTATTCGAAAAGAAATTATTTCTTTTATTAGAATTTACTAATTTTTTATTTTTTATTTTTATCATCAATCAATTTCTTTTCAAATTTATTTCTATTTTATCCCTCGTGGATTCAAGGACTCTGAGGAATCCACCCCATCATGTCCTTCCCTACATCACCCTCCTTTGGTAGGAGTATGAAAATTGAATTTTGATGGCACTTACATCAGTAATCCAAGCCCTTGAGGTATTGGAGTGTGCTTAGAGATGAAAACTGTCATATTCATATGGTATCATCAGTAATCCAGTCCCATTGAGTATTTTCTTGTCTTTTTTGTCAAATGAGAACTTTATTGCTAAATATGACAAAATGGTTAAAAAATTTCCCACCAACACATGAAGATGTTCCCAAGACCAAGATAAATTAGGAAATTCAATGATGAATAGATGATATTAGTCAATCTCATAGGAGCATATTATTAGTTACTCATACAGAAACCTAACAAAACTTTAAGTATCAAAGTGGGATAGCCCTAGAGCAGGGGTCCTGAGCATCAACATATACATAGTTGATGCACATGATCCTATACACTTGCACTAACCAAATTGTTGGGTCTGATGGGCACCACTATTGATGGGGGATCCCCTGCAGTCTTCTAGATTGTAAGATCCTAACAATTCAATGTTTCTCCTGTACTGTTTAATGTGGAGTATTATTTTCATAATTTCTTTTGGTTGGAACGCGTCTTTTCTCGTGACTTGAGTAACAAAATATCCAGAATTTCTCTCCAGGATAGATTGCCTGCTACGCAATGCAAGTTTTAATTGTGAATCTTCTCCAAGCCCCACTATGATTTTTTGTGTTAAATTCACACTGTTCATCAATATTTACAGATATTTTAGAACATGAACCCAAACATGAGGTACATCCAAAGCTCAAGTGGACCACACCATAGAAAGAAGTGATGATTAAACAAACTACCGTTGAAACATTCCTAGTGCCAACCATGACACTTACTTCTCATCTACCCTATTCATAAGGTCACCCATACCTGGATGAAGTTAAAACACAAATATCAGCTTGATCAGAGCCTTCTGTGGCCACAGGAAGTTTCCAACGGTAGCATCAATTCCTACTATTTCTTGTGGTGTGGTCCACTTGACTGTTGGCTTGCCCTGTTTTTCAGAATGATCTGAAAATAATGGATGAACAGTGTGGATATAAGAAATGCATACATTTCATGCATCGATAAATTCAGTTGCTTGCAAGAGAGAAGAAAACCCGGAGTGTTGACATATGGAACTTCCATGGCCCCCATCATAATGTATGTATTAGATTCACATCGTCCAACCATTTTTCCATACCTTGTAAGACTCGAGGCCAAAAGCGAGACAGATCCAAAGCTCAAATGGGCCACACTATAGTTGTAAATTAGCCTTTCAACTCCCACTGCTACCTGTGGTGTCGTCCACTGGAGCTTTAGATAGCCCCAATCTAAGGTGGTGGGTGTTCACTCCCCAAGTATAGGGTTGTGATGTAGTAATAAACTCGGTAAGACCGAGGTCGAATCCACAGGGACTGATACCTGTACGTTATCTGAAACCACGTAGAACTAGAACTAGATTTAAGATGTGATCTAAACCAAATAGAATTTAAGGAATAATTGTGGAATAATTATCTAAAACTTTAAGAAATTCAGAGGAAGGAAACTAGGGTTTCAGAGGATCCACTTGTAGAGATCAGGGAGATCTTATGCCTGCATCAAGGATTATGGAATTCAAACTGAACTTACTTGATCTGGTTTTCAAGAGATGAAAGGTATATGAATCAGAATGGATTCCATCATCTAACCTTGCCCAGGAGACAAAGTAAATAACAGGATTAAACTAATTACCAACCAATCAAAAGTACATGAAAGTTAGGAAGAGTACTATCATCCAACCATGCCCAGGAGACGATGGTGAACAACAGGGCCTCCTGACGTCATAAACATCAAAAGTGAAAAAGAGATATTCAAAGCCATTGCAAACCCATTGTAATTTCAGTCACAACAGACCATTAAAGACTGAGAAAATATTCTTTTAATAATCAACTCAAAACCAAGTTCAGTTCATAAATTTAAATGAAAAGCAGGAAATAGTGTCTCCCATCTCGCTACAGGCTTCACCTCTTAGCCCTAGCTAAAAGGATTAGCCACACATGAATGGGCTGATTAAACAACAAAATAAAAATAAAAAGGAAAAGAAAAGAATAAGAAGGAAAGAGAGAAAAAGAACCCGCTTCACGTTTCTTCCTTTCTTCCTTCAATCCTCCAAAACGAGCAACTCCACACGCTGCCAATTCCCCCCGTCCTCCCTGACGTGCAGCAGCAACCACCCTCTCCCTTTTCTTTCTCCGTCACATGTGCCAGCCTCACCACGCCTCCCTGTTTTCCTTACGCTCTCAATCCACGTCCAGCCTTCCAAAATTGAATACCCCTCCCCACGTTCCAGCTTCCTCTCTTTATAGAGCTGTCCTCCGAGAGCTGTTGCAGAGTCCTACCAGAAACAGGTTGCGGAGACAGTCTATAAGCGTGCGCATCAGCGTGCGCAGCAGACTAAACGCAGAAACGCACTTGCGTTTGGCTTGAGTTTTTAGGATGGCTGTACAGGCTTGGTTTAGAACTTTCCTCATGGCTGGGGTCTCGGCTAGCGTGGGCTCCACATGAATGGTTCAGATCGTTCATCCGATCAAGGATGATGGGCCACAGGCTATCCGGAATTTCTGGATTCCTCCGGACTGCGTAAACCGGACGCGTAACATACCTGCGCTGTTCGGCTGGTGGGGCCCCTGATCATAGTTATTTGAGAAATCCAACTCGTTCATTAGCTTAGTCACGAAAAAATCGGTCGGACATGACCATTTTTGGATCAGCTTATTCGTGGCCATGAACAGTTTCATTCCACCTTCCGTCTACCGTTTGGACGATCAACAGCCGGCCTCCGATGTTTCTTGAAATTCTACCATCTAGGCGAGGATGATAGGGGGCAAGGACTTCTGATGGACGGTCCGGATCGGTCCATTGCATCACGGTGGTGGCCCACAAGACTCACCCGCGTCTCCCTGTTTTCTTCCGCTGGAGAGAAGTCGAGTCGGAGAGGGAGAGCTCGGTCAGCGCTTGCTGACCGAGGTTCAGAATTTTGGTGTGCACCCTGTGCTATACCACCCCGTATACACGCGTCACGTGTTCGGGTTCCAAGGCGATGTATGTGTACAATCTGATCCGTCCATCCGTTCACTCATCTTATTTTAACCGTGGGGACTGAAGATGAAGCGCATTCATAAAGCAGGTGGGCCCCATATCACTGTTTTAGTGGCTGATCTGTCCGTTGAGCCACTTTTATTGGGATCTGAGGGTTGAAATTTGATGTGTACGGTTAATTCATGGTCCTCAGGCCACGTATGAAGTTTCGACTTGATCAGATGGTGGGAACCCTATGATCTTGTATTCTGGACGTCTTTTAGGCCTGTTTAAGATGAGTGGCTGGACTTTCTCTGATCTCTGACGTGTAATTCTGTCGATCTTGGGTCTCTGGAGTCCGTCCCATGCTTTGGTGTCATTAGAGCGTTAAGTCCATGCTTTAAGCACCCTTTTCGGTCCAGGCTCGTACATACACTCTGCATTACAAACACGATTAATCAGGCCATTAAGCAGTATTATGCCTGTAGATCCAGGTAATAACTGGGGTCTAATATGCAATATTTGACCCTCAACAAAACCCCCAACCAGCATTTTGCTAGTCCCGAGCAAAGTATGCGAAAAATAAGTTGAGAATTACAGAACAATTTCTATAAAATTGAATGATTTATGAAAAACAATTCAGATATTTGAATTCTAAGATTCATGAATGTTGGGCATTACTATCTCCTAGAATCAAACTCACGGTACTTCATAATCAAGCTTAAATATTAATCCATTAATTGGAATAATTCTAAATATTGAATTCCATGGATGTATAGTTTAATCTCGACTTGTCAACATTAAGATTCACCTCGATATTTAAGGATATCATTGATAACAACTAAGAGAATTCATGATAACTCAACTTGGCTTACACATTATCCTTTTATTCTTTTAATTTTTGATTTTTTCATTAGAAGTAACGCCAAGAAGAGGAATCAGATCCTCACCTATAGGGAGCAAACCTATGGTAAAGACTGTTCGCCCAACTTTTTTCACATATCATTCATAGGGAATCGAATCCTCACCTATAGAGAGCAAACCTATGGTAAAGACTGTTCGCCCAATCCATTCAATTTTCCAAGTTGGTTCCTTTCATGTTTAGTGATTACCAAGTTAATCTTTCAATATCAAACTGAAACCTTAATATGCACGCGAGATGTGTCGGCGAATTCATATCTCAATCAATGTTTACAATTTCTAGTAATGGATTAACGATTCAAACTTAGCTATGAAAATTGATGGATAACTGAATCCAAGAGTCATAAAGTACCAACATCATGCATCTTGTAGTTCTAAATCCAAGATGGCCGTCAAAATCGCTTCGAATTCATATGAAATTCTAGAAAAATTTAAAAATTTTCACAATTTCTGCTCAAGACTAAGAAAATACTGATTAGGAAACCTAATCTCCCACCCCCAACCTAAAATCTACATTGTCCTCAATGTAAAAGAAATAAGCATGCGATGCACATGGGACAAAATAAGTAAATGAGAAGTGATGGAAAGATAATACCTGGATGAAATAATCAAGAGGCTTTCCAAAGATATCTACGTAAGAGCGGGTCAGCACAAGAGAGAAACCAACAGAAGAAAAATGAAATCCTACCTACACCACTTTCGTAGGTGCTCTCGATTGCATTTAGCGTATGCAACAAGCCTTTAAACCCCTAGGTTACCCCTAGTGGACGAGTTGTAGTCTCGTGAGGGTTTGCAGTAATGTTACCCACAAACATTGAACTAACTAATGATAAAAACGAAATGAAATGAAGAGCTGGGTTGCCTCCCAGGAGCGCTAAGTTTACCGTCTTCAGCCAGACAAATAAGGCAACTACTCTAGTCCTAAGAAAACAGGAAACCTACCTATACCTCCATCAGACTAGGAGATCAATCCTGGTAAACAGGATCAGTCAGAGGCATGGACATGTCCTCTGAATCAAATTTCTCGACAAATGGTTTCAATCGATGGCCATTGACTTTAAACTCCTTGCCATTGTCGGGATCTCTTATCTCAACGGCCCCATGAGGAAAAACAGTAACAACAATGTAAGGGCCGGTCCAACGAGATCGAAGCTTACCCGGAAAGAGATGTAATCGAGAATTGTACAAAAGGACCTTCTGACCAGGCGTGAATGATTTTCGCAAAATGTGTTGGTCATGAAATGCTTTCATCTTGTCCTTGTAAATTCTCGCATTATCGTACGCATCATTCCGGATTTCCTCAAGTTCATTCAATTGAAGTTTGCGTAGCGAGCCAGCGTTGTCAAGATTGAAATTAAGATTTTTGATCGCCCAATATGCTTTATGTTCCAACTCCACGGGCAAGTGACAAGCCTTCCCATAGACAAGTCTAAAGGGAGACATTCCAATAGGGGTTTTAAAGGCAGTACGGTATGCCCATAAGGCATCGGTCAATCGGATTGACCAATCCTTACGATCTGGGTTAACCGTTTTCTCCAAAATGTGTTTGATCTCCCTATTGGAAATCTCAGCTTGTCCACTTGTCTGTGGATGGTATGGGGTGCTCACCTTATGAGAGATACCGTATTTCTTCATTAAGCTCTCAAATGGTTTATTACAAAAGTGTGAGCCCCCATCACTAATGATGGCTCGAGGCGTTCCGAATCGAGAAAGGATGTTTTCTTTTAGGAATTTAATGACCGTGCGATGGTCATTAGTTCGACATGGAATCGCTTCGACCCATTTAGTGACATAATCCACGGCGAGCAAAATATACAGATTTCCAAACGATTGGGGGAATGGTCTCATGAAATCGATGCCCCAGCAATCAAATGCTTCAATGATAAGGATGGGATTCAAAGGCATCATATTTCGATGGGACAATGCTCCAAATTTCTGACAACGCTCACAAGCTTTGCAAAACTTATGAGTGTCCTCGAACATAGTGGGCGAAAAGCCACACTGCAGAATCTTGGCCGTGGTCTTTTTAGCGAAAAGTGTCCACCACAGGGCTGTGAGTGACAGAAGGAGATAACATTCAGATGCTCATCGTCTGTACACATCTCCTTAGAATTTGGTCGGCAATATTTAAATAAATAAGGATCATCCCGAGAAAAAGTTGCGCACCTCGGTGAAGAATTTCTTCTTATCTTGCGCGGTCCATTGTGCCGGTATAGCACCCGTAGCAAGATAATTAGCAATATCGGCGAACCAAGGTGAATGGGAGACTCGAAATTGTTCATCAGGGAACATGTCGTTGATATGAGTCACCTCAAGGGAATCAGATGTATTAAGTCGAGAAAGGTGATCGGCCACTACGTTCTCTACTCCCTTTTTATCTTTAATTTTCAAATCAAATTCTTGGAGTAGAAGGATCCATCGTATCAAACGGGGCTTAGAATCATTCTTAGAAAGAAGATACTTAAGTGCCGCATGATCTGTGTAGATAATGATCTTGGATCCGATCAAGTAGGACCTAAATTTGTCCAAGGCGAACACTACGGCTAAGAGTTCCTTTTCCGTAGTTGAGTAGTTCACTTGGGCAGGATTTAGAGTCCTACTCGCGTAATGAATGACGTAGGGCCTCTTATCTTTTCTCTGGCCTAGGACCGCCCCAAGAGCATAATCAGAAGCGTCGCACATAAGCTCAAAAGGAAGGCTCTAGTCGGGTGGCTGCATGATAGGTGCAGTGGTTAACGTGCCCTTAAGCTTGGTGAAAGCTTCCTGGCATTGCTCAATCCACTCATACGGAGCATCCTTTTGAAGAAGATTACATAAAGGACGAGAGAGGAGACTAAAGTCCTTTATGAATCGCCTGTAAAATCCTGCGTGTCCTAAGAAGGATCGCACGTCTCTGATGTTCTTGGGTGGTGGTAGGTTAGAGATAAGATCGATTTTTGCCTTATCTACCTCGATTCCCTTGGACGAGATGATATGCCCAAGGACAATTCCCTTCTGAACCATGAAATGGCACTTCTCCCAATTAAGTACCAAGTTCTTTTCTTCACATCTTTTCAGCACACATTTAAGACTTTCCAAGCATTTGCTGAAAGATGGACCAAAGAATGAGAAGTCGTCCATGAAGACCTCTAGGTATTGCCCCACCATATCGGAAAAGATACTAAGCATACATCGCGAAAGGTGGCGGGGGCATTAAATAGTCGAATGGCATCCTTCGATAGCAAAGGTGCCGTAGGGACATGTAAATGTGGTCTTTTCTGGTCTTCGGGGGCTATCTCTATCTGGTTGTAGCACGAATACCCGTCAAGAAAAGTAATAGGAATGACCAGCTAACCTTTCCAGGATCCGATCAATGAATGGTAAAGGAAAGTGGTCTTTCCTCGTGACGGTATTCAATTTCCTGTAGTCAATGCACATTCTCCAACCAGTAGTGACTCTAGTTGGCACGAGTTCATTATTAACATTGGCTACGATGGTGATTCCGAACTTCTTAGGGACCACTTGAGTTGGACTCACCCATTGACTATCAGATATAGGGTATATAATACCCACGTCTAATAGTTTAAGAACCTCGGCCTTAACCACTTCCTTCATGTTTGGATTTAATCTACGTTGTGGTTGCCGAGCGATTTTTGCATTATCCTCAAGATATATGCGGTGAGTACAAATCGAGGGATCGATTCCCTTGAGGTCCGCTATCATCCATCCTAGGGCTCCTTTATGCTCAATGAGAGTAGATATGAGCATACTCTCTTGTTCTTTCTCCAGGTGGGCAGAGATCACCACCGGGTATGTCTCATCTTGACCTAAATAGGCATATTTCAAATCAGAGGGCAAAGGTTTTAGGTCAAGCTTCGGCGGCTTGAGGTTAGACGGTAGAGGCACTACATCGGTTTGTGGTAATTCTTCAAATTGTGGCCTCCACCGGTTAACTTCAAGTACCGGTGCAGTATCAAGCAAGGCGCACGTCTCCCTAAGCATGTCATCATCAAAATCATGGGAGTGGGCCAGGCATGTCTCTAGATGGTCGGAGGATAAGGTCAGCGGTGTCGTATCTTCCACGAAAGAGTCAATCATGTTAATGTCGTGGAAATCGTCATCATCCTCTGAGTTGCTGCCGTTATTGAAAAAAATGTTTGACTCCAATGTCAAATTTCCAAAAGACATAGTCATGATACCATTCCTGCAATTGATAATTGCATTTGACGTGGCAAGGAATGGGCGACCAAGAATGACAGGAATCTGAGTGCTCATGTTATTGATGGGTTCGGTGTCCAGGATGATAAAATCTACAGGGTAGTAAAATCTATCGACCTGGACTAACACATCCTCAATTATCCCTCTTGGTACACGAACAGAGCGATCAGCAAGTTGTAGTGTGGTTAGGGTGGGTTTTAATTCACCCAAACCTAACTGTTTGTATACCGAGTAGGGAATCAAATTGACGCTCGCTCCTAAGTCAAGAAGTGTGTGATCAATTCGATGGTTCCCGATTACACATGATATGGTTGGGCTATCGGGATCCTTGAATTTCTGTGGCACGTCTTGCTTCAGGATGACACTCACTTTCTCAGTCAAGAAGATTTTCTTTTGAATAATTTTTCGTCTTTTGGTCGTGCATAAGTCTTTCAGGAATTTGGCATATGAAGGTATCTGTTTAACGACATCAAGTAGAGGAATGTTGACTTTCACCTGTTTCAACACCTCTAGGATATCCTGAGAGTTAGAGAGAGGTTTTGGTGAAACCAACCGTTGGGGGAATGGAGCAACTGGCTTCTCTAGAAGTTCCGGTTCTACTTTTTGTGGGGCATCACTGGATCCATCATTGTTGTCCTCTTTTGGTTCTTGAGGCTTTTCGGGCCTAACTGGAAGAGTTTTATCAATGATCTTCCCACTCCTAAGAGTGGTGATGGATTTAGCATGCCCCATCTGATTTGAAGAGCTAGGATCATTAATCTCGTACTGCGGTTTAGGATTGGGGAGAGGTTGTGCAGGAAGCATCCCCTTTTCTATAACCGTCATACGAGAATCTATCTTTTGCATAAAATCTGTAATTCCCCGCATTGCCTGAGCCAGCTCTTGTATAGGATTTTGAACCGGTTCCTCTTGAGGTTTCACTTGATTTGGATTTTGATTGAAGAAACCTAAAGGAGTCGTCGTTTGTCCATTCCTCCAACTAAAGTTTGGATGATTTTTCCAGCCAGAATTGTATGTGTTGGAGTTAGGTCCAGTTAAAGGTCTTTGATAATTATTTACGGCATTGGCTTGTTCATTCAACACTCCTCGAAAGGCAGGTATTGTAGGACAGTTTTCAGTTGTGTGAATGTTGCAATCATAGATGCCACAAACAATTTCATTGACCTTATCCTTCTTTCCTTCCATGGCCTCAACTTTCCTTATGAGCGTAGTCACTTTACACTTGAGATCATCCTCTTCTTTCAAGAGATATAATCCACCTTTCTCCTTTAATTGAGTCGGCCTAGACGTGGTGTTCGACTTTGGGTAATAGTCCCAAGATTGTGTTTTTTCAGCCAAACTATCGAGGTAGTCCCATACCTCGTCGACATCTTTATTAATGAACTCTCCATTACACATTGTCTCGACCATTTGGCGCATGGAAGATGTCAGTCCATCATAGAAAAAATTTGTAATGCGCCACGTTTCAAATCCGTGTTGTGGGCATGAACTGACCAAATCTTTGAACCTTTCCCAACATTGGAAGAATGTTTCATCTTCTTTTTGGGCAAAGTTCATGATTGCTTTTCTGAGGGTAATCGTTTTATGATGTGGGAAGAATTTTTTATGAATTCCCTCTGCATGTCGTTCCATGTGCCAATGGATCTAGGACGCAGTGAATGTAACCACGTCTTAGCTTTCTCTTTTAAGGAAAAAGGAAAGAGTTTCAGCCTAATTGTATCCTCAGATACATTAGGAAAACATAATGTAGCTATAATCTCATCGAACTCTTTCAAATGCAAATATGGACTCTCTGATTCAAGTCCATGGAATTTGGGAAGGAGTTGGATAACTCCTGGCTTGATGTCCATTTGTCCTGTGTTTTCAGGAAAAATCATGCATGAGGGCGTACTCACTCCCGCCGGTTGTAGATAATCTCGTAAAGTACGAGGCGGGGGTGCCTGTTGCACCTCATTCTCATCTTGGGTATCCTCCACCCTTGGTGGAAGTAGAGGAGGTTGGTCTTCAGCCATAACTTCAGTTAACTCAGGGGATTTCGAGCGGTGTCTAGTCCTGCGATGGATAGTCAACCCCTCAACCAATCCTCCTTCAGTCAAGAGACGTCGAGTGTTGTCACGGGCCCACTTGGGCATGAAAACACTCGCAGCCCTCAATTAAAAACCTAATCCTAAAAAAGGAAAAGAAAATCTAGAAAGAAAGAGAGAGTTGGAAAGAAATTACCAAATTGGAGTCCTAAGTTAAGGACCTGCAAAATAAAAATAAAATAAGTTAGATTCTAAAAGAAGAGGAACAATCCTTTAAAATAAAGGTAGTAGTAAACTAATTTCTAAAAGAAAGTGGAAACTTCTAAAATAAACTAGGAAAGTCCTATACTAGAAAGTAAATTACTAAAAGAGAACTGAAAAATAGAAAGTAGAGAAGGAGTGTACCGAATTAGAGATTTCTATCTTAAAGGCCTACAAAATAGGAAGGTTAGTTTCTAAACAAAAATTCTAAAAATAAATTAGGAAACAAATTAGATTCTAAGAGAGTTAGAATTGGAAAGTTACTAAAATGAAACTAGAAAGTTAATTTCTAAAAAGGGAAAGAAATAGCCTAATTTCTAAAAATAAACTATTTCCTACAGAAGGGAGGGAACTAGAATTAGAAAATTTCTAAAATTTAAACCCTAATTCTAAAAATAGGAAAAAGTAGAGAGATTAGGAAGGAATTACCAATTGAGAAACTTACGTCAAGATCCTATAAAACAGGAAACAAGTTAGTTTTAAAAAAAAATTAAAAATTAAAAAAAAAAAAAAACTAAGGTTAGTAAAATCCTAATCTTGAACTAATCCTAAAACTAATTAATTTCAGAAAAACGTAACCGTCAGTCCCCGGCAACGGCGCCAAAAACTTGTTCACTCCCCAAGTATAGGGTTGTGATGTAGTAATAAACTCGGTAAGACCGAGGTCGAATCCACAGGGACTGATACCTGTACGTTATCTGAAACTAAGTAGAACTAGAACTAGACTAAGATGTGATCTAAACCAAATAGAATTTAGGAAATAATTGTGGAATAATTATCTAAAACTTTAAGGAATTCAGAGGAAGGAAACTAGGGTTTCAGAGGATCCACTTGTAGAGATCAGGGAGATCTTATGCCTGCATCAAGGATTATGGAATTCAAACTGAACTTACTTGATCTGGTTTTCAAGAGATGAAAGGTATATGAATTAGAATGGATTCCATCATCTAACCTTGCCCAGGAGACAAAGAAAATAACAGGATTAAACTAATTACCAACCAATCAAAAGTACATGAAAGTTAGGAAGAGTACTATCATCCAACCATGCCCAGGAGACGATGGTGAACAACAGGGCCTCCTGACGTCATAAACATCAAAAGTGAAAAAAGAGATATTCAAAGCCATTGCAAACCCATTATAATTTCAGTCACAACAGACCATTAAAGACTGAGAAAATATTCTTTTAATAATCAACTCAAAACCAAGTTCAGTTCATAAATTTAAATGAAAAGTAGGAAATATTGTCTCCCATCTCGCTACAGGCTTCACCTCTTAGCCCTAGCTAAGAGGATTAGCTACACATGAATGGGCTGATTAAAACAGCAAAATAACAATAAAAAGGGAAAGAAAAGAACAAGAAGGAAAGAGAGAAAAAAAAACCCGCTTCACGTTTCTTCCTTTCTTCCTTCAATCCTCCAAAACGAGCAACTCCACACGCTACCAATTCCCCCCGTCCTCACTGACGTGCAGCAGCAACCACCCTCTCCTTTTTCTTTCTCCGTCACATGTGCCAGCCTCACCACGTCTCCCTGTTTTCCTTACGCTCTCAATCCACGTCCAGCCTTCCAAAATTGAATACCCCTCCCCACGTTCCAGCTTCCTCTCTTTATAGAGTTGTCCTCCGAGAGCTGTTGCAGAGTCCTACCAGAAACAGGTTGCGGAGACAGTCCATAAGCGTGCGCATCAGCGTGCGCAGCAGACTAAACGCAGAAACGCACTTGCGCTTAGCTTGAGTTTTTAGGATGGCTGTACAGGCTTGGTTTAGAACTTTCCTCATGGCTGGGGTCTCGGCTAGCGTGGGCTCCACATGAATGGTTCAGATCGTTCATCCGATCAAGGATGATAGGCCACAGGCTGTCCAGAAATTTCGGATTCCTCTGGACTGCGTAAACAGGATGCATAACGTACCTGCGCTGTTCGGCTGGTGGGGCCCCTGATCATAGTTATTTGAGAAATCCAACTCGTCCATTAGCTTAGTTACGAAAAATCGGTCGGACATGACCATTTTTGGATCAGCTTATTCGTGGCCATGAACGGTTTCATTCCACCGTCCGTCTGCCGTTTGGACAGTTAAAAACTAGTCATCGCTGTCTTTTGGAAGTCCATCTAGGCGAGGATGATAGGGGGCAAGGGCTTTTGGTGGACGGTCCGGATCGATCCATTGCATCACGGTGGTGGCCCACAAACGGCAGCCGCAAGCTCTGTTTTCCTATTGGAAATCTCAGCTTGTCCACTTGTCTGTGGATGGTATGGGGTGCTCACCTTATGAGAGATACCGTATTTCTTCATTAAGCTCTCGAATGGTCTATTGCAAAAGTGTGAGCCTCCATCACTAATGATGGCTCGAGGCGTTCCGAATCGAGAAAGGATGTTTTCTTTTAGGAATTTAATGACCGTGCAATGGTCATTCTTTCGACACGGAATCGCTTCGACCCATTTAGTGACATAATCCACGGCGAGCAAAATATACAGATTTCCAAACGATTGGGGGAATGGTCCCATGAAATCGATGCCCCAGCAATCAAATGCTTCAATGATAAGAATGGGATTCAAAGGCATCATATTTCGACGGGACAATGCTCCCAATTTCTGACAACGCTCACAAGCTTTGCAAAACTCATGAGTGTCCCTAAACATAGTGGGCCAGTAAAAGCCACACTGCAGAATCTTGGCCGTGGTCTTTTTAGCAGAAAAGTGACCTCCACAGGCCTCGAGTGTGACAGAAGGAGATGACGCTCTGATGCTCATCGTCTGGTACACATCTCCTTAGAATTTGGTCTGGGCAATATTTAAATAAGTAAGGATCATCCCAGAAAAAGTTGCGCACCTCGGTGAAAAATTTCTTCTTATCTTGCGCAGTCCACTGTGTCGGTATGGCACCTGTAGCAAGATAATTAGCAATATCAGCGAACCAAGGTGAATGGGAGACTCTGAACAGCTGTTCATCAGGGAACATGTCATTGATATGGGTCGCCTCAAGGGAATCAGAGGTATTAAGGCGAGAAAGGTGATCAGCCACTACGTTCTCTACTCCCTTTTTATCTTTAATTTCCAAATCAAATTCTTGGAGTAGAAGGATCCATCTTATCAAGCGGGGCTTAGAATCATTCTTAGAAAGAAGATACTTCAGTGCCGCATGATCTGTATATATAATGATCTTGGATCCGATCAGGTAGGACCTAAATTTATCCAAGGCGAACACTACGGCTAAGAGTTCCTTTTCCGTAGTCGAGTAGTTCACTTGGGCAGGATTTAGAGTCCTACTCGCGTAATGAATGACGTAGGGCCTCTTATCTTTTCTCTGGAGACCGCCCCAAGAGCATAATCGAAGCGTCGCACATAAGCTCAAAAGGAAGGTTCCAGTCGGGTGGCTGCATGATAGGTGCAGTGGTTAACGTGCCCTTAAGCTTGGTGAAAGCTTCCTGGCACTGCTCAGTCCACTCGTACGGAACATCCTTTTGAAGAAGATTACATAAAGGACGAGAAAGAAGACTAAAGTCCTTTATGAATCGCCTGTAAAATCCTGCGTGTCCTAAGAAGGATCGCACGTCTCTGATGTTCTTAGGTGGAGGTAGGTTAGAGATAAGATCGATTTTTGCCTTATCTACCTCGATTCCTTTGGACGAGATGATATGCCCAAGGACAATTCCCTTCTGAACCATAAAATGGCACTTCTCCCAATTAAGTACCAATTTCTTTTCTTCACATCTTTTCAGCACACATTTAAGGCTTTCCAGGCACTTGTTGAAAGATGGACCGTAAACAGAGAAGTCGTCCATGAAGACCTCTAGATATTGTCCTATCATATCAGAAAAGATACTAAGCATACATCGCTGAAAGGTGGCAGGGGCATTACATAGTCCGAATGGCATCCTTCGGTAAGCAAAGGTGCCGTAGGGACATGTAAATGTGGTCTTTTCCTGGTCTTCGGGGGCTATCTCTATTTGGTTGTAGCCCGAATACCCGTCAAGAAAACTGTAATAGGAATGACCAGCTAACCTTTCCAGGATCTGATCAATGAATGGTAAAGGAAAGTGGTCTTTCCTCGTGACGGTATTCAACTTCCTGTAGTCAATGCACATTCTCCAACTAGTAGTGACTCTAGTTGGCACGAGTTCATTATTAGCATTGGCTACGATGGTGATTCCGGACTTCTTAGGGACCACTTGAGTTGGACTCACCCATTGACTATCAGATATAGGGTATATAATACCCACATCCAATAGTTTAAGAACCTCGGCCTTAACCACTTCCTTCATGTTGGGATTTAGTCTACGTTGTGGTTGCCGAGCGGTTTTTGCATTATCCTCAAGGTATATGTGATGAGTACAAATCGAGGGATCGATTCCTTTGAGGTCCGCTATCGTCCATCCCAGGGCTCCTTTATGCTCAATGAGAGTAGATATAAGCATACTCTCCTGTTCTTTCTCTAGGTGGGCAGAGATCACCACCGGGTATGTCTCATCTTGACCTAAATAGGCATATTTCAAATCAGAGGGCAAAGGTTTTAGGTCAAGCTTCGGCGGCTTGAGGTTAGACGGTAGAGGCACTACATCAGTTTGTGGTAATTCTTCAAATTGTGGCCTCCATCGGTTAACTTCAAGTACCGGTGCAGTATCAAGCAAGGCGCACGTCTCCCTAATCATGTCATCATCAAAATCATGGGAATGGGCCAGGCACGTCTCTAGATGGTCGGAGGATAAGGTCAGAGGTGTCGTATCTTCCACGAAAGAGTCAATCATGTTAATGTCGTGGAAATACTAATCATACACTTCGTTGATGCCGTTATTGAAAAAAATGTTTGACTCCAATGTCAAATTTCCAAAAGACATAGTCATGATACCATTCCTGCAATTGATAATTGCATTTGACGTGGCAAGGAATGGGCGACCAAGAATGACGGGAATCTGAGTGCTCATGTTATTGATGGGTTCGGTGTCCAGGATGATAAAGTCTACAGGGTAGTAAAATCTATCAACTTGGACCAACACATCCTCAATTATCCCTCTTGGTACACGAACAGAGCGATCAGCAAGTTGTAGTGTGGTTAGGGTGGGTTTTAATTCACCCAAACCTAACTGTTTGTATACCGAGTAGGGAATCAAATTGACGCTCGCTCCTAAGTCAAGAAGTGCATGATCAATTCGATGGTTCCCGATTACACATGATATGGTTGGGCTACCGGGATCCTTGAATTTCTGCGGCACGTCTTGCTTCAGGATGACACTCACTTTCTCAGTCAAGAAGATTTTCTTTTGAATAATTTTCCTTCTTTTGGTCGTGCATAAGTCTTTTAGGAATTTGGCATATGAAGGTATCTGTTTAACGACATCAAGTAGAGGAATGTTGACTTTCACCTGTTTCAACACCTCTAGGATATCCTGAGAGTTAGAGAGAGGTTTTGGTGAAACCAACCGTTGGGGGAATGGAGCAACTGGCTTCTCTAGAAGTTCCGGTTCTACTTTTTGTGGGGCATCACTGGATCCATCATTGTTGTCCTCTTTTGGTTCTTGAGGCTTTTCGGGCCTAACCGGAAGAGTTTTATCAATGATCTTCCCACTCCTAAGAGTGGTGATGGATTTAGCATGTCCCATCTGATTTGAAGAGCTGGGATCATTATTCTCGCATTGCGGTTTAGGATTGGGGAGAGGTTGTGCAGGAAGCATCCCCTTTTCTATAACCGTCATACGAGAATCTATCTTTTGCATAAAATCTGTGATTCCCCGCATTGCCTGAGCCAGCTCTTGTATGGGATTTTGAACCGGTTCCTCTTGAGGTTTCACTTGATTTGGATTTTGATTGAAGAAACCTGGAGGAGTCGCCGTTTGTCCATTCCTCCAACTAAAGTTTGGATGATTTTTCCAGCCAGGATTGTATGTGTTGGAGTTAGGTCCAGTAAAAGGTCTTTGATAGTTATTTACGGCATTGGCTTGTTCATTCAACACTCCTCGAAAGGCAGGTATTGTAGGACAGTTTTCAGTTTGAATGTTGCAATCACAGATGCCGCAAACAATTTCATTGACCTTATCCTTCTTTCCTTCCATGGCCTCAACTTTCCTTATGAGCGTAGTCACTTTACACTTGAGATCATCCTCTTCTTTCAAGAGATATAATCCACCTTTCTCCTTTAATTGAGTCGGCTTAGACGTGGTGTTCGACTTTGGGTAATAGTCCCAAGATTGTGTTTTTTCAGCCAAACTATCGAGGTAGTCCCATACCTCGTCGATATCTTTATTAATGAACTCTCCATTACACATTGTCTCGACCATTTGGCGCATGGAAGATGTCAGTCCATCATAGAAAAAATTTGTAATGCGCCACGTTTCAAATCCGTGTTGTGGGCATGAACTGACCAAATCTTTGAACCTTTCCCAACATTGAAAGAATGTTTCATCTTCCTTTTGGGCAAAGTTCATAATCGCTTTTCTGAGGGTAATCGTTTTATGATGTGGGAAGAATTTTTTTATGAATTCCCTCTGCATATCGTTCCATGTGCCAATGGATCTAGGACGCAGTGAATGTAACCACGTCTTAGCTTTCTCTTTTAAGGAAAAAGGAAAGAGTTTCAGCCTAATTGTATCCTCAGATACATTAGGAAAACATAATATAGCTATAATCTCATCGAACTCTTTCAAATGCAAATATGGACTTTCTGATTCAAGTCCATGGAATTTGGGAAGGAGTTGGATAACTCCTGGCTTGATGTCCATTTGTCCTGTGTTTTCAGGAAAAATCATGCATGAGGGCATACTCACTCCCGCCGGTTGTAGATAATCTCGTAAAGTACGAGGCGGGGGTGCCTGTTGCACCTCATTTTCATCTTGGGTATCCTCCACTCTGGGTGGAAGTAGAGGAGGTTGGTCTTCAGCCATAACCTCAGTTAACTCAGGGGACTTTGAGCGGTGTCTAATCCTGCGATGGATAGTCAACCCCTCAACCAATCCTCCTTCAGTTAAGAGACGTCGAGTGTTGTCACGGGCCCACTTGGGCATGAAAACACTCGCAGCCCTCAATTAAATTTAAAGCCTAATCCTAAGAAAAGAAAAGAAAATATAGAAAAAAAGAGAGAGTTGGAAAGAAATTACCAAATTGGAGTCCTAAGTTAAGAACCTGCAAAATAAAAGTAAAATAAGTTAGATTCTAAAAGAAAGATGGCAGTAAATCAATTTCTAAAAGAAGGAATTTTTAAAAGAAAGTGGAGATTTCTAAAATAAATTGGGAAAAATCTAAACTAGAAAGTAGATTATTAAAAGAGAACTGAAAGATAGGGAGTAGGGAAGGAGCTTACCAAATTAGAAATTTCTATCTTAAAGGCCTACAAAATAGGAAGGTTAGTTTCTAATTCTAAAAATAAATTAGGAAACAAAATTAGTTTCTAAAAGTGTTAGAATTAGAAAGTTACTAAAATAAAACAAAAATAGAAAGTTAATTTCTAAGAAGGGAAAGGGATAACCTAAAAATAGGAAAAAGTAGAGAGATTAGGAAGGAATTACCAATTGAGAAACTTATGTCAAGATCCTATAAAACAGGAAACAAGTTAGGTTCTAAAAATAGAATAAAATAAAATAAAAACTTTAACCTAAAGTTAGTAAAATCCTAACCTAATTCTAAAACTAATTAATTTCAGAAAAACGTAACCGTCAGTCCCCGGCAACGGCGCCAAAAACTTGTTCACTCCCCAAGTATAGGGTTGTGATGTAGTAATAAACTCGGTAAGACCGAGGTCGAATCCACAGGGACTGATACCTGTACGTTATCTGAAACCAAGTAGAACTAGAACTAGACTAAGATGTGATCTAAACCAAATAGAATTTAAGGAATAATTGTGGAACAATTATCTAAAACTTTAAGGAATTCAGAGGAAGGAAACTAGGGATTCAGAGGATCCACTTGTAGAGATCAGGGAGATCGTATGCCAGGATCATAAATTATGAGAATTTACTATACTGCCATTGATATAGGTTTCAAAAGATGAAGAATGGATGAATTAGAATGGATTCCATCACCAAACCATGCCCATGAGACAAAGCAAACAACCGAATTAATCTAATTACCAATCAATCAACATGATTATGAAGGTTAGGAAGGGTACTGTCATCCTACCATGCCCATGGGACAATGATGAACAACAGGGCCTCCTGACGTCATAAACATCAAAAGTGAAAAAGAGATATTCAAAGCCATTGCAAACCCATTGTAATTTCTCACAACATGCCATTAAAGAAAACAAAAAATATTCTTTTAATAATCAACTCAAAACCAAATTTAGTTCATAAATAGAATTAAAGGCAAAAAAAATCTTCCCATCACGCTACAAGCTTCTCCCCTTAGCCCTAGCTAAGGGGTTTAGCCGAACATGATATGGATTAAATTCTAACTAAAAAGGAGAAGAAGAAAAAAATCATTAAAGGAAGGAAATAAAAGAAAAACAAAAAGGAAAACCTCTCTCTCCAGCCGTCCGTCCCGCAGGAAGCACAGCCGTTGCTGCTTCCGTTTTTCCCTCAAACCGAACACCTCTCTCTCATTCCCTCACGTCTTCTCTTTCTTCCTTTTTCCTGCTCCACGTTCGGCAGCCACCTCTCCCACTCCTCCAAACTCAAAAAAAACTTCCCTCCTCTCCTTTCTTCCTTCGTTTTTATATAGTACTCTCGTCCGAGCCCGCTTTCCATCCTCCATGCGGAAGCCTTCCGCACCAGAAGCCGTGTTGGAGTCGGAAATAAACACGTTTCGCAGTGACAGGCGGAGGACCCGCGTTTTGCTTGAGATTTTGGAGGACTGATTGTCCAAAACCAAAATCGGCCTTCTTGGTGGTGGTCACGGCTTCCCTAGCGTGGGCTCCACATGAATGGTTCAGATCGCTCATCCGATCAAGGATGATGGGCCACAGCTATCCGAAATTTCCGTATTTCTCCGGACTGCGTAAACAGGGTGTGAAACGCACTTACGCTGTTCTGATAGTGGGGCCCACATCGCTTTTGTTTGGTTGGAGATGGACGGTTTTGGTTGTCCGTTGATGCGGTCCACTGTATTTTTGAATTTCACCGCCCGTTCTGCGTTAAGCGGCTAGGAACGCGCGATAGGTTGCATGGTGGAGAAAAAACACCTAGGTGAGGGTCTTAGCCATCCTACGGATCCAATGGACGGTTTGGATCATCAAAACGGTGGTGGCCCACAAGACTCACCCGCGTCTCCCTGTTTTCTTCCGCTGGAGAGAAGTCGAGTCGGAGAGGGAGAGCTCGCTGCCGACCGAGGTTCGAATTTATGGTGTGCGTCCAGCCATATACACACCGTATACACGCGTCACGTGTTCGGGTTCCAAGGCGATGTATGTGTACAATCCAATCCATCCATTCATTCACTCATCTTATTTTAACCGTCTGACCAACTGAAGCGCATATACAGATGTGGGTCCCCATATCAATTAGTGGCTAATCTGTGCATTGAGCCACTTTTATTGAGGATCCAATGGATGAAATTTGATGTGTACGGTTCATTTATGGTCCTCGGGCCACGTATGAAGTTTCGACCCGACCGATGGTGGGAACCCTATGATCTTGCGTATTCGACACTTTTCGGCCACTTTAAGATGAGTGGCTTCGAACTTTCCTCGATTTCTCGACGTGTATAATTTCGTCGATCTTGGGTCTCTGGAGTCCGTCCCATGCTTTAGTGTCATTAGATTGGTAAATCCATGCTTTTAGTGTCCTTTTTTCAGCATGATCATTAAACCAAGTAATAAATGGGGTTCGATATGCAATATTTGACCCTCAACATTAAGCAATGTTGGCCTTTCCATAAACACACCCCGCATTACAAACACGATTAATTAGGCCATTAAGCAGGATATCATGCGTGTAATTCTATGCAACAACTGGGTCTCGATATGCAATATTTGACCCTCAACATTTGGATCTAACACATAAATCACAATGGGCCAGCAAAGTTCCACACGGTAAAAATTGGATTGTGTAATAGGCAATCCATTAGTGAGAGAGAAAATCCGGTTGAAGTCAGGTCAGGATGGATTGGTCTAACATGACTCGAGCCTAATTATAAACCTGATTGAAAATTGATAAGACCAAAGCTTGCAGGCCATGCCTAGCCCATGCTCTCATTTCCACCCTTACGAAAACAAGGAATTCCAATTTTGCAGAAAGGGATCGTCCAGAGGGGATGGCAGCTTCCAGGGATGGTGATGATCGACAGCTCAGACAAGGAGAGGTTGCAAGTGCTTGGTCACGACGCATGAGGCAACAGATATGGGACTGCTTGAGAGATGACAAGATTTCAGTGTTCTCAGTTTGGGGATGGGAGGGAGTGGGGAAGATGAGGAACATCCGAACATGAGATAGGTGGTTGCAGTGGTGATGGAGGAATCCAGAGAATCTAGTCATCTGTTTGATGTGATCATAAGAGTAAGAGCACCGGGGGTCGAGTGATTTTCAGAGAAGATGCAAGCGAGATTCAGAGGAGAATTGCACCGTTAGCAAAAAAGAGCAGGAAGGATCATTTAATTTTGATGAGTATTGGCAGACACCGATTTTAATGGAGTTGGATGAAAAGGGGAAAGGGAATCGTTTAATGGAGGTACAAATGGGAATCAAGGAAGCATTGAAGATCCCAAAGTTCATGCACTTCTCCGCAGCTGATAAACGAATCTCAGCCAAGCTAAGCAGCCAGAGGTTCCTCATCGTCTTGGAAGATGTTTGGGAAGGCATCAACTTGAAAAAGATGGGAGTTCCAGTCATGGCCCCTGCTATCACCAGCGGTAGCAAAGTCATGATCACAACTCAATCCCGAGAAATTCGTAAGGAAATGGAAGCCCAAGTAAATATCATGCTGGGGGAGTGGTCTAAAGAAGACACCTGGGATTTTTTACAGAAAGAGGCAGCTGATGTGATGGCCAGCATTGGTTTCTCAACAACCGGAGACATGGTCTTGAAATGCTTCTCTTACGTGTCCTTTTTCTGTCGAAATGGACGCTCCATTGATGGAGATTCCTTGACAGGAGTATTGGAGGTCAGAGGGGTTTTTAGATGGATCTTTCAATGAGGAGAATAATGAAGCGGCTTTCAAGAGACTGGGGAATATACTGCTCAAAGAGCTCGCAGAGAGATGCATGGTGCTATTGTCCCTGGTGTCATCAAGACCAAATTACCTAGGCTCCTGTTGATGCTGTAATCCGGTCGATCCTACCCTTCCTCTTGTTACCCGGTAGCGCACCTGCAAAACAAAGAGACACTAGGGGCGCCGGTTGTAGCCGGGGACCCTCCGATGCCTAAGTCAGGGCAGGCACACAGTGGGCGTAGTTGGATTAGAGTAGTTGTGCATACCTTTCTCTTGACTTGAGTAAGGTGTCTATCAATAAACCTTACAGGCCACTTACATGTCGTGGTCTCGGTGAGCAGTCCCTCCCGCATATGGTGGTGATCCTCCCTGAATATTTTCTATTCTGAAGTACTGGTCAATATCTGAGGCCGAGGTCATTGGTCGAGGGGAATTTATGGATTGGCTACAAGAGCAATTTACAATGGAGGGATCTTCAAGAGGACAATATCACGTGGATATGAATTCTCATGTGATGGAAGTGATTGATTCTCAAATGTTCCTAGAGAAGTACAACTTTGATAGGAAAGAATCATGCCAATGGATCTCATTATCCAATAATCAGGTAGAAACACTCCCATTTTGCTCTCCAGATTGCCCTCTTCTCTCGACATTGTTGCTCAACGATAATGATCACTTGCAAGAAATCCCAAATGGTTTTTTCCAGGAACATGACCATACTCCAAGTCCTCAACCTTTCTTCCACAAGCATCTCTTCCCTGCCCTCGTCCATGTCCTGCCTTTGCGAATTACGGTTGTTGAAGCTCCAGAGCTGCTGCAAGCTAGACGCTCTTCCTGCATGCTTAAAGGATATGCAGAAACTCAAGATCCTCGATCTCCATCAAACTCCCCTGACGAAGATGGTTGAGGTATCCTTCCACAACATGCAAAGCCTCCGACATCTCAACATCTCAGGTGCCTGCAACTTCACCCAGCTCTCGCTCTAGGGTTGTCACTCTCTACTGACACTGGTCATCCCAGATGAACTTCCAAAACATGAGGCACTTGATCTATCAGGCACGAAAATGGAAGAGCGCCCGCACGAAATTTTCAATCTGACTACCATGCGGTGCCTCGACCTGTTGGGAATGGAGCATCTCAAGAAGATCGAGAATTGAATTGGGATCAATGTGGCTTGAATTCGTTGCACGAATAGCTCCAAGACAGCAGTAGACATCGCATCTCAGTCAGTGATGCCGGCATTTTCGAGTCTTTAGACCAAAGCCCTGATCTGTGGGAATCCTGCTTTCTAAAATTTCATTTCTTGGTCTATCCTTGAGAGGGAGACCACAAGGATATATATGCTCATTTTAAAAGAAAGTGATTTATCAACCAGCGTATTTATACTCGATTTGATCAGTCTATGAGTTATGAAAGACGCCTGGAGGTTTGAGGTGGTAAGAATTCCCTGGATGGTGTTAGAGGGGTTCTCTCGGTGACAGAATTCTTTCATTTGTATTGAAATGTGTTTGTTAAGGCACCGTCCGATGTCAGCATGAAGATGGACAACCTTAAAGAATGATGGATCGAGAAATGCCATCAATTGGAGTATCTCATAGTCGGAGGAACTGCAGATGTTAATGCGGCAGTCAGTTTAGAAAATCTAAGGGTGTCCACTCTTGCCAAATTAAGAACAGTGTGCCGGGTTTGGAATAGGGAGCTTCGCATGCCTAAAGCATATACATTTATACATTTGGAATGTTGCCAAAAGCTCGTCAACTTCTTCTCTTCGAGCATTCAGTTATAGAATCTCAAATTACTTGCAATAAAATTCTGTTGTAGACCGGAAAAGGTCATTGTAGAAGACAACGTGGTGGGGCAAAATGCATTGCCTTCCACAGCTAGTCGATTTACGTCTTTGGGAGTTACACAAATTGAAAAGAATTCACGGTGGGCATGTGTCGATGCCGAAGAAGTTGAAGATTCAAGGATGCCCGATGCTGGATAACCTTCCACTCCATAACACAAATGATTCTGCAGCAGAAGTCGAGATCCAAGGTGAGTTGAGATGGTGGGAAAGCATAAAATGGGAGGGTAGCATCAAGCCTTGCAACATCCATTTCAAAGAATGGTGTCCATCAACTTAATGATTCTTCTATACTTAAACTACCTCTGTTTACTTCTTTATTCTGCTCTTCTTGAACTATTGTAATTCTCTTTTATTTGTGTTACGGTGTCACAGAAAGACGAGGGTGTGCCATCGGATTTAGGTGATTTAGTCTTAGTGGCTTTGAATTATGAATTTAGGAAGAAATTGGATGTGTTGCTCTTTTGCATGTATTTCGTAAAAGGTAAACAAGTACAGGTTTGTTTGGCAAATCATGCTTGCAGCAGTAAGCAGGACTCAATTTTTTCTTTTATTTTCCTGATAGACTGGGTCCACCCGTCTTTATTATTTATGGTTTTTATTATGGGGCCTAGCTATTTTGTATGAATTTGTTGGGTTTTTCAGGTTTCATTTATGTTCCCCTAATGTGGATGTAATTTTCTATTACATCAATGAAATTATAGATGACAGTGTCTCAACAATTAAAAAAAGAAGAAAAAAGAGGCACAAGCTAATGAACTCAACCCAACCCATGGATAAGGCTGAAACTTGGGCCAGGCTCATCCCAATCCCAACTGGTCCAACCCAATCATTCGATGGTGGGGATCTTTAATTCTTTAAATCAATGCTCTTAATCATGTTTATCCAATCCAGAGAAACAGACACTGTTGGATAAAAGTTTGGGTTGGGTTATGTGAAAATGCATCAGCTAAGTTGAGGTAGGTCTGGAAATTGGGTCCCATTACATGGCCAATTTGCAATTTTTTTTTTCTTAACCAGTGAGTCAGTCAAATAGGCCCTTATGGCCTGTTTGGGAGATTGGAACCCCCAGGATTTGAAATCTGCCCGTTGTGTTTGGCACCCTGGATTCAGAATCCCTGTAATCCAAAAGTAGTCATGCATGCTATATTTACAGGGGTTTGAATTTAATTACTAAATCAACTTTAATATTTCTAATTAGTGTACGTGTGTAATGTTTTGACACAATGGTTGTAATAAGCCCGTTGAAATATATACTTTGCCCAAAGCACAGGATCACATCCGAGTGACTAACCAATGATTTTTAACCATTGATTTAAATGGGCAATGTTTGGACAGAGCAGATTATCCTATTAAAGTAATTATAGTGAAGCAGTTGATAATCTAATTGTTTTGGGATATCATCAGTGAGCCATGTGCCCAATAGATTAATAGCCAAGTGACACACATCTTGCACATGTAACTCTTGGAAGGATTTTAGATGTAATACAAGCTTCCACCTTGGATTTCGACCCCCCTCTTCGAGGGGATTTGAATCCCCTTGATTTGAAACCCCCAATTACATTATGGTGCCAAACATATTAGGAGATTTGAAATCCCCCCAAATCCATGGTGCCAAGTGACCCCTTGGTCTTTTCTACTTTTGGTAGTTGTTTGAGACAGAGATCTCACATTTTAATTATGGATTTTTACCACAATTCCTCGCAAATTAGGATTTACCAAATAATGCCCCTACCTACCGAAATGACTGTTTTTTAGCACTGAAATTACCATAATGCCCACATTGCACTTGTTTTTTTTATAGAAATTGGTGAAGTAGAAAATTATGGGGTCCATTACATATTTTTATAATATCCAAGCTGTCCAACAGATGTAATATCTCATGGTGTTGAGTAGAACCAAACATTTGGTCAACCTAAAAGGATGATGAGGCACCATAACAAAATAATATACACCACTTAAAAACATCAAAAGAAAGATTTTTGGTCCATGCGATTATTATGTTTGGTTGCAAATGTTTGACATGCTAATGTCATACACAAACTGCGGGGCTGCCACGAATTTTTTTGACTTCATTACTTTCTAAAGAAAAACAATACAAGAGGATAGTTTGACAATTTTCCTTCTCAACAAGGTTGAACTTAACTAGTTCATTATTAAAATCCTAAAATATTTATTTATTCATAATAAAAAATTTATTTTTTGTGAGATTTCGCAACAATATCCTGAGAAATTCCGGAGCAAAGAAATTTGTCACTACAAAGATGTATAAATGGCCAGGGGCCAATCTTAGGTGCACCGAAAAGATGGTGACCATCTGCCATCCAAAATGAGGATTACAATGGAAACAGGTCTGAGCTACTTTCATCCCATTATGTGAAAGGAACCATTTCTCTGAAACCTTTTTTTTTTTTTTTTTTTTCTGAAAGTGGGATCACACCCCCTATAACTTTGTTAATATGAATAGAGGATGTACAAACAGGACTTTTGGGTAGGCTCCACAAAAACATTGGGCCTCACCTATCATAACTCTTAATCAGCAAAACGAAAGAAGAAAACAAAATGCCATAGCCACCCTGAAGAAAATAAAGATTCACACCAGCCTCGCCTACCTGCAACAAAGAGACATTCTCTGCTCCACTTCTGATCGGGATTCAATCATTTCCACAACTAGTTGCTGCTACCAAGTCTATAAATACAAGGTGCTTCTTTTTTTCTTTTCTTTTTTTGATGGGGATATCCCAAAATCAATTGGGGATCTTTTTTCTTTTCTTTTCTTTTCTTTTCTTTTTTTGTTTTGCAGCAAATGATATCATATATAGACTCAACCCCACCAAGAAACGGCTTCCCGTTACCAAAATGTTGAGAACCAACACAAAATGCTTCACTCTGCCTCTGCATTCTTTCTCATTGCCACCTATAATCAACCGAAGCCCTCCGAACTTCCACTCTACACCTCACTAAACTATTTATTTCTAATAGGAAGCAACTGCCGACATTTTACCCCACTTTACAGCCCACTCCCAAACCAGCTGACAGCCCACAACTACTGCCCATAAACTAGCTGACAGCCCACCAGACCTATAGAGCCACCTTCTCAGCCTAGCCCAATGACCCCTGCTCCAGCAGACGGCATGAACAAAACACTAGGGCCAGCCAGGCACTCAACAGCTCATCATCACTCTCTAGCTCCACCTGATGCACTTTGTGTTTAAACCAGCAGCCACAGACCACCACTCACAACACAAAACCAAACTTGCAGCAGCCTCCCAAAACACCAACTGCACAGATCACTGCCTCCAGCAAAGAACAACAACTCCACCCACCAAACTACTCAACAACTCCCAAACAACAAAGCACAACATATAGCCACCAACCAACAACCTTCCCCAAAACAACATACAATTACTTATCACAACATTCCTTAACCAAACAACAGGGCTAGATACAGCAGCTTACGGGATATATGCAAAGAGCAATCCGAACGAATAACTAGAACCACCTCAGGGTTCGAGACTGGCACCGAGATCTTCGTTGAAAGAGGCAACTGGTAGGAGCTTGAGACAGGGATCAATATAACCAATCTATAATTTCTTCACGGGATTGCTAATCAAATGACCAGAGAAATTAAACAGCTGGGCAGCTGGGAGACGCCTGCTGTAGGTGCTACAAAACAAAACAACATCCGGCCCAGCCTTAGGGAATGATTCCTTATTTTAGCCATGACAAATTGCAGTACAGGGCAGAAAAAGGGCAAGGAAACAAGACTCCACGGCTGAGATCGCTATCCCCAGCGAAAGGTTCCCAAGCCTGCCTTGTCCATCATAAACATACCTCTCGCCTCCCTTGGAAGGGATGAGCGGAGCCTGTACAGCCAATCCTGGGCTCCACTGCTGCCTAAGCGGCTAAGCAATCCGCTATCGAGTTGGATTCTCTGAAAATATGACTGAACTGGTGGTTAATACCTCCAATTTCCTGACAGATCACTTTTATATCATACCAAATCTTCCAATGAGGCACTGATTGCAGATTTGTAATGCTTCTGAAAATGATTTTGGAGTCTGATTCAATGATGATCCTATGAAGGCCTTGGGATTTACATCGCTTGATCCCCTTCAAAATTGCTCGCGATTCCGCTTCCGTGTTTGTAACTCAATCAAAGTAATGGTGGAATTCGAAAATAAGGTTGCCTTGTTGATCCCTACTAATTCCAACATACTCCTCTTCACTCTACTGGGTTTCCTTTAGATGATCCATCTACATTGAGCTTCACCCATCCCGGCAGAGTCCATATGAGATAGTGAGGTTTCCTTCGTCTTCCCTGTGTGAATGTGTTATCCAGCACCTGGAGGGCCACCTATTGAAGGAAAGGGCAGAAACTGTCTCTGGCATTTGGTGAGATAACTCCCAGAGCCATTTTTTGATTCTAGCAACAACTTTTGATGCAAAGATGGGTTTGTTATCAAATCTATTTGCATTTCTAGCCAACCAGATTTCCCACAAAATGATGCTTGGGGATAGACCTCGTAGTCTGAGAAATCTCAAGCTATCGCTGGCTCTATTGGTCCATATGCTTAGCCTTTGCTCTAGAGAGTGGATATGACCTTTGTGAACATAAAAAATAAAAAATAAAAAAATAAAAAAATGTTGCTGAAGAAAGACCACACCTCTTTTGCTAGTATACCTTTGCAAAAAAGGTGATCGATGGATTCCTCATCAATCCCTAAGGATGAACTACTGATCTGGAAAGGAGGCGCAACTGGGATGGGCTGTGTTTCTTTGTTGACTCCTTCAGAGGTGTTGTTCGCTCTGTGTGTTGGAACGGGGATGACGCGAACAACATTAGAGTTGTTATGCTGCTCCGTGACTGGCAAAGAGGACGATGGTTGGATTCCCTGAGAGGGCTGCCCATAGTGCAATTCATAGCATACACATTTTGAGAATGTGTGAACGCCAAGGCGTTGCACTACCTTTTCGACTGGGATCACTCTTTTCAATGCCTTCCATGCTAGCATGGATATTTTCGGCGGGATAAGCTTGTGCCACACCCATTTTGCCCAATCCTGGTTATGACTTTACATAAAACGTTCCATGTTGATTTAATAGTGAATTTTTGTGATGGAAATGATGTTCAGATCAGCTCATCTTCGTAATCTGATATGCTTATTTTGCTCATTGCCATCCTAGCAAGAAGATGGGAACACACATGTTTTGCTAACAGGGCTAAATTCCATCCGTTAGGAGTGGGAGGATCTTTTACCTTTAAGGACATCAACCGGGTAGCCCATTTCCTAGTCAGTTTTCCCTCCAGAGGTTTGCCTCTCCTTTGCCGATCATCCACCTGGAGCTGCAGATAGTGAATGGAAGGTATTATGGGTAAAAATGGACTGATCAGAGGTATGAGACAAATGAGCCGAGCAGCTAGACCGGATGACTATGGATTGCTTGAGGTCCAGAAAATCACCTTGACCTTTAGTGTTGGCTATTTTCTAACTCGGCCTCAATGACAAGCCTCAGATACCAACCTCGGCCTTGGAGGCCGACCCAAGGTGGTACCGACCACGGTCTCAAGGGATAACCTCGACCTCGGAGGTTGGCCTTAGCCAAAGACCTCGACGTCAGAGTTCGGCCTCGACCAAAGACCTCGGCCTCAGATATCGACCACCGCCTCAGAATACAAATACACTTACAATATATAAAGATAGGATTATCATCTGAGATATTCGTCGAGGATCTTAGGAAGTCAATCACAACACGTCTGGAGGAAGATCTCTTCCATAATACACAATCACCATCCAAGAGTTATTGCCATATACGTCTCTGGGACCAAAGGCTATAAATAAAAGCCTCATCTACAATAAAAGGTACGACAAATACTCTGATTCTATTATGCCTATTGTAAGTCCATATCATGACTTAGGCATCGAAAGGTTCCCGGCCTTAATTGGCGCCCCCTATGTCTTCTCTTGTTCTTCAGTAAATTGCAGATACTCTGGCTACCAGGAGGTGAGGTAGCACGACCAGATTTCGGCATCAACAGAAGGTATCTAGCAATAGACTTCCATACCTTGGATTCGAAGCGCATGGCTGAGGTGGGGTTTTGAATGAAACGGGAGAAGTATTTAACTTGGATAAATTTGCCCACAAGGACTGCCCTTTGAGAGTGGAGAAGCACATTTTCATGCGGAAGTTTACCATGACCTCTCGGAGCCTCCTGACGCCCAAGCCACCTTTTTTTTTTGGGTAGCATATCTTGCTCCAGCTAACCCAGTGATGTTTCTTTTTATTGTCTATCTCTCCCCACATAAAGTCTACGAACATCAATGTTATCAATTCGCATATGCGATCGCACAATCGCATATGCCATGGCATATTTTTTAAAAAATAATAAAATTTGAAAAAAAAAAAAAAAGGTCAAATTTTTTTTTTAAAAAAAATTCTTAAAAATAAATAGAGAAAAACTTGTCTAATTAGTACACATGATTAGATTGAGTTATTTCATTATAGTTTGAGTGTTTCATTGAGTTTGATATTTAATTACTTATATTATATTATATAAATTTTAACAAAACAATCAACAGGCTACATTAAAAGATAACTAATTATTATACACTTCGAACAAAGAAATTTCACTGATAAATGGATAACTTAAAACAACTAACAAGTTATAACTTACAACTTAATTTACAAAAAGTAAGCACAACTTATAAAATACAAAAAATAAACATAATTGAAATAATTGTAAAGAGATTAGAGTAAGAGAGAGAGGTGTAAGAGAGAGAGTAAGAGATTTAGAGCTTTGGAGTAAAGAATAGTGAAAATGGAGGGGGTATGAGTGCCTATTTCTAGGCAAAAGTTCTCCAAATTGAAAAAATAAAAAATAAAAAAATTTCTTCCGCTCTTAGCTATTGGGAAATATGCGATCGCATATGCGATTGCATATTGGTCGCATATAAAAGTATGTCATGGCATACTTGCCAAGATCGCATATGCTATGATGGCATATGCAATTTTATCAACAGCATGCGCATATGCGATCGCATTTGACAACAATGACGAACATGGTTTCCATTTCTTTGCATATGGAGGCTAGAATGTTGGTTGTTGCTAGAGTGTGGATGGGTTGACTTGAAAGCACGTGTTTAATTAGCACAATCCTCCCAGCTTGAGTCAACGTTCTTGATTTCCATTCTGCTATTTTCCTATAAGGTTTTGTGCTTAAGATGACGGAAATTGAGAGCTTTTTGCCTTTTATTCGAAATAGGGACTCCAAGGTACATGATGGGAAGCTTATCTTGCCTAAAGCCGGCAAGATGGGTGATTGTATGAATTCAGGATTGTGGGGACTTTTTTGAGACAATGTAGCAGCTTTTCCTAGAGTTGATCCATTGGCCTGAGGTAGCCTCGTACTTCTTAAGAAAGCATATGAGATTCTGAATAGATGCTTTACCTTCATTAATAAATACAATCATGTCGTCTGCAAATAAAAGGTTAGAAATCAAGGGGCATGAGTGAGGAACATGAAAAGGAGAGCAAATACCTTGTTGGAAAAGACGATGGAGTCCCCTGCTTAGGACCTCCGACACTAGGATGAAAATAGTCGGAGAAAGAGGGTCTCCTTGTCGGAGACCTCGTAAAGGTTGAAAGAAGCCTGCCATTTTGCCATTTACTAATGTTGAGAGCCACATGTCTTTCCAGCACCCTTCCGCCATGGCTAACCAGTCGCTTGCGAATCCAAACTGGAGAAGAACGCAATTAACAAAATTCTACTCCATTCTATCCTATGCCTTCTGCATATCTAGCTTGATAATAACATTCCCTCCTCTTATCTTTCTGTCTATTTCTACCAGCAATTCATCAGCTAGAGCAATATTTTCTGATATATTTCGGCCTTGAACGAAGTCACCTTGCTCTTCTGATGTTAGTTAAGGAGGTTCGAAGCTAGCCTGGTCACTATGACTTTGGATATGAGTTTGTAGAGGCAATTGCATAGACTTATTGGTCTGTACTCTGAGAGTTTGGTAGGGTTTGGGATCTATGGGATGAGGCAAATGAGCGTGTTGCCTTAGCTTCTCAGGAATAAACTTCCTGCGAAAAAATCACAGACTACCGCGTGAACATCTGCTCCAACTATTTCATAGCATAGGGTAAAGAAACTGCCCGTGTAGCCATCCGAAAAGGAAGCACTATCACCATCGACCTGGCTACGTGGGTACGTGTGACGATCCTCGAGCTCTTAGTTGTACGAACGGTTAGAAAGAGATTAAAGTTACATGGACACCACAATGATGTATTTGTTATTTACAGACCGTTCATCCATTTGGCAAGATCATTTTCGAGCACTATCCGAAAATACGATTAATATATAAAGCTGAAGTGGACCACACCACAAATAGCATTGGGAACAGTGATTCTCACCGTTAAAACATTCATAGGGCCCACCGTAACATTTATTTTCCATTTAAGGTCACGAAAACCTGGATGAAAGGGAAAAACAAATATCATATTGATCCAAAACTTTTGTGACCCTAAAAGATTTCAATGGTAGACATTATCCCCATTGCTTTTTGCAGTGTGGTCCACCTCACATTTGTATCTATCTTTTTTTTTATTATTCTAGCCTTAGGACGAGCTCCCCAAATAAAGGACGGTTTGGATATAACACATATACCTCGTGATGAGCCTACAGGACTCGGTCACGTCAACGCACCTAAGTGTGTGGTACTCCAGCCAATCCGCTTGATGATCATGGACCCACGAGTTTAAATTCACTTTGTAACGTCAACACACAGCACAAGTTGGACTTCGTTTGGCTAGTGACGCTGCCACCGGCCCGGTGGCTAGTAGTCGTTGCTGTCTTCGCCCCGTATGTAATTTATCCACGCCCTTTATCCATTTTCCAATATCATTTCAGGGCTTGATACGGAGTGATGAAGATCTAAATCTAAGGTGAACTACGCCGCAGGAAAACAACAGTGATTGAGTTTCAACCAATAAAAATCTCCTAATGCCCACTGTAATGTTTATTTCACATCTAACCCGTTAATTAGGTCATACAGATATTGATGAAGGGAAAAAATAAAAATCAGTTGATCTAAAACTTTTATAGCTCTTGAGAAGTTTTTAATGGTCAGCCTTCTTTGAACACTATTTCCTTAGATATGCTCCACTTCACGGCTTGGGCCGACGTCATTTTCTATCTCATATCATAAAATTATTTGAAAAAAATAGATGGACAGCATGGATGAAACACATATCATGGTGGGCTCAAAGTCCACTGATCACTAGCCAATTTGCGTTCACAGGGTGGGCACACATCTCGCAATCCTCTTACATTATGCTGTTTGAAAGAAATTTCCATTCTTTATCTTTAATTAAAAAAGGAATTATGAAATGATAAAATGTGCCTGTGAAATTCACTCTAACCATGTGTGATTCCAACTTAAGTCAAAGATCAAAAAAATCAGTCTTATCAATGATTAAGATGGACCACCTTAAAGCAAAATGTTGGATGAGAAGTCCACTGTAGATTTTTTATAATGCCTGGGTGATGATTATCTGAAAATTCATTGAAACCATTACATGCCACACCAAAATGTAATGGGTTCAGGACAATCTGTGACTTAGTTGGGCCACAACGGGTAAAATAGTTTGTAGAGTGGTGTTACCCTGTATGCCTTTTTCAACTATTTGCTATATACGAATCATGGATTAAAATGATTTTTAAGCCAACTGGTACTCCATGTAAAATTCAGAAACACAATTACTTCAGGGATCACATGGCTTCGAAGCTAGACAGATGCAATTTTGTGTTCGTTGTTTTTTTTTTTCTTTTCTTTTCTTTTTTTTTAGGGGGAAGCCTAACATGGCATTACCCATCTAGTAATAGGAATGGATTTCAAATACAGGTCAGGGTGGGCACGAGTATGCATAAATAAAAAATCATTTCTTAACATGGTATTAAGAATCAGAAAAACTCAAATATATATAGGAAGGGAAATCTCGTCTTAGAGACCCATGCCCACCCTGATATGTATTTGAAATCCTACTGCCATAAAATCAGTCTGACTTGTGATTCAAATGGGCCACACTAGAAGAAGCAATTGAAGAGAGACGTCCATCATTGATTTTTTTTTATAGGGACCACCATGATAATTAAGTGAAATCTACTTAAAACTGATGCCATGAGAAAAAAAATTAGGCTTTAGGCCTAAAATTTAGGACAATCCGTCATTCAGGTGGGCCATGGTGAGGAAAATAGTTTGGAGGGTAGGCATTAGTATGTATATTGTTTTCAATCATATGGTCTACCTAAATGGCGTATAGAGCTGGTCCTTGAGACCTATGTTTAAAATTAATTCACAAAACTGGTGATCAAAATTGGATTTGAGAAACATATTCTAATAGGGCACATTTGACTACCTCAACCGGGCAGGATTTCATGGGGCTTTCAGTTCTATGGTAAATGCATGTAAGGGTAAATTAGAATTTTCACTCTCTAGCCTAACACCAAATGAGTGTTTCGGTAAACATGAACAATCAAAAGGATGATCTTGGAATATCATGCACTGTCAATGATTTTCGGATATAAACTCTAAATATTTATTAATTTATAACAAAAATTTTATTTTTAGAAAGATTTCCCCAATAATATCCTTAGAAATTCGATAGCCAAAAAATTATTAAAAAAGTGAGATTTATCACTACAAAGACTTATAAATGGTCAACGGCCAATCTTACATGCACCAAAAAGATGATGGTGACCATATGCCATCCAAAATGAGGATTGCAATGGCAAGGATGCAGATTGCCTGTGAAAGCCAATGAGAAGCTAGATGGGGGCACCATAATCTTTGTCAGAAATCCCCTGTTCATATGTTTTTTATGGAACATGCTAGAACAAGGGCCAAAAAATAATGCATATCCAAAACTAAAGTGGGCCATTCAACATAGGCTTAAACTTGCATTGTTGAAACATTTGTGGCGTGACAAAAGTTTTGGATTAGGCTAAATTTTGTGTTCTCCGTTCATCTAAGTAGGAATGACCATATGAACAATATGGATGGCATATAAACATTCTTGTGGACATAAGGAAGGTTTTATTAGTAAGCATTTACCTGCCTATGTTTTCTTGCCATATGGCTCACTTGAGATTTGGATTTGCGTTGTGTTTGGGCCCAGGTAGCAAAACAGGTGGAATTCACACATATCATGGTGAGCCCTACTTATGTTCCAATGGTAACAGGTAGAAGTTACTTTCATCAAATTGTCAGTGACCCCTGTGCCTAATGCTATGTGAGGCTCACAGAGATCTCCGTGACAAATTCATTTCATCCATTTGCTTTGACAGGCCAAAGTATGGCAGGATTCCGAAAATGAAGTAGATTCAAAAATCAGATGGGCTACACCAGCAAAACATTGAGAACAACAAAGCCCGTCGTTGAAACCTTCCTAGGGCTGACCATGATTTTTATATGCCATCTAAGCCGTTCATATAATTCTTACCACTCAAATAAACCGTGGGAACAAATATCAACTTGATATAAAATTTCTGCAACCTGTGGGCGTTCAATCTCCACTGTTTTGTATGGTATGACCCACATGACTTTTGGATCTGCCTAATTTTTAGACTCTTGTCTTATTGTGGTCTTTTGAAATAGATGGATAGAGTGGATTTGTAATGGACATCTCTATGAGCCCGTACACCTCTGGCATAAATATATCTGGAAGCTTATGTCTTACGTGGAAGGAACATTCCTTTGAATTTTAGGGCCTGTTTGTTGTATGGAATTAACTGGAATTAAGTCAGATGGAATTACTTTAGTGTAATGATTACCCACTATTAGGGTTTGTCTTGAAATCCCTCATTTCAAAGGATACTGTATTCTATAGTATGTCAAAACAACCATGGAAGCAATGAAAACCCACTACCTCATGAAGCCCACTGTTTGGAGAAATCACACCCAACATTCATTTTTAGTCTTGTGTTCACATCAATAAGTGTTGTGGACCCCGCAGTGATGTATATGTTATATTTGTACCTGCCATTCGTTTTGCTTGCGAGGTCATTTTATGGTGAGGGCCCAAAACTAAGGTAGATCCAAACCTTACATGAACCACATCATGGAAAGCGGTGAGGACAATGATGCCTACCGTTGAAACCTTCATAGGGTCCACCATGATGTTCATTTGCCATCAAACCCTATTCATAAGGTCACACAAACCTGAATGAAGAGAAAACACAAATATCTGCTTGATCCAAAAACTTGTGTAGCTGTCAAGAAATTTTCAATGATTGGCCTTTGATCCCCATTAATTTATGTGGTGTGGCCCACTTGAGGTTTGGATCTACCTGATTTTTGTGACTATGCCCTAAAATGATATCAAAAAATGGATGGATGGTGTGGATATAGCCCATACATCATAGCGGAACCCACATAACTTGCTAACATCAACAATGCCTTTTCAGGGTGGGACGGACTGGGTAGATCCAGCGTTCCACATGGATGTAGAACATCTCTTACTAGCACATTTTTTAAAACCATAGGAATCCCGCATGAATGCAATTCCATCCCACTTAATCCCAACCTTCCCATCCTCCCCAAATGGAATTTGCACATAACAAATGCAATTTCATCCCTCTTAATCCCATCTAATACCATACACTAAACACACTAAACAACCCCTTAATATGTACACTACAGCACCTAATCTTATAGGATCGTTGTTTACATTCGATGTGAATGAAAACCGGTTGAGTTCCCCATTGGTTTCTCAACTTAGTTGGTAGATGTGGAGCCCATGGTTAGTCTATCCAAGCTATTGATCTATAGTCTCCCATCATGGATGTACCATTCCTAATATATCCTCTCAATTGGTCAACTCTAGCCTTCCGGTTCTTAGCATGTTAATATATGGTTAAAAGAAAGGAATTAACAAACCACATTCATTGGAGGAAAGGCCAAAGATTTAATGGCTACAATCTTTCAATTTGGGAATTTTGGTGTGAATAGTCCATCTATGATGGGGGCCAACATATCAATGGCTTGGATACATCAACCATGAACCCCACACAACTATTTCTAAACAGGGAACTCCGAGTGCCCAAATTGCTTTTGACAATGAAACAGACTCCTCTCTTTTATAGGACATCCCTTTCCCTCTCATAGAAGCAAGCATTTCCCTTTCTCTTTTGATTTCCCTTTCATGCAAGCATCCACTTCTTCATCACACTTGCCTTCACATCTACCTCCGGGAAGCATATATAAACGCATCCAGTATGAAGCTTTCCGGCTTACTACACCACTTGATGCCTTGTTAGTTTTATTTGAGTTGCTACTGGAAAGTCACTGAGGAGTCAAATTTCAGGTATGTAAATCTATTAAAATTTCCCTCTTTTCTCATATCAAGATATTTTCTATCATGGCGTGTGAATTTCTGCCAAGCATTCTTTGGAAGGTGTTCAAGTAGGATGAGTTGTACAGGGTTGAGGCGAGATCATGAGCTGACCCATTTAATTGTCAAAACTAATTACCTATAGGCACCTGCATTGCTCCTCATGTATAGGACATTTTTAGTCAATGGATGCATTAAATATTCTTTAGCTTTTTTCCTTCACGCACATTCATGCATCCAATGGTTTAAACACCTTGCACAACGAGGTATGGTGCAGCCACCTATCAGTAATCAGTCCCCTTTGATAAGTATGTCTGAGTTTCAACCCTGGATCCAATCCACCAGTGTATGGGTTGGATCCGGATCAGTTCGAAGTCCAATAAGTTTTAAGTGTGAAAAGTTTGAATATGAGTAGAATTTAGGTTTGTTAAACTATTAGGATAATTCTATTAAAATGGAATATGTTCTTACATGTTAAGAAGAGTATGGGATGAGATCTCTCTAAATTCCTAAAAATGTCAAATCTCTTCTAGATATTTCATTAATTGTTAGTAAAATAAAGATAATTTTACCAAACATTAACTGTTACCTTAAATTAATTTCCTCTAACTTTTGTCACTTTTAAGTATGATTTTTCTTAAAATGATGAAACTGCCCATCAATTATTGCAGTTACTTAAAGAATAATTAAATAAGTACCAAAATATAAATATTATTAATAAGGTGTTATTATAAAAGAAAGTGACTTTTATCTCGCAAACTGAGTGGAGATACCTCGTTTCAACACTTGAGGTCTTGGTATCGATCCCTAGTGGGGGTGGCTAACATGGAGTGTGTGTACTGA
Source organism: Magnolia sinica (assembly GCF_029962835.1). NCBI lineage: Eukaryota > Viridiplantae > Streptophyta > Magnoliopsida > Magnoliales > Magnoliaceae > Magnolia > Magnolia sinica. Next base: position 15,885,809 of record NC_080582.1, read on the forward strand.
CATGGGTGTGTACTAACAAGCTAACCAAAAAAAAAAAAAAAGTGACTTTTATCTCAAAATTCCTCAAAAAAATTAATTTTCCTGTAAAATACCTTTAAAATTTATATTTATCAAATAATGTTTCCTACTATACAGTGAAGATTAAAAAACGTTTCTACCCATTCTCATTCATCCTCCCCTGCTGACACCAGTTACAGCCAAATCTTGCCAGCCAAAACTTGTAGGCTGCATGGGGTGGGACCCGTTGCCAAAATCCACTCCGACCATCTAGTGTGTGGCCCATTTTTAAGGCAAATTATCAAAGTTCAGTTCAATCTGTGATTCAAGCAGACCACTCAATTGAAAGGAGTGCATAGGGTGATGTGTCTCCTCTAAACTCTTTCATTTGGTGTGGCCCATCCGGATAATAGATTGTCCTGATTTTTTGGATCTGGGTCTAAATGGTTTTTTGGCATCTAATAGTTCGGGTGGATTTTACACGATAATTATGGTGTGCCCTGTAAGAACTCAATGAATGACATCTATCTTCCAACCATTTCCTTTACTACGTCCCATCTGAATCACAAGTTAGCCTGATTTTTAAGACTCAGGTTCAATGTTAAATTATAAATTTAATGGTCGGAATGGATTTCAGATACACAATGCAGTTCTACTTGGGAAGGTGTCCCATAGATTTTTTTTTTCTTTTTTCTTTTACAAATATACCGCAACGGATTGCTTGCAGCACCCGCTGTAGGGATATCGATCGGTACGGTACCACGTGGCCCAAGCTCTGTGGGCCCACTATACATTATGCATTTTATCCATGCGGTCTATTTATTTTTCTAATTCATTTTAGGACATGAGCCCAAAAATGTTACAGATCTAAAGCTCTAAGTGGACTGGACAATTAAAAAAAATAGTGGCAATTGAATGCTTACCATTGAAAACTTCCTGGGTGTTGAATCGAGCTCACATTTGTGTTTTTACCTTCATCCAGGTGTATGTGATCTTATGAGTAGGTGTTGGATGGCAAATAATTAAAACTTCAACCGTGGGTGTTTAAGTACTCCCACTGTTTCAGTGGCATTAGGAAGGTTTCAACCGTGGGCATTCAACTCCCAGTGTTTTCCATGGCATCCTTCACTTGAATTTTGAATCTTTATCATTTTTGGATCATGCCTTAAATTGAGTTAGCAAAAATGATGAATGGTGTAGATAAAACACATGCATCATGGCTTAGCTCACTTGGTGGCAGAGTTGGCTTTCGAAAATCTCATCAAATTACTGGAGTGGGACACCCAGCCATTATTTACAGGGCTACCGTATGTGTATGTGAAATCCATTCTGACCATTAGATATTTTATATCACATATTAGTCTAAATCAGGCCAACTTGTAATTTAGATGGGCCACACCAAAGAAAAGAATTGGGAGAGACATCCACTTGAATTTCTACATAGCACCACCCATGTGATTATGTGAAATCCTCTCGGATCATTACATGTCATAAAGTCCAAAATTTTAGATAATTGGTGATTTAGGTGAGCTACACTGAGGGATGTAGTTTGAAGGGTGGGCATTTTCCTGTACACCTTTTCCAATCATACCGTCGTCCCACTTGATAATGGATGAGGTTAGTTTTTCAGACCAATTCTTAAAATTTGGTTACACTAGTGGTGATCAATTTAGATTTAAGAAACACATTAAGTTGGGACCATACAGTCCTGTTTTCCTCATCCCAGTTACCTTCCACCTTCTAAGGGTAAATAAGGGTAAGTTAGGCTTTTCACTTACTATTAAGACTATAGAATGTTATGGTAAATGTAAAATGTCCAAGGCAGTAGGAACGTGGTTATTAATGGACCCAACATCTTGTATATCTTTTATCCACACCATCCATATATTTCTCCATGTCATTTTATGGCACTAGACAAAACATGAGGCAAATCCAAATCTTAGGTGGGCAACGCCATAGGAAACGGTGGTGATTAAACGGCCACCATTAAAAACTTCCTAGGGCCCACTGTAATTCCTACCATAAGTTTATTTTACATTCAATACGTGGATTAGGTCACACAGATTTGGGTGAAGGGGAGGAAAAAAATATATCTAACTTGATGTAAAACTTTTAGCACATGGAAGTTTTTAATGGTGGGCGCTCATCACCACTCCTTCCAGTTGAGATTTGGATCTGCTTCGATTTTGAGTTCAAATAGTAAAATAATCTAGAAAAATGAATGGACGGTATGGATTAAGAACATACATTAAAATTGGCCCCGGAACTTTTTAGCAACGGCTCACAAAAAAGAGCTTGGGAAATCCACTCTGTCCATCAATTTTGGAAGATTACAATCGAACCGAAATCTAAAGATCTGGCATGATCCAAAATACACGTGCGCCACACCACACAAAATAGTCGGAATGCAAACATCCACTGTTGAAACCATATCCTACCATGATGTTTATAGGCTGTCCAAACCCTTGATAGGATCATTACCACTCAAATAAACTCTGCTGTTTTGTGTGAGCTGCGGCTCACATGAGTTTTGGATCTTCCTTGCTTTTATACGTAGTCCAAGTGTTGTCTAGTAAAACTGATGAACAGAGGGGGTTTGCTACCTATGGTCTATGGTGTAGCTCACCTAAATTGTTGACCGGACTAATTGTTTTTCTTACAACGTGGCCCCATCGTAAGGTTGAAGGCTTGAGCACGTCATGGGCTTAGAACAGCAGGCCAAAGCTTTAGCCCAAAAATTTTGTTGAGCCCAGGCCCATCCTGGTCCAGCCCAAAATTGATAAAATCCCCATTTCCCACTCGAATTTCGTAATGTATCCATTGATCAAGTGGGCCACACATGACAAAGAAGTAGGCAAATCGATGGTCTACATTCAACATGCATGGGTTGCCTAATCAAGTGATTGGTCGGCCTAAAATTACTTGAGCACAAACACAGCTTGGAAAATTGATCTGAGTGCGTTGCCCAGCCCATTGGCACCCTTACTCAGGAGACAAGGAATTCGAATTTTGCAGGAGAAATCCAGCGTTAGGAAATGACAGCTTCTAGGGATGATGATGATCGATGGCTCAAAGGAGGAGAACAGGTTTTGCGTGCTCTGTCTCAACGCATGAGGCATCACATATGGAATTGCGTGAGAGATGACAAGATTTCAGTGCTCTCATTATGGGGACAGCCAGGAGTGGAAATGGAGGAATTCAGAGAATCTAGCCATCTGTTTGAAGTAATCATACGAGTAAGAGCACCAGGTATCGAGAGTCTTACAAAGAAGATGCAGGCGAGATTCCAAGCGGAATTGGTCCATTTGCAGGACAAGCTGACAAGAAGAGGTGTCCCATCAACTAAGTGATTCTTCTCTGCTTAACCTACCTCTGCTTACTAAGTTATTATTCTCTTGAACTATTGTATTTCTCTTTTATTTACGTTCCAATGTGGTAGAAAGAATTGGGTGTTCCACTAGACTTAAATGATTTAGTCTTATTGGTTTCGGATTATGAATTTCACTAAGAAATTAGATGTGTTGCTCTTTTGCATGTATTTCAGAAAGGTAAACAAGTACATATTTGTTTGGCAAATCATGTTTGCAATAGTAAGTAGGATTCAATTTTTTGATTTTATCTTTAATTTTCCTATTAGACTGGGTTCACCTGTCTTTCGTCTTGGATGATTTTTGTTTTGGTTCCTTGCTATTTTGTATGAATTTGTTGGGTATTCCTGGTTTCATTTGTGGTCCCCTAGATGTAATTTTCAATTATATCAATGAAATTATAGATGGTCTTTGCCCAACCCATGGATTAGGATGAAACTTGGGCCAGGCTCATCCCAATCCCAATTGGTCCAACCCAATTGTTCCATGGTGGGGATCTTTAATTGTTTATCAACACTCTTAATCATGTTTATCCAATCCAGATAAACAGGCACTATTGGATAAATGTTTGGGTTGCCGAGTTGAGGTAGGTCTGGAAATTGGGTCCTAGTACATGCCCAATTTTCAATCCTAACCAATGAGCTATGGAATTGAGCTTTGGTAGGGTCACTAGGCAAATACTTACCCCTCCAAAGGACTCTTATATTGAGCTTAGAGATCTCTAGTGTGCTGGAAAATTCTACTACAAATACATTGTGAGGTTACAAACCAATGATCTACTGTTCCTTTGTATTTTTTTTTTCTACTTTTGGTAATCGTTTGATGTAGAGATCTCACAATTTAATCAGCTAATTAGATAAAATTTCAAATGAAGTTCATTGCTCATCAGTTAGATGTGTCTCCAACACACATTTATGTATAACCCTGGACATTCATAAGGTGGCCCCTATGGACGAACGCCCCTTTGATCCCCAAGAATCAAGTTGGTCCATTTATCAGGTGGCAATGGATGTCTAAAGAAATGGGTGGCTTGGAAAATGACAACCAATGGTATACTTTTAACATTGTGTTGTACTTAGCTAATCAGTGGGCTGGATGCTAGGGGACATGTCAAACTCCTTTTTGGAAAACATCAGGCTGGTCGTGCTTGGGTGAAAGCAGCTGTTTTTTGCCAAAACAAAGTGGCTGTTGTTTAATGGAAAAGACCATCCCCAGGCTGGGTTAAATTAAATGTTGATGGTTCTTCTTGTAGGAACCCGGGTGACAGTGGAAGTGCAGGAATCTGCAGAGACCACTTAGGATGCCTGATCTTTGCTTTTCACCACTCTTATGGTATCTCATCTAACACAGAAGCAGAGTTAAGGGCCATTTTGGACAGTATTAAGATATGTAAACATTTTAATCTATCAAATGTAAACATTGAATCAGATTCCCTAGTGGCAACAGAGGCCATTCTGGATTTGGATTTGGATGAATCTGGATTCGTGTTTATAGCTGAGGCATTTTTGTTTTTAAAATCCAGGAGCTAGATGATGAAGTCTTAATGGAGAATCGGATATAGGATGTGTTCAGTGTTGCCAAATCAGAGTAAGGCTGTAGTGGTTATTCTCAGAGTTGTGTTATGGTGGTGAACCTGTTAGCAATTTTGGATGCTTCTGTGTCTGATCCTCTAAATTGCTCTGTTTGATCATCTTCCTCTACTCCCGTTATGCTGTGAGGGTAGTTGTTGTTGTTATTCCTGTTTGCTTCAGACGCTGCAGCTGCTCCTGGTTTTACGGGACATATCTTCATCCTTCAACCTGTTTGTCGCTGTCTTGATCAGACTACAATTTTGTCTGTGCCTCCGCCTGTGATTTTTGCAAGGCCATATGTTGATTGGGAAAGAGGGCAATAAAGGCTACTGGAAAGGCAATCTACCATAGGTGATACACAGAATTTCATCAGCAACTGTTTGCTTATGAATCTTACAAGTATTCAGTTTGCGATGTCCAAACGTGTGATCTATCTTTTCCATCTTGGGATATAGAAAATTTTCAGAGCAAATGATGGGGAACTCTCTTTTGTTGGGTGACTTGGAAGCAGGGGCTTGAGCTGGGATGAAATCCACTCATCACATATCTTTTAGATGTCTTGTGGCTTAGGCTAGTAGTTGAAACTGGATCCAAAACCATGTCTGAGGTTGCACTGAACATGCTAAGAGATGGAATTGCTTCCTTTTCAGGGAGTCTTGGACCTTCTCTTCTTGTAATTGCCCCACACCTTACATTGCTGTGAACTTTTGCACTTTCGACTTGTGAGCTTACCATTTCAGAAGTCCTCTTATATTTACTGGGGAAAAAAAAAAATCCTATGCATTCAGGTTTCGTAACAGCAAGTTTTACATGACCATTGTAATAAATATCACTTCGTGCAACATTTTAATTTTCCATAATTGTATCGTGAAATATGTTGCTATATTCACACATAACATATCTAAAATTTTAAATAATCATTATAATACATATTCATTATATATATATATATATATATATATATATATATATATATATATATATATATATATATATATATATATATATATATATATATATATAATGATTTCTTAGTTTAATTTCTAAATTTTATAATTTTCTTAGTTTAACTCTACAACGATGCACACAACAAGGCCCGCATCTTTCGGTTGGAAAAGGAGATTGCATCTCTCTAACAAAATGACAAGAGCCTCACGGAGTATTATACCAAACTTCACAGTTTATGGGAGGAACTCGCCTACCATGATGAGGAGGATACTTATTGTACTTGCGATGTGGTTCTTATCCAGAAACGGCGGAAGCGACGATGGATTTTCAAGTTTTTAGACGGTCTGAATGATGAATATGACACACTCAGGCAATAAATTATCCATAATATTGAGTCCATGACATTGAATCAGGCATATGCTATTCTGGCTAGAGAAGAGAAGAAGAAGTAGGTTATGACTCCATCCCTCTCGATCACTCAGTCTACCTTATAGACTGAAGTTCATACTTCTGCTGATCGAGGACGTGGTTCTGGAGTCCGTGGTCATGGTCGCAATTCTCTTTTTTGCACTCATTGCAAATACACCAGTCATATGGTTGATACCTGCCAAATCCTTCATGGCAAACTTCCAATATGTGGAGGTTTTTCTCGTGGATGAGGTCGCTCGTCTGGTGGCCGTGGTCCATATTTTTCTACTACTAAATCCGAGGAGGCTCCATCTGATTCCTCTCCTAGTATGGTTCAAATTTCTCAAGAAGAATATGACAGTCTTGTCGCTCAAAAGGCTGGTCTATCTGTTTCAAAATCTTCAGCTACTTTCAGTTCTGCTGTGTAAGGTACATCCACCATTACTCCCTCTTTCCAACCCTAAGTCATTGACACGGGGCCACTGACCATATGACTGGTATGTCTCACATTTTCTCCTTATTTACTCCCAGTTTTACTTTAGGTTCTGTTAAGTTAGTAGATGGGAACCTTACCCCTATTACTGGGTCAAGTACCGTTCCTCTAACTTCTACTATGACTCTTAACAAGACCCTTCTTGTCTCAGGTCTTGCTTTTAGTTTACTTTCTGTGGACACCCTTACTAAATAAATTAACTATGCTATCATATTTCTTCCTTCTCATTATATGTTTCAGGATCTCGGAACGCAAAAGATGATTGGTGGTGGACGTGAAAGTGCTGGCCTATACTGATTTGATGGGGGTGTTCAACCCTGTGCTACTGCTCATCTCATTTCTGTCAATCATGAGGATATTTATCAATGACATCGTCATTATGGCCATCCTTCTTTTTCAGTTTTAGGTAGTTTATTTCCCTCTTTATTTTCTTAGCATAACATTAAAAAATTTCATTGTAGTACTTGTGCTTTGTCAAAACAAAGACAGGTTTATTTTCCTTTGCTTTTAAATAAATATTATGTTCCTATGTTTTCTTTCATTCAATTTGATGTGTGGGGACCCTCTCCTATTACCTATTCCATGGGGTTTCGTTACTTTGTCTCTTTTATGGATGCCACCACCAAAATGATATGGATCTATCTCCTCAAAAATGAAAGCGAAGTTTTTGAAAATTTTAAGTCCTTCCATGTTTGGTTGACAAATCAATTTAGCGCCACCGTCAAGATGCTCCATTGTGACAATGGCAGAGAATATCTCTATTGATTTTCTTACCTATCTTTGCCAACATGGCATTGAGTCAAACACTAACTAACTGCACTTCCACTCCTCAGGTAGCTGAGAGGAAAAATTAACAATTGCTAAATATTACTCGGTGTCTCCTTACTGAGATGCATGTTCCCAAACGATATTGGGGAGATGTCGTTCTCACTGCATGTTACCTAGTCAATCGACAACCTCACTCTGCCCTCAATTTTCAAATTCCTATTTCTTTATTCAGGAAAGTGCATCATGTCACTGATATCCTTCTTAGGGTGTTTGGGTGCACATCTTATGTGCATAACTTTTCTCCTTCCCGTACAAAGTTGTCTCATCGTTCCATTCCATGCATGTTTGTTGGGTATTATCCCACCCAAAAGGATTACAAATTTGTTAATCCTGATATTGGCCGATGTTATGTCACCCTTGATGCTTCCTTCTCTTAGTCTCTAAATTTCTTCTCTCCAAAGTCCTCAATTCTTTCCTCATCCCTTTATGTCACTCATATACCCCTTTTAGATCCCCCATCCTCTACCCTGTTACCGATGGATCCCTCATCGCTTTCATCTCCTCCTCCTTTCTTACCACCCCCACCACCACCACCTCGCCATTCTACCGGTCCCAATACCAGACCAACTCACCTACAGGATTACATTTGTTCTCAAGCATTGTTACTAGCACCACCACATGCTTCTCATCACCAACAAAAGCGAAACAGCGTTGATGCACCATTACTTCCATCACCATCATCTACGGCTTTGGGATCCATTTCTGCATCGGACCTTCCCACTTCTCTATGGAAAGGTACTTATCCTTCTACTTTTCATCCTATCCACCATTTTGTTTCATATAATTTGATTTCTCCTTCCTACAAGTCACTTATTGCCGATGTGGATTCCATATCTCTCCCTACCCGGGTGAACGTTGCCTTAGCACACCCGAACTAGAAGCATGCCATGATGGATGAGACAACTGCCTTGGAGAAAAATCAGACATGGGAACTTGTTGATTTACCTGTGGGAAAACAGGCGGTACACTCTCAAGCATAAGCCCAATGGTACTGTTGATCAGTATAAAGCTCGCCTTATTACAAAAGGCTTTACCCAGACCTATGGCATCGATTACACCGAGACATTTGCCCCAGTTGCCAAAATGAATTCCATTCGTGTCCTTTTATCTCTTACAACAACTTTGGGCTGGCCACTTCATCAACTTGATGTAAAAAAATGTATTTTTACATGGTGATCTTCTTGAGGAAGTCTATATGAGCCATCCACCCGGTTTTCACCGAAAGGGGGAGGAAAAGAAAGTGTTCTGCCTTTAAAAGTTTATATATGGCCTCAAGCAGTCGCCACCTGCATGGTTTGACAAATTTACTCATGCAATGAGAGATGCATTTTTTCACCAATGCAGCTTAGATCATTCTTTCTTCTGGAAATGCTCAACAAATGGGATTACAATTGTTTCTGTTTATGTCGAAGATATTATTGTCATGGGTGACAATTCTCTTACAATTTCTAGCATCAAGTCCCACATTTCTTGCATTTTTGAGGTCAGAGACTTGGGCTCTTTACATTATTTCTTGAGCATTGAGATAGCTCGTTCTTAGCATGGAATCTCCTTATCTCAATGTAAATATGCGCTGGACTTACTCACTGAGACTGGAATGATTGGTTGTAAGCCACTTGACACTCCTCTTGAGGTCAAGCATCAGCTCACTTCATTGGATGGTGAGGCCCTCTCTAATCCTGGACCTTATCAACACCTCATTGGGAGACTTATTTACCTCACTATTACCAGGCCGAATATTTCTCATGCTGTGAATGTCCTCAGTCAGTTCATGCATTTGTCTCGAGTTACCCATATGGATGTTGCATACCGTGTGCTTCATTATATCAAAGGCTATACGCCCTGAAACTCGGGGATCGAGCATAACTCAGCTCTTGAGTTTCAAAACATCACTTATGCAACATATGAAATGATGAATGTATGTTGTCTATATTAGTGAATAAAACATGGAGTAGATTAAGCCAAACTGCAAATATAATCCAGGGACAGATGAAAATATGCAAGCGGAAGACTGAAGAAACATATATGTATATATATGTCCCTGAGATATGTATGCTCTGCCAGGTCGTAAGTACAAGTGTTTGTCTCAAAATACAAGTATCAAAATGAAATAAACCACTACAATAATAACCCTGAATCCCCGTAGCTCAGGACACGGTTCACATGAACCCGCCTTAGAACTGCATAAAGGAGAACGCCTCCTCGTCATCCTCATACTCCTGCTCTGCCTCGTGCGTCGCATCATGATCAGCATCTAAGACAGAGTCTGGTTAGTGTTTAAACACCGTCCCAGAACGTGGGAGTGAGTGATCAACTTAGTGGAACTATACAGTAAAAGTAACATGCTATTAATTCAATCAAGTAGTAATGATAAGGCAATACAATCAAACATATCCTAATTGCTCTTGTTAATGGAAGGATGTATGTAGAAATGATGCATGCCCTCGCCTGCACTCCCTCAGCGTCTTCATCTTACGGTACGCATGACAACCTCCCGCAGTGCTCCATAATGCCAAAGCACATGCAATGCGGTGCATGAACATGATTACCAAGTTGTTATTAGTCCTTTTCATACAGCAGGATTGGGAAGCTAAGGTACCTTCCTTATATCAATACCCAAATGGTGATCCATTCTAGGGTCGTCATCTAGACAATCTCATATGATGTTATGGTTCTAGGTCACCGCAAAGGGCTCGTCACCAATCAATGCAGGCCTAATCATACCTTAGTTGCTACAACAAGGCTCGTCGCCTCGATGCGATATCATGGTATGCTCGAGGTCACTACAAAGGGCTCGTCACCAATCAATGTAGGCCAACAACACGAATATAGTGTCCCAGACCACCGTAATCGGCTTACGAGTTTAGTTGCTCACTGGTCATTACGGGGAGGCTCGTCACCCCAGCGTAGGCTGACAGCTCGACCACGGTGTCCCATACCACCATGTCCGGCTCACGATCTTAATGGGATTGCACTGGTAAGTTTGGTACCCTAGATTCAAACAGTAGCGTCCATACATGGAAAACATCCACCGGGATAATCGGGTTACTTGACGAGCTCGACTAGCACGAGCGCACGTTGAGTTGAACGACATGAAGTCCGCAAACACTTTATGTGGCCAAACCACTACCGACAACCCTATTGCGACTCGGGTTCGTCAAACACGTCTTACGTGCCGAAAATAACCTCAGCCACGAACTCAAAGCTTGTTACCGATTTCCTGGACTATTTCATAGTCCCAAACACCTTCAATTATAACAGATATTTATACCAGCAATTCAGAACAGTAATGGAACAATAATTCCAATCATACAAACATGTGAGCATTTGATGGATTTCAACTTAACATGATTTCACACCTAACTAGTGCTTGAATTTAAACAAATAAAGAATGTAAATTGCATATAGGAAATCATACACATCAATAAGATAGTTGAGAATCTCTTCTCAATGCCCATGAACAGGACAATATATTACCCACTTGATCATTCAGACATTTCTACAAACACTTAAACTACATATTCCAACATACATGATGTATGTTAGTGATAACACACATTAGGACAATTCTTTTTGCCAAGGAGTTGATACACGTACAACTAGCACAAACACTTGACAATTAATCATGGCAAACACATGCTCGTATTTCATACGTATACGATACTTTCTACCTATACATGGAATACACAAATCTCGATATAGTTCATATATATCAGAAACGCAATATAAACATCGCATTTGGCATGTGAAATTTCACCCACAACAATAATAAACCATTAATCGACTTTGAAAGCCTTGAAAACCATAACATATACGAATATAGTGCGCACCTTTAACCAGATATGGCGCAATGGATTCGATTTAGACGATAAGTCTTCGTCGATGGCGAATAGGTAACCTAAGACATGAATTAGATTAGCTACATCAACACTTAAGCTATTCTAAGTTCCAAAACAGGTTATGGTTTAATTGACTTTCCCAAAAATGAGATTAGAATCCCCGGAATAACGATTCAGATGCGATGGGTTAGGCATGCCGGGTAATTGGAAAGAATTCCAAGATGATCCACCAACTTCTCTCTCACTTTCTCTCTCCTTTCCTCTCTCTCTCTTAGCTAGGGTTTGAAAAATTCGTATGGAATTTGAGACTGAGGGTTTAAGGTCTTTATATAGGCCTAAAATTGATGGAATTAGCCTCAGGGCCAAGGTATACTTAAGTTATAAACAAATCAGGTCTATTTCGGTCTAACGGAGCACTTCTGGTGGCCCCTTTTCCACGTGCGATCAGACTTAAGCTCCCTGACCATGGATCTAGGTTAGGCTGAGTTTTCGTTCCGATCGGATTTACAGATCAGCCGTGGCGGACCAGTTTCAGTTCAACGGCCAGGGTCACTCGATCAGGGCCACAAGTACATCGACATGTGAGGGACATTTCTCCTGATCCGAGGGTGTATTTGGGTCAAATTCTGATGGTCTGAATCCTTATATTTGGTCCGTAAGTGACACGACTTAGATTACTTAAATTTGAATTTTATTTCTAAATATTTTCACGTTTCTCACACTCTTCGCTCCGGGCTCAAGTTGTGCATTTCTAGACACAGTTTGGAATTGATTTCCGTGGGGGTTGTCAAGTCCAGTAATGCGGTCATGACTGTATAGTTTCGGGGTAATCAGACTTTCAACGTGCGGTCCAGGTCCGATATGGAGTTTCAAGATGCTCCCGAGAGCAACTGCATTTAAAGATAGATTCTAGATTTCAGGGTGATGTAGCGTTAATGATTCTGCACGTCTTAGGTCTTGCAGATCAAATTTAAAGTGATTTGTGCTAATTTGATAAGCACTTTAGTTTAACACTTGCTAATATTAACCTAATTTCTAAAGGATTTGGTCCTGGGTGATTTCTTCCTGACGTGGTACTCGGGTCTTTATACGGATTTTTCTGAGACGTTATAAAGGCTCTCCTGGCAAGAGTCTCCTTTATTCCAAGTTCGGTCACCTAAATATTTCTGTTTTTTTTTTTTTAAATGATGATTGGGCCGGTTCCAAAGATGACTGGAACTCTACAACCGGCTTTAATTTGTTCTTTCGTTGGTGGCAATTTGGTGACTTGGAAGAGCAAAAAGCAAATAGTTGTGGTATGCTCCAGTGTCGAAGCTAAGTACAGAGCTATTGCACAGACCACCTGTGAATTACTTTGGCAGAAGTAATTTTTGACTGAGATTGGTTTCTTTCATTCTAACCCAATGCAGATGATGTGTGATAATCAGGCTGTTATTCATATCTCTAACAATCATGTATCCCATGAGCGCACAAAGTATATCGAAGTCGATTGCCATTTTATTTGAGAAAAAATCAAGGCTCAGGAGATTGTTACTCCACATGTTCGTACTGCGGACCAACTTGCCAATGTGTTTACTAAAGCTTTACCAAGAGATCGACATATGACTATTTCTTCCAAGCTTAGACTATCCAACATTTTTGGGCCAAGCTTAAGGGAGAGTATTGAAGGAGAAGCAGTGAAGGGGAGACATCATCCATCGGGGACATAGCTCATCCTTATCTCTCCACATAGCTCGTCCTTATCTCCTTATCTCTCCACATAGCTCATCCTTATCTCCTTACCTCTCCACATAGCTCATCCTTATCTCCTTATCTCTCATCTCCTTTATTAGAATTTCTTATCTTAGTTTATTTCCTTCTTAGATAAGGGTTATATTTTACTATAAATAATATAGAGATTAAGGGCATTACTCAATTCTCTTTTTTCTCTCCTCATTCGAAGTATCGACAGACTATGGCCTCTTCTATTGTAAAGAACGCCAAAATTGTTTTTGATTGTGAAAGAGATTCCTCTCTTTGATAGGACATTACTTTCCCTTTCATGGAAGGAAGCATCGATCATTCTCTTTTCCTTTTCCCTTCATGGAAGGAAGCATCCACTTCGTCGCACTTGCCTTCATATCTACACGTGGGTAACATATATAAACACATGCTGTATGAAGCTTTCAAGCTTACTGCAGCAATTGATTCCTTATTAATTTTATTTGAGTTGATGCTGGAAAGTCATCGAGGAGTTAAATTTCAGGTATGTACGTCTATTGAAATTTTCCTCTTTTTCTCATATTAAGATTTTTCTATCATGACTTGTGTGAATTTCCATAAAGCATTCTTGTAAGGTGTGCAAGTCGGATGGGTCACCTAGGGTTGAGGCCAGTTCCAGAACTGAACCATTTAATTATCAAAATTGATTATCTACAGGCGCCCACACCACTCCTTATGGTATAGGACATTTTTAGTCATTGGATGCATTAAATGTTCTTTTAGTTTATTTTTCCATGGCACCCACTCAACACATCCAACAACTGAAAATGCATGTATGACGTGGTGTGGTGCAGCCCCTATAGGTGATCTGTTCCCCTTGATAAGTGGATCTAAGTTTCAAACCTAACCCAATCCACCAGTGCATGGGTTGGATTTAGGTCTACTTGAAGTTTGAGTATTGGTAGAATTTAAGTTTGTCAGTGTTAGGATAATCCTAACAGGTTAGGATATTTTCTTATTTATTGGGATAATTTCTTATTTGTCAATAATAAGAGTATATGGTAAAATTTCTCTGAATCTCTAAAAATATCGAATCTCTTTTATACATGTTGGTAATTGTATAAAAAAAAAGTTTTACAAAAGAATATATACCTCATTAATATGATATTTACATCCCTATTGTTGGGATTTGTGCTGCGAAATCACATAGAGATAAATCTAGGATATTAATCCAAAAGCACTAAACAAACCAAAGAAGAACACAGAGATTTAACATAGAAAGCCCTTGTGGGAAAAAAACATGGCACAAAACGACATAATTCCACTATGAAAGAAGAGATTATAAAGATAGAGAACTTACCTGGCTTGAGCAATCCTCAAACCTCACATTTTTCACCCCTTGAAACCTTAGAACCCCTTTTAGAAACCCTAGAACCTTTTTAGAAATCTTAGGATGTCTTTGAATACCTCCCAGTCCCATATACATCCCTTTATATAGCTTTAGAAAGAAACCAAAAGCGAACAAGAAACAAATTTTGCAAATCCCGTGGATCCGCAAAAAAATCTACTTAAATCGTTCGATGTCATTGAACTACCTTTGATGACATCGAACAGACACCAAAAGAGTCCAGTGACAAAACATGGATATTGCGAAAATTCTCGATTGCTCGACCAATCTTCGATGGCATTGAACATGTATTCGATGTCATCGAAAGCTCTTCGATGTCATCGAAAATAGAAACAATATGTCCAACAACCAACCGAGGAAATTTGAAATAAATTCGATGAATCGAGCACTGTTCGATGTTATCGAAGGTGACATCGAACAGACGGTCGATGGCATCGATAGACCCTGTATCTGACTAGATTTAAGACATCAAATACAATACTTATATCCTTTGAAATTAAGTTTTCATTAAGCTATATCATTAATAAGTTATATGTGAAATGACTAGTTTCCCTTATTTTTTTCTCCAATTTCCATCAATTCAAAGTATGATTTTTTCTAAAATAATGATGTCCCAACTGATTTATCATGCCTCTTAACTAAATACATTCCTTAAATGCTTTTATCACTACCATATATTCTGCTTCGGTTGTGGAAAGAGCCACCACGGATTGAAGCTTCGAGAACCAATTGATTGCTCTACCCGCTAGTATAAACAAGTATCCTGAAGTTGACTTTCTATAATCCACACTGCATACGTAGTCTGAAACCATATACCTTACCAACTTTGCCTATATCTTCTTAAAAGTTAAGACGTAGTCTTTCGTACCTCGAATGTATCGAAGTAGTCATTTCACTGCTTCCCAATGTTGCTTGCCAGGGTTTGACATGTATCTGTTCACAACACCAACTGCTTGTGAAATATCTAGTCTCGTATAGACCATGTCATACATTAAACTGTCAACTGCATTTGAATAAGGCAATCAAGAGATAGCTTATAAAGTTAACCACTTGAATGAAAAAGTTCAAGAAAATCCACTACGCCAAAATCGTGAATTTACGACGGACCAAATCCGTCGTAAAACCAAATATACGACGGATTTCGTCCGTCGCTGTTTACTGGGTCGTTTTTCTTTTTCGACGGATAAAATCCGTCGTCTAATCTGCGACGGATAAGGTCCGTCGCATCGTAGCGACGGATAAGATCCGTCGTAAAAAATAAAAATGTCACAAAATCGAAAAAGAAACCGTCGTAATTAAAAATATTGACGACGGATAAGGTCCGTCGCTAATGTGAGGAGGGCGACGGACCCACATCCGTCGTTGATTTTCAACTTGTTTAGAAATTAGCGACGGATTTGGTCCGTCGCTAAAATATCAGTAAATTAAAAAATATCAATTAAATAAAAATATCATCAGATTTTTTTTCGGAATCTTACACCTGATAGTCATTCAAAAAATAATTCATGCGATTGTTTAATAAGAATTCTATTCACAAAATAAATCCTATTCATCAAACTAAAAGGTTCAATCATACTGAAAATAGACTCCCTCCCAAAGCATTATATGATACTCTCATGTGAAAAATATATGCACATAAATGGAATCCACTAAATATGATACCTCATATAACAACATATAACCATTGACTTGCAAAAGCCTGCAACTCCCTAATGAAATCTAATATATACTTGCATACTTCTAGGAGACAGGAGCTTTTGATGGGACGCTTCTTTCTTCTAGCTTGAATCCATAGCTTTGTCTACCATGGGAACATATTCATCAAACTCTGAGAACCCTGCCCTTCCAAATTAGAGAAGCATGTCAAAAACAACTGCTAGACATTGTCACAGTATTTCTAGAAGACGGAACATTAATTGATTAAATACAAATAGAAGAACAGCCTCATTGAGAGTCATGAATCTTTGAAGTGGTTTTTCTATCGATAAAAGACTACACTGTCCTCCACAGCAACCTAAAACCAGGGCCAGCATTGATGATAAACATTCGGCACAATGTCTGTACAAGAGCAAGTCCAATGTTACAGGCAAGCACTATCTAGATGCACATTTCCATTAACAACTCGAATTCCTGTTTAATTTCTGGTCTGAACCAAATAATGATTATAAGTGACATCAGGACTCCAGACTCAATTAAGACTGCAATTTCTAATACAATTCTGCTTTATAAAACAATGTATATGGAAAGATGTTGGGCGAATCAAGACATACAGATTTCTTTTCTCGGCAATATCTGTTGGTGACTTCCTGAAAGCATGCCAAGGCCTACACAAATACAATTCTAGCAAATCAATCATGGTGGATGTACATATCAATTCCCAAACAAGAATTAGGAACAGAGCACAACAGAGAAAATCAAGATTAGAAAACCTGAAGTCTCGTCTGTCTGAGATGTCCGACATCTGAGACTGGAAGTAACTGAAATTTAGACTCCCAAGCCTTGGAAGTAGACTCTGATTCTGCAACTAAAATCAATAGAAGATAAAAGAATAAGAGGAAAATTTTGGATGGGATAAAGACAAATAGGAAGAAAAATCAATGAAATCAATGCATACCAGATAAGCTTTTTCTGAAGGATGGTGGGGTAGCTGAAGAAGTCAAGGTTCTCTCAAATTCCACTGTTATTTCTTGCAAGAAAGAAATACTAGATATAAGAGGGAAAGCTTGGAAGAGGATAAAGACACAGAAACTTCATCCAAAATCACCCCAAGTTTCTTGGGTGGGGTTATCAAATCCAGAAGTTGCTCAGGCTTTAGATACCATGTGTGTGGGACCCACAGTTGAGCGATCCAAACTGTTGATATGATGGGCTGCTCTTTCATCCCCCATCTCCCAAAAAGTCTTCAAGATTGGAAGACCCTATCCACCCAATCTTTGGCTCTCTTTTCCATTGAAACTGGTCCTATATTTTTTTCTCAACTATTCATCTCTAGGCAATCAACTGATTTTTACTATCTTAAAAGGTGGAAGATTTTTGGGAGCATGGTCCATCCACTGCAGGCTCAACATCTCAATGGCCTAGATCACCAGACAACAGGCCCACACACAAGGAATTGAAATCCTCAGTAAAATCCACATTTCCTGAGGCTCAACATTCCATAATTCCTCACATAAAATGCCATTCTTACATCCCAAGTTAAAGCTTAAAAGGATATCGAATTACCTAAGTTCAAAAAGCTATCTACAATATTCTCCTTTGTTGTTTTCATTTACAATGGGTAGTTATTTTTCTATTGTGTTGTCTTTTTCTCAGTTCGTTTCCTTGAATATGAAGTCTCAGCTAAAAGAAATGGGCTGCAATAAATTGATATTGGGACCATCTTGGCAGCATTGACATAGATTTCTCATAAAGATATTCCGTATGAGTTGAGTGAGTAGTTCTTGTGCCATCTGTTTTGACAGAGAAATTCAGATGTCTCTATCTTTCATTGAAATACCTTATCCACCACTAAAAATCAATGCAATTTTTAAATTCTCGAATTAATAAATCATTAGGTAAACTTGCCTGAAAAAATTTCGAATGTTGGGTACTGATTTCCTTCGAAAACCAACATGAATTACGGATCTAGCAGAGGGGCATTTGGAAAATTTAGCGCGTTCTTGAATTGA
Source organism: Magnolia sinica (assembly GCF_029962835.1). Classification (NCBI taxonomy): domain Eukaryota; kingdom Viridiplantae; phylum Streptophyta; class Magnoliopsida; order Magnoliales; family Magnoliaceae; genus Magnolia; species Magnolia sinica. The sequence goes on from NC_080582.1 coordinate 15,904,038, forward strand.
AGAGAAAAGGCAGTTTTGCAATCTGCAAGAGAGCTTGGTAATTTCTGCGAAATACGAAATAAGGCATGCAGTAAAAAATTAAAAAAAAAAAAATTGGTAAAAGGATTTAAGAGATTTGGTTGGATTTAAAAGGTAAAGAGATGCTTATTACTTACCAGAAGAATCAAATGAATCTTCGTCAGTTTGGCTTATGGTCTTCTCTTTGGATGAAAATATTCTTGGAAGAAAAGACCGCAAGCATCATGTATAAAAAGTAATAATTAATTAAAAAAAAAAACCCACTGTTTCAAATGAAAATAAAAGAAGCAGACGAGATTCTTCTTCCACCAACCAAGAAATGTTCCAGAAAATTAGATTCTCAGGAATTAGAATCTAAGAAAAACAAAAGCCCTCTGAAATTAGAATCTAACAAACAATAGAGGATATACCTTCCTGAAGGTCATCTCTAAAATCTCTCCTCCTTTCAATGGAGAATGAAAAGTCTAAACTTTAAATACAAACAGACACCCCAAAACTTGAAACCTGTTATTCATGCATAGAAGATTCAGAAGAAGAATTTCCAATGAAGAGATGGGAATTGGAGAACACCCAATTTGAACAAGTTACTTCTAACTGGAAAATATGAGAAAAAAGAAAGGGAATCCTTTCAGTGCCTCTAGATTACAAACCCTGCAACCACAAGGCATTAAGAGGAAAAAAACCATTAAAAAAGACCAAATAAAATTATAAATGCAATAGATTTCACAAACTTCACAGCATAGACAACAACTCAAACCAATTACATAAAGTAGGAAAATGATGTGTATATATACATTCATGAAAGAAAATCCAGTTCCACCAATCATAAAATGCTCCAAACTGCTTATTTTAAAATGGATAAACAATTTTGGAAGATGTGGTTGGCTGGTTGCAGTTGGATATTTGGTGCAGATTCTGTTTGGTAGTTTATGGAGCTATTACTTTATATAAATAAACTAGTAAAATGCATGTGTTGCACATGTGAGTATATCTTCGTAATTACATGGACTAATGTTGTTGATTAGCTTAATACCGACATTTAAAAAAATCAATTCAATGTAATAATATGTAGAGTACTAATGGGAAGGGGAAGAGCTCGTCCACCGCTCAAGTGGTGTACATGTGCAGAAATTTAGAGCTTATAATTGTTGACTCCATTTTGAATAGAGATTGCATTAACTCCAATCAAATAAACTTCAGTCATAGAATTTAGACCTTCACCATTTTAACTTGAACCATTCTTTTGACAATGAGCACTAACTGAAAGAAATGACTAAAATTATTCAAACCAGAAATAGAACATAACGAGCCCCATGGGGACATTAAATGGAAAAAGGAAAATTCCATACACGAGCCTAATTTTTCTTCATTTTTCCTCGAGACATCGCAGCACTGACTCTGCAAAGATTTGTTACCTGAAAATATGAAACAATAGTGCTATGATATTGCCAATGTTTTTGTATTAGATTGTCATGTTGCTGGTATGCTAAACTCAAGAGTCAAGACCTTCCTTTTCTTCATAAGTTGTATGATAAGCTTTATATCTATTAGATTTTCCAAGGCCACAGGCGTGTATAGGAGAGCCCATCTACAAGCTGGGGACACATGCAAAGACTACACATGGTGAACAACCAAGCTGACCATCTGGTGTGCCCCACTGCATAACCACCATCTCCCAAAAATCAGACCGGTCCACTCATCCAGTAACAGGGTATGAAATGAATAGATAGCTGAAAGAACTTGTTTCAGAAGTCCATTTGTTTTGTACACTGGCCCACCTGATGAATTCACTGGTCTCATTATTGGGCCCTGGGAATCCATGCCATGGGCCTACCTGAGAGACGGGTCAGATCTTACAGTGTTCCACCATGGGCAGGGCTATACACCCCAAACCTCTATATTCAACTAAAATCAGGTAGGCCATGACTGTCCATGCCAGATCCTCTATAGGTTTTTAAGAGAAAAAGATACATCTAACATACTTCTGTTCGGTGTGTTTTGGACCAGGACGAGAGTATTTCAGACATCCATCCCAAGGAACCTTTTTAAGACCAGCTCGAATAGATATTATGTCCCTGACTGCAACAAGAGCCATTTTATCAGACAAAAGGTTATTCCAATTGCAAGAAAGAACCAACATAGACTTTCTTTTAGAGATTAGAACAAAGAGTGACAAATGCCTAGGATCATCTCATAGGAATTGCAAGGCAGTAAAAATTACCTTTCTGCAAATTCTATTGGCGTCTTGCCAGGTTTTAGATTTTGAAGTTCCAAGTAGCACACACCACAAACAACAGCCCATGACATCATAAGATGGAGCAAATGCATTATAAATGATTGCCTGCAAGCAAATAGCTCAATGAAAGACAATAAGAATGCAGAATATAGATTTAACATGGACAACCTAAATAACTACTTGTTCGGCTAATTTCATTGATCCTTGTGTTTTGAAGATCCATACCTATTTGGTTTTGAAAATCAGTTACAGTATAGCCGCATTGGCCATGCCCATTATGTAATGCAGCATTTAACCAGTCCATTTCAAAAACAATGGGCCCATATCAATGCCGACCGGAACCATGGCCCAATGAGAAGAAAAGAGAGAGCAATGACAGATGGAATGGATTTTGGAATAAAAACAGGGATTTTGAGAGAAGCTCACCCACGGCATGCCTGAAATCCTTCAAAGATTCGGAGCTCACCCACCGGCGGAAGAAGAAAATGAGATACCAAGCAGAGGGGATTTGGAAATCCCTCTTCTGAAATGAGATATTTGTTTCAAATCCGCAAACTGTGAGTTTTCCATAATTTAACACATCAATTACATTAATACCCATACATTTAAGAGACCGTTTAATGAATGATTAATATAGTTTTATATACAAAAAAAGTATAAATATTAACCATTAACAACTAGACCCATTATTTAGATGGTCTGGATAATTCTATAGCATTACCACTATTAATATGAATGAGTCACCACTGTTTTACATCAAACACAAAACTCACGTATTGTCTCAGTAAATATGTAACGTCACTTGGGCTTTCCATCTAATGGTGCTCTACGGCCCCCACCATGATTTATATATTTTAATCCATGCCGTCCATCCACTTCTCCATATCATTTTAGGATTAATCCCAAAAAATGAGATCGATATAAATCTCAAGTGGACCACACCACAGGAAAACAATCAAGATTGAACGTCCACCATTAAAAGCCAGACCTTTGGCTACGTCCACCAAAAAATGAGCTCCATATAAATCTGTGTTATATCCACACCGTCCATCATTTTGAGATATCATTTTAAGTCATGAGCCAAAGAATTAAGCAAATAAAAATATGTAGTGGACCCCACCACAGAAAATAGAGGGGAGAGTGATTACCACCATTGAAACTATCCTAAGGCTCATCATAATGTTTATTTAAAATCCAACCTGTCCAAATGTTTAAAAAAAAGACATGAAATAAGGGAAAACACAAATATTAGCTTCATCTAAAACTTTTGTGGCCTTTAGAAGTTTTTAATGGTGGGCATCACTGTCCCATGATTTTTTTGTGTTGGGGTCCACTGGAGCTTTGGATTTAACTCATTCTTTAAATATTGCACTAAAATGATCTCTCCAAATGGATGGAAGGTGTGGATACAAAACATACATCATGGTGGGACCCACGGAACTTGCTGACATCACTTCTGTAGCTAGTCTCGCTACTCCCCCCTGTGGGCCCCACCATGATGTATGTATTTTATCCATTATGTTCATCCATTTTTAAAGATCATTTTAGGGATTTATTCCAGAAATGAGAGGTATATGAATCTCAGGTGGACCACACCACATGAAAACAATAGTGATTGGATATTCATCATTAAAATCCTCCTAAAGCCCACTGTACTATTTATTTGACATCCAATCTGTTTATTAGGTCATATAGGCCTAGATGAAGGGGGAAAATAAAAATCATCTCGATTCAAAACTTTTATGGCCCCTAAAATGTTTTTAATGGTTGACGCTCATTCAACACTGTTTCTTGTAATGTGGTCCATTTCATACTCGGATATACCTCACTTTTTTTTTTTTGTCTCATGTTGTAAAATGATCTTTTAAAATAGATGGACGGCATGGATAAAACACATACAACATGATGGGACCCACAGAGCACCAACCGCCAGCCATTAGTTGGTGTTAGGAGTAGCAGCTAATCCGTTCTCCTTGTTTATGGTGTGGTCCATTTAATCTTTGGATATGATTCATTTTTTGGATAATTCTCTAAAATGATCTTGAAAAATTGATGAACGGTGTGGGTTGATCCCAAATTTTCGATAAATCCAAAACTCAAGTGGACCATGCTACACAAAACAATGTGGAATAATGATTTCCATCGTTATACCTACCTTGAGCCCACAGTAATGTTTATTTGCCATCCAACCTGTTCATAATATTAAAAAGATATGAATGAAGAGAAAATACAAACATCAACTTGAACTAAAAGTACTTCTATGGCCTCTAAGAATTTTTCAATGGTAGAGGTTCAATCACACTAATTCCTGTGGTGTGGTCCACTTGAGCTTTAGATATGCTTCCTTTTGGTTCTTTAGACCTCAAATTATCTGTTAACATGGATGAATGGAGTGGATAAAATAAATAAATAACGGTGGACCTCACAGAGTTTATTCAGTAAGCTAAGGGTAATTAGTAACTCACCTAAATGGAATAGAGAGGGGATTCCTTAAAACATTTATAATCATATATTGGGCTCACCTAAAATTGATTCATATATCCAACCCACTAATTATGTGTATTCCACTTGGATGAGGGGTCAGACCAAGTTTCAGCCGCATCCAAAACTCATGTGGGCCTCACCAAGTGCTTTTAGATTTTTTAGGATGTCTTCACATAGTTTTAGATGGTATGGCCCACCTGAGTTTCGTATACAGATGATTTTTGAGATATCTCGTAACCTAAGAGGGACACATCAAATGCACGGTGTTGATGTTCGACACACATCATGATGGGCCCCACAACTTACTAACATTAATTCTTAGGTTATCACGAGGTCAATAAGTTGGGTCACAATTTTGACCAGAATATTTGGCCCATTTTATATGTTTGGTCTATTCAATCTATTTTACTGATCAATACCCTCAATTTGACTAGTTACTCGCCCTGATTAGGTTATATATTTTTTTCACAGATAAATTTTAATTTCCATTTAAAAATAACATTTTTTTCAAAATGTATATTTTTTATGCTTAATTTTTCTTTGAAAACTTTTAACAAAATATTAATTTTATTATAAAATATTAAAAAATAAAAACAAATTCTGAATTTTTATTTTCAAAATCTCAAAAAATTTCTCAAAATTTATTTTTTTCTCAAAAATTCCATAATGCCGATTTTTTTCCTTCAAAAGCATATCATTTTGTTTCAACTTTTTAATTTTCCTTTTTAAAATGATATTTTTTTTCTTTCAAAATCTCAGTGTTTTTATAAATAACTTTTCCTTTTAATTTCAAATTTTTAACATTTCAATTATTTTTAAAATCACAAACTTTTCCAACTTTATTTTTTGTTTCAAAATGTTTGTTTTTTTTAAAGTATCGATTCTTTATTAATTGTTTAATTTTAAAATTTTCAATTCTTTCTAACTATATTTTTTTTAAAAGCATTTATTTTCGAATTTCTCAATTTTATTTTATTTTTCAAAATACAAAATCTCATTTTCTGTTTCAAAATATTTTCATTTTTCAACATTGTCAAATTTTTCACATTTTTTGAAATCTTTTTAATTTTCTTTTTCAAGATATTATTTTTTTCTCGAAATCAAATTCTTTTTTTTTTTTTCAAAATTATCAACTTTAATCAATATTCTTTTTTTTCCCACAATAGATTTTTTTTAAATCACAATTTTTATTTTTTCAAAATCTCATTTTTTCTTAAACATTGTTAAATTTTTTTAACTTCTCAATATTTTTTTTCTTGTCATATTACAAATCATTTAAATATTAGTTTTAAATTTTTAAAAATTAATAATTTCCACTCATTTGATATAAAAACAACTTTTATTTATTTAATTTTATTTTTTTTGCATTCAATCAATTATTAAAAAATAATATTAGATACAAATATGTACAATTAAACCACTGAATTTGTATTAAAAAACAATTCTTAGACTAGCAAAAACATGGTTTTCCACCATATTCTTAAAAAAAAAAAATGTTTAGGCAGAAGTCCTTTTACGACGGACCATGATCCGTCGCAAAAGCGACTGAAAAGCGTCGCCGTTTGGTATTTTGGGCGGGAATTTCCGGTTAGAATTTCCGTCGCAAAATCAAACTTGGCGACGGATTTAGTCCGTCTCTAATGTACGACGGACCAAAATCCGTCGTAAATCAGATTTTAGCGACGGATTTCAATCCGTCGCGAAATTCCGCAACGTATGGACCGGATTTTTGAGAAAGATGGGCGTAGCGACGGACTTTTTCCGTTAGCGACGGGTTAAATCCGTCGTTAAACCAAGCAATTTTTGCGACGGACGAAATCCGTCGGAAAAATAGTTCGTAAATCAGCAGTTTTGGCGTAGTGACCGGTGGGTCATCTTACCTGTTCTTAAGGTCACACAGACGTGGGTGAAGGGAATAACGGTTTGATCCAAACCTTGCTCCTCTTCCTGTATCTATGAATATCTATACCGAGAATTCTTTTTGCAGTCCCCAGATCTTTCATTTCAAATGTCCCTGATAACTGAGTCTTCAATACGTTGATTTCAGACATATCATGATAGGTGATCAACATATCATTAACATACAATATTACGATAATGAATTTTCTATCACTCAGTGTCTTGTAATAGACACAGTGATCGTATTCGCTCTGAGTAAATTTTTGACCTAATATAAAAGAATCAAATTTTTTATACCACTGCCTACGTGTTTGTTTTAAGTTGTACAATGACCTCATTAACCTATAAACCTTGTTTTTTGCCCCTTTAACTTCATAGCCCTCTAGTTACTTCATGAAGATATGCTTTTCCAATTTCCAATACAGGAATGCAGTCTTGACATCCATCTGTTCTAGCTCGAAATCATATTGAGTAACCCGGGCCCATCTGGAGGAGGTGGAGTTGGTAGGGACTCGGCTGGAAACTTCCTCTTCGCCTTCTTGGCAACCTATGGTCTCGGTTCTAATACCAGGCTTGAGATCGGAGTAATCCTCGATGGGCTTCTAGAGTGTGCGCGGCACGGCTTCACAAAGGCGGAGGTGGACAGTGATTGAAAATATGTCGTCTCCGCCATCTCTAAGAAATCCCGTCCCTCTTGGTCTATGTGGTATTGGATGGTTCGAATCATGAATGCTACACGCAACATGGATATTCACCTCAGCCACACCCTCAAGAAAAGCCAACTCGATCACAAATGGCCTTGCTCGCTTAGGGAGCCATGAGCAACATCACCGGATCTTCGACTCCTTTGGTGACCTCCCCTCTTCCATTCGCGGGTCGCTGATTCTAGATAGAGTGGGCCTAGGCAACCTTCGGGAAGCTTAATCTCTTTTATCTTTTTCAATTTTTCTTTCTTTCCAGTTTTACGATAGGTGGGCCTACTTCCTTTTGTCAGCATGCCTGCCCGAAATTTTTTTCCTGCTGTATATGTTTTATTCATGCAATGGAAAGTTCCTAATATATATATATTTAAAAAAAAAAAAACAGAAGTAATGTCCACACAATGAGACTAGTAGGCCAAAAATCTAATAGTTACTCTGCTCCTCTTTTTGGAATTAAGGCTATGAATGATGCTCCCATCCCCTTTTGCAAGAAGACCCTCATCATAAAACTCTTGCACAAATTCCACTACATCCTTCTTAACTGTGTCCCAAAAGACTAGGAAATACACAGTAGGGAAACCGTCGAAATATGGAGCCTTGTCTCTACCCAAAGACTCGATAACGCACTTGATTTCCTCTTCCACAATCAAATTCTCAAGATATTCCATGTCCGCTACCGAGATACCATGAAAAGACAAGTTGTTTAGCAAATGTTGCTTCCAACCTTTGCTACGTAATAACTTTGAATGGTAATTGCGGATGGCAGAGCATACTTTATACTTTTCTTATAGTCTTTCTCTATCTACCAAAATACTGCTAATCTTATTATTTTTTGCCTAGGCACTCTCTATACCATGAAAGCCAGACAACCCTCAACCTCTGCCTCCACATGATTTCTTCTTCCTCAAGTTACTTTGAATACTCCGCTCAAAAGTAATAAGCGTCTATGCGGATCTTGTGTTGATGGGATAGCCCCCTATTCTTTTACATCAGGCTCATTTAGTTAATTGATTATGCTTTCAGCTCTTTTGCTAAAGAACTCCTCCTTTCATTCTGATAATTTTGACTTTCGGTATTTAATCTTTTGGGCCAACCGGTATCCACCCATACTTGAAATCGAGAAAGATAGCCATCGACTTTTAACTAGATAAGCAAAGTTGTCCACTTCCAGCCAAACAAGTTCAAATCGGAATGGTTTGGGCCCCCAGCTCTCCTCAACTTCAAGCAGAATAGGACGATGATCTGAGGATGATCTGGGCAGATTGCATGATTTTACCAACAAGAATTCATCAACTCAATCCATAGAAATCATGAATCTATCTAATCTTACCAAAATTGGATTCTCCCTCCCATTTGAGCAGAGATGTATTTGTTTTGTCACACCCACTCCTTGAATCCTTCAATAGTTCTAGCAACTTGTCCTCCATTACACTACTCATGAACAAACCTTGTTACATTGAAGTCTCCCCCAAGGTACCAGGGAAGATTGAAAATAGCTCTGACCTAATTCAACTCTGCCCCAGAATAGATTTCTTTGAGTCATAATGCACGGACCATACACTGCCAAAAACATCCATCTAAACTGAGAAGATATATCCCTGAATACAATCAACAATGAGAATGAACCAATGTGAGTACCCTTCGAACACCAAATGTATTTGTTCCAAGCAACCATTACACCCACTGCCACACCTTCAACATTCAAGCTAAACCCTTATTTTTTTATCCCCCAGATGGACCTAAGAATTCTGTCATCAAAAGCATCCAGCTTGGTTTCCTTGACAGAGGATTGCACTGTTAAAATATTCCTAAGGTGACAAAAGTTTTGGATAGGCTAATTTTTGTATTTTCACTTCATCCAAATAGGCTAATTTTTGTGTTTACAGTTGATCCAAATAAGAATAATATGGTATGGATGGCATATAAACATCACCGTGGATCCTAGGAAGGTTTTACTTGTGGGTGCATTTTTCATTGTACGGCCCACTTGAGTTTTGGATTTACATTAATTTTTATCCTATGTTGCGAGATAGGTGGATTTCCTACCAATATAATGGTGGCCCACTAACTTCCCGTCCCAGCATTCTAGTGTCAATGGGCATTTGCTACTTTAATTGAATTGACTTTTACCATGGCACAGAGGCTGTGGGTCTACAGAGATGTCTGTGACAAATCCATTTTGGCCATCTGTTTTCCAAGACGAAAATATGACAGGATTTTAAAATTCAGGTAGATCCAAAACTTAGATGGACCACACCAAAAAAACAGTGGGAACAACAACATCCATCATTAAAATCTTCTTGGAACTGTCCAACATATTTCTATACCATCCAACCCATTCATATAATTATTACCACTCAGATAAACTGTTGCAACAAATATCATCCCCAATATAAAACTTTTGTCACCGTCAGGCATTCAATCCCCCCTGTTTCATGTGGTATAAAGCACATGAGTTTTGGATCCGATTGGTTTTTAGAATTTTGTCCTATTGTACGCTTTTAAAAACAGATGGACGGAGTGGATTTGTCATGAACATCTCTACATGTCCACACAGCTCTAGGTACAGAGATATCTTTGAACCTGGTGTCAAAGGGAATCCGCTCACCTCATCATGCGGAAGGAACCATTTAGAGCTGTTAATGGGCTGGGTTAGGCCAAGCTCCGTTCAAGCCCGGCCTGTAATTCTGAACTAGCCCAATTCCAATCCGGGCATATGATGAGCTAAAATAGTTCAGCCCGAGTCCAGCCGGGGCAATTTACACAAAGCCTAACCCGAGTCTCACCAAACCCTCAATATCACTAAGGATAAATGATATTTTGGCGTGCCTTATGTGATAGAGAGAGAGGGAGAGTGAAAGAAATGGAGAAAAGTAGGTTTAGAAAAGACCTATTGGGCTCGGCTGGATTTATGGGATTTGGGGAGCTACGCCCAAGTCGAGCCCGATTTGATTTAAGCGCAAGCCTGACCGTGAGGCGTGTACACCATCCCAAACCAAGCCAAATATGGGGGAAGCCCGAAGGCCCGTCAGGACTACCCAGCCTATTGACAACCCTAGAACCATTGCTCTAGAATCTGAATGCACCAGACTTATAATATCAGATGCATCCACAAGAGTAGGTACAGATTTGAATCTTAAATCCCATTTAACACCTTGGATTTGGTGATAAATGAGTGCATTTCAAGTTCAAATAGCTGCCGTTTGTGTTTGGCACCCTTGATTTGAAGGTAATATCAAATCTATCTTTATTAAAAGGAAATGCCTCTCTCTAGTGTATTAATCCATTGAATATTGATGATGCCTCAAAATAATCTAATTATCAGCTGCAATACTAAAATTACATCAATTGAATGATCTAAACTATTCAAATGCCGAACATCTAAATGGACATTTAAAAAATGTCATGAGTCACTTCTTTGTGATTCTGTGGCCCACCCCAGGCTCAAAATTTCCCCTTTCTTGGCCAAAGTAAATATTTTAATGGGCTTATTACAGTCATTCTATCGAATAACATACATATATTTAGGATATAAAAATTGATTTAGATCTGCAAATCCAAGCTTGCAAACGGAATCACCTCGACTCAAATGTAATTATGATTTGAGCCCAATGCATTTCAAATATCCAAGCCCGCGAAGGGGGCCTTAGCATCTGCACTGCATCACGTAATCCCCATATGATTGTTGTTTACATTTTATGTGAATGAAAACTGCTGAGTTCTCTGTTAGTTTCTCAACTTAGTTGGTAGATGTGGGGCTCGTGGATAGTCTATTCAAGCCATTGATCTAACATCCCCAAATATGGATGTACCAATACCAATATATCCTCTCAATTGGTTAGCACTAACCTTCCCATTGTTGGCATGCAAATACATGGTTAAAAGAAATGAATGAACAGACCACATTCATGGAAGGAAAGGTCAAAGATTTGATGGCTACAATCTTTCAATTTGGGAGATTTTGGAGACATTTTCCATCCATGATGGGAGCAAACAGAACAATGGCTTGGATGCATCAATCATAAACCCAACACGACTAATTCCAAAAAATTTCGAGGAGGGAATTTTGCCTCGAATGAAACACACTCTGGCCTACCCCTCTTAGTGTAAAGAGTGCCAAGATTGCTTTTGACTGCAAAAGGGATTCCTCTCTTCCACAGGACATCCCATTCCCTCTGATGGAAGGAAGCACCTACCTTTCTCTTTGACTCTCCCTTTCATGCAAGGAAGCATCCAATTCTTCATCACACTTGCCTTCACCTCTACTTTTGGGTAGCATAAATAAACATATGCTGTATGAAGCTTGCAAGCTTGCTGCAGTTCTTGATATGTCTTGTTAATTTTATTTGAGTTGCTACTGGAAAGCCATCAATTTCAGGTATGTACATCTATTGAAATTTCCCTCTTTTCTCATATTAAGAGATATTCTATCATGGCTGGTGTGAATAGATGCCAAATGTTCTTGGAAGGTGTGCAAGTAGGATGAGTTGTGCATAGTTGAGATGAGTTCTTGATCTGACTCGTTCAATTATCAGAAGTGATTACCTACAGGCACCTATTTAATAAGTTAAATATTCTTTTATTTTATTTTTCCTTCACACCCATTCAAAGCATCCAATGGCTGAAAACATGCGGTGTAGACCCCTACAGGTGACCAGTTCCCTTTGATAAGTGTATGGATTGAAGTCTAAATAAGCTGGCCGTGAAAAGTTTGAGTATGGGTAGAATTTAGGTTTGTTACAGTATTAGGGTAATCCTACTAAAGTGGGATGTTTTTTTTTTTTTTTTTAAATAAATTTATTTGTTAAGAAGAGTATCTGCTAAGATCCCTATAAATCTCTAGAAATCTCAAATCTTTCCTATATATTCCAGTAATTGTTAGTTAGTAAAATAAAGATAATTTTACAAAATATTAATCGGTCCAATGGTTACCTTAGGTTAATTTTCTCCAACTATGATTTTTCCTAAAATGATGAAACTGCCCACCAATTAATGAATGAAGTTACTTAAAAATGAATTAAATAGGTAGAAATGCAAATATCATTAACAAGGTGTTGTTATAAAAGAATTGAATTTTTATTGAAAAATTCCTCATAAAAATTAATTTATGCAAAAAGCCTTTAAATTATATATTTTAAAATAATGTTTCCTACTACACAGGTGAAGATAAAAAGCCATTTCTACCCATTTTCATTCGTCCTCTCCGGCTGACACCAGTTACATCCCAATCTTGCCATGGGCTGCATTGGGTGGGACACATTTCCAAAATGCACTCTCCAACCGGTGCACACGAAACATTTTTAAGAGAATTGCTCAAAGCTCAATTCTATATGTGATTAAAATGGACCACACGGTTGATTGAAAATAGTGTATAGGGCCACGTGCATCCTCTAAATTGTTTCCCTTGGCGTGGCCCACTTGAGTAAAGATTGTCCTTATTTTTTGGACCGGGTCCTAAATAAATTTTTGGCATCTAAAGGTTTGAGTGGATGTCACATGATAATCATGGTGGGCCTTGAAAAAACTCAACGAACAACATCTATCTTATAACCACTTCATTTATTGTGGCCCATTTGAATCATAGGCTAACTTGATTTTTGTGGACTTAGGCTCTATATGGAATTATAGATTTAATGGTCCAAATGGATTTCAGGTACGCATTGTAGTTGGGGCTCGGTGGGCATCCCATAAAAAAAAAAAATAATAATAATAATAATAGAAGGAAACTAATTGCACCGGCTGTAGAGATATCGGTGTGGCACCGCGTGGCCCAAGCTCTTTGGGGGCCACTATACTGCATGTGTTTTATCCATATTGTCTATTCATTTTCTAACTCATTTTAGGGCATTTGCAGATCCTAAGCTTTAGGTGGACCATGGGAAAAAAAACAAAAGGGTCATTGAGCTCATATTTGTGTTTTTCGGTTCATCTAAGTACATGACCTTGGAAAATAAAACATCACGGTGAGCCCTAAGACTATTTCAACAGTGAATCCCACTTTTTTCAGTGGCCTACATAAGAAGGTTTCAACTGTGGGCTTTAACTCCCACTGTTTTCTTTGGTGGTCGTCCACTTAACTTTGGATCTGCATCATTATTTGCCCATGCCTTAAATTGAACTGAAAAATGGATAAATCAGTCTGCATAAAACACATGCTTCATTGTGTGGCTCTGAACTTAGTGCACATTGCCTGGAGTCAGGCTTTTGAAAATCTCATCTAACAGCCGGAGTGGGACGCCCCTGCCAATCTTTTACAGGGCCCACCATATGTGTATGTGATATCCACTCCTATTGTTAAGTATATTATAGTTAGTCTTACATCCAGAAAATTAGGCTGACTTGTTATTTAGATGGACCACACTAAAAGAAAAAGTTGGGAGATGCACCGAGCCCCACCTGATGATTATCTGAAATCCACTCAAATCATTACATGCCACAGAAAAACATTAGGCCTTAGGTCCAAAATTCTGTGGGGCCCCCTACGGTAGGTTAAAGCTCTCCACCAGATTAGGTTCGGCCCTTACGAGAAGTTTTTAAAGGTGTGTGTTCATCACCACTATTTCCCATGGCATACATTAAACACATACATCTTAATGGGCTCACATAGCACCGTCTGTAATCTGCATCGAGGTTAAAGGCTCCGTCCCAGTGTATTAAGACTCGGATTGGGTATAGAGCTGGATAAAATCCGACCTAATCCGAACCGAACCAAAGGCCCTGATAGGTGCGGATTGAGTAGGCCCACTCAAATCCGATCGTACATCGGATCGAGTTCGGATCAGTGGTCAATCCGGACTGATCCGATTGGATCCCATTCGATCTGTTCTGATACGATCTAGTCATATGAGAAGTAAAGAGATGGGGTAAAACCATTTCCCAAGAAAAGGTGACCTAAGGGAAGGGAATTGGATTGTGTACTGAGTAACTCAGTACCGTAAGGGCTACTGAGTTGAGGTGGCGGCATTCTATTGGCCCTAATATGTGGGGCCGGCTTCACTCTTCCAAACGGCAGAGCAAACGATGTTAGCCCGTTTCTCTCTCCAGTTGTGTAGAGAGATTCTCTCCCGCGTCTCCCCGCCGTGCAGAAAAAAAAAATAAAAAAAATCTCTCCAGCCGTGCAGGGAAAAAAGAAGAAGAAGAAGAAGAAGAAGTAGAGAGAGAGCTTGCTGGTCTCTCCTGTTGACCTCTCCATCTCCCTCTCGACTTCAACCTCCCTCTCTTTTTCGGATCGGCATCAACTCGTTTCCTCTGCATGATGATGTTGATTTAGGATTATGAATTTCGCTCTTCTTTCTCTTCTCTCTTTACATGGTGATGCTGATTTAGGATTAGCGATTTTGCTCCCTTCAATTGACAGTTTGATGAGAGATTAGAGATTAGGGTTTGAAATTGAAAATCCGCAGTAGGGAATTTTTCAAATCCCTAATCCATAACTTGATATTTTTTAAATTTATAATTCCTAATTAGCATTTTCATATTAGAAATTAAAAATTCATGTTAGGAGATTTTTCAAATCCCTAATCCATAACTCGAGATTCTTCAAATTTCTAATTAACATTTTTCAATCCCTAATCCACAGTAGGGGATTCCCTATTTGTTTTTTTTTTAGAGATAACATTCCTAATCAAATGTGCGTATTTATTATTATTTATTATTATTTTCAATCCCTAATTAGGATTTTGCATTTGTAAATTTAATTGGGGACTTTTTTTTAATCCAGTTACGATTTTCAATTTTTAATCCCTAATTAGGGATTACAAATTAATTAGAGATTGTAGACTGAAAATCTTAAAATAGGTTTTTTTAAACATTTGATTAGGGTTTTGATTAAGATTTTTTTACGATTTTTATTAGGGTTCTTCGTTTGATCAGGGATATGATTGTTTTAGTAAGTTACCTTCGTCTTAAATGTTATATATATATATATATATATATATATATATCTGGGAATTGACTAACCCTTGCCTAATTGGTAATCTGGACCTAATTTGTTGAATGCTTGCTTGAATTACGGAATCACGTCGCCATTGGAAAGTTAACTTGATAAGCTAAAACCGATTATTTTTTTTTAGCTTGAGTGATGTTTAACCTTTGAACTATAGCAACGCTCTTTGTTGACAAAAAATGGATAACCACCTTGATTATTGTTAGCAACAAGCCTTTTGAGGCAAATATCTGTAGAATGATAAAACCCAAGGTGGTTATCCATTTTTTGTCAACAAAGAGCGTGGCTATAATTCGAAGGTTAAACATCACTCAAGCTAAAAAAAAAAAAAAAAAAAAAACAATTTTAGCTTATCAAGTTAACTTTTCAATTACGACATGATTCCGTAATTCAAGCAAGCATTCAGCAAATCAGGTCCAGATTACCAATTAAGCAAGGGTTAGTCCATTCCTAGATTTTATTTTATTTTATTTTTACTTTAGAGATAACATTTAAGGTGAAGGTAACTTACTAAAACAATCATATCGCTGATCAAATGAAGAACCCTAATTAAAATAGTAAAAAAATCTTAATCAAAATTATAATGAAGATTTTAATCAAAACCCTAATCAAATGTTTTAAAAAACCTAATTTAAGATTTTCAGTCTACAATCTCTAATTAATCTGTAATCCCTAATTAGGGATTAAAAATTGAAAACTGTAACTGGATTAAAAAAAGTCCCCAATTAAATTTACAAATGCAAAATCCTAATTAGGGATTGAAAAAAAAAACCGCACATTTGATTAGGAATGTTATCTCTCTCTCTCTCTCTCTCTCTCTCTCTCTCTCTCTCTCTCTATCTCTCTCTCTCTCTCTCTCTCTCTCTCTCTCTATATATATATATATATATATATAAAACAAATAGGGAATCCCTTACTATGTATTAGGGATTGAAAAATGCTAATTAGAAATTTGAAGAATCTCAAGTTATGGATTAGAGATTTGAAAAATCCCATAATATGAATTTTCAATTTCTAATATGAAAATGCTAATTAGGAATTATAAATTTGAAAAATCTCAAGTTATGGATTAGGGATTTGAAGAATTCCCTACTGCGGATTTTCAATTTCAAACCCTAATCTCTAATCTCTCATCAAACTATCAACCGAAGGGAGCAAAATCCCTAATCCTAAATCAACATCACCATGTAAAGAGAGAAGAGAAAGAAGAGAAAAATTCCTAATCCTAAATCAACATCACCATCTAGAGAAACGAGTTGATGTCGATCCGAAAAAGAGAGGGAGGTTAAACTCGAGAGGGAGACGGAGAGGTCAACAGGAGAGACCGGCAAGCTCTCTCTCTGCTTCTTCTTCTTCTTCTTCTTCTTCTTCTTCTTTTTTCCCCAGCACGGCTGGAGAGATCTTTTTTTTTCTTTTTCCTGCACGGTGGGGAGATGCGAGAGAGAATCTCTCCACTCAACTGGAGGGAGAAATGGGCTAACGCCGTTTGCTCTGCCTCTTGGAGGAGTGAAGCCGGCCTTTGGCCAATAGAATGCTGCCACCTCAACTCAGTAGCCCTTGTGGTACTGGGTTACTCAGTACACAATCCGATTCGTAAGGGAAGTGGGTGGGGCATTGATGAGGCCTCCCTTGGGCAGCAGGCACCCAACTGTAGTCAACGGTAATTACTTCACTTCTCTCTCCTTTGAAATCCAATCGGATAACGTACTTTGTTACTCAGTACGCTTTTATCATACTGAGTAAACTCCTATGGGCCACCTTGAATTCTTGTGATTGATCTATGCCGCCCATCCGTTTTTTTATCTTATTTTAGCTGTTGGACCAAAAATCGAAACATATCCAAAGCTCAAGTGGGCCATACCACAAAAAATAGTGGGAATAATGATTTCCACCGTTGAAACCTTCCTAGGGTCCACATTAGTGTTTATTTTTCATCCTACCTACCTGTTCATAAGATCATAAGAACATGGATGAAGAGAAAAAACAAATATCAGCTTGATTCAAAGCGTCTATCCACCCAAAGAATTTTTCAACGGTAGATTTTCAATTCACACTGTTCCCTATGGTGTGGTCCACTTGAGCTTTGGATATGCTTTATTTTTATCTCATTTATTAAAATTAAATTACAAAATGTATGGACGAAGTGGATAAAATAAATACATTATGTTGGGCCTTACATAGTTTACTCAGTACGCTTAGCATAGTACGTAAGCCACTTCCCTCTCTTCTGCCAAAATCCCGCCGCTCCCTAGATTCCCTACCAAGTAGGCCTTTTATCCCGCCTTTCCCCCTCCCAAGTCCGATTTAGAAACTTCTATCTCGCCTATTACCCTCCCAACTCTGATTTAGAAATAGATTGGCTACTCCCCCTGCCACCAGCCAATGGGGGATGGTTGGTGTGGCCCCACCATGATGTATGTGTTTCATCCATGACGTTCATATTTTTTATTTTTATTTTAATCTTTCAAAAAATAAAATAAAACAGAAGACTCGATTCGAATCGTGCCCAACCTGATCCAACTCGGTTTCCTTGACCGAGTTGGACTCGGTTCAGGTCAGGCCAGTAATGCATCGGATCGAATCAAGTCAGCTAACCAGAACCCGGTCCCGTATTGGATTGAGTTCGGATCAATTACTTAAAAATTCGGATCGAGTCAACTTGGACCCAATCCCGTCCGGCTCGACTCGATGCCCACCTCTGATTGAGTACTACCGAACCTGTACCTAGCTAGGGACAACTGTCAGAGGCTTTGTGGGACCCACCATGATATATATGTTCTATCCATGTTGTCAATCTATTTTGATAGATCATTTTAGGGAATGAGCCCAAAAAGGAGACAGCTATGAGGCTCAAGTAGACCACACCAGGCAAAGTAGTGGAGATTGAACTCTTACGGTTGAAAACTTCATAGTACCCACTGTGAATTTTATTTTCCATCCAACCTGTTAACAAGGGCACATAGACCTAGATGAAGGGAAAAAACAAATATCAGCTTGATTCAAAATTTCTGTGGCCCTACGAAGTTTTCAACAATGGGCTTTCAATCTCCACTTCTTCCCGTTGTGTGGTCTACTCAGGCCTTCCATCAGCCTCCTTTCTGGGTTCATGCTCTAAAATGAATTATTAAAATAGATGACTGGCATGGATAAAAATATACATCAAGGGCAGCTCCATCGAGACCCGGACATGATCGTCCAATATCTAATGTCATGTCTTTGCAGCAGGTTAAAAGGCTTTCCCAATTTCGTATGGCCTGACTCACCCAATAGGCTATTGACGCAGGGAGAACATGCTCGACGCGTGTTCCACGGGGAGAAAAATATTCTAAATCCACGTAACTTATCTTGACTCCACACAGATATGCCTATTATTATAAAAAATGAAATCAAGTTCCAGAATCAAATTAAAACAAAAACTCCATAAAACCGTGACTTACCATGAATAGTAAACTTACTAGTTATAGATGGTCATGATGTCAACTAGAACTCATGGTTTTCTAACCATGTTATTCTCCTAATTTTTCTAAGCAGCTTTCGTATTAGAACATCGACAGATCAAAAGTTATGATCAAATTAAAACTTACTATAAATAGTAAAAACAAAATTTAATCTGATTTTCGATAGTCAATACCATGGAATCTCACAAATTCGACATAGGCAATATGCAGGTTTTAACATCCTGATGGTCCGGATAACTTCCACCTCCAATTGGGCCTTTTCTGTTCCATCTTTGCCATGAAACTATTTGCAACCCACTCTACATCAGCTGTAGCCCTGACAGTGGAGCTCACTTTGATTTATGTATGGTATATGGATACCGTTCATCTATTTTCCTACCTAGCTCCTTTCAGTACAAGAATCCAAAAATTAGGCAGATCCATACCTCACTTCGACTATACTATAGGAAACCGTGCTGACTGAATACATACCATTAAAAACTTTATAGGCCTACTCTAATACCCATCGTAATGTTTATTAGCCATATAATCTTTTGATCTGGGATTTGGATTTAATTCAATTTTGGGCTCATGCTCTAAAATGGGCTGTAGAGACAGATGGATGATGTTGATATTCAATATATTCATCAAAGGTGGGCACCGCAGTTAGAGATGGACCTAATCGTCTCCCTTTCCGCAACAAGTTTTTAATGGTGGGCGTTCACTGACCACTGTTTCACTAACCAATTCCATATTACTTTGAGCACAAACACAGCTTGGAAAATTGATGCGGGTGCATTGCCCGGCCCATTGCCACCCTTACTCATGAGACAAGGAATTCGAATTTTGCAGGAGAAATCTGGCGTTAGGCAATGGCAGCTTCTAAAGACAATGATGATCGATGGCTCAAAGGAGGAGGAGAGGTTTTGAGCACTCTGTCACAACGCATGAGGCAGCAGATATGGAATTGCTTGAGAGATGACAAGATTTCAGTGTTCTCAGTATGGGGACAGCAGGGAGTGGGGAAGTCACGGATCATGAAACAGGTGGTCATGGAAATGGAGGAATTTGGAGAATCTTGCCATCTGTTTGAAATAATCACACGAGTAAGAGCACCAGGGTTGGAGAGTCTTGCAAAGAAGATGCAGGCGAGAATTGAAGGGGAATTGGTCCATGTGCAGGACAAGCTGACAATAAGGAAATTGGTTGATGTAGGTACTTGGCATTTCATTGAGCCTGAACGACAGTTAGAGGTTTTAAAGATGTTTGATGCAAAAGGGAGAAGGAATCAGTTGATGGAGTTGCAGATGGGAATACAGAATGCATTTGAGAACCCAGAGTCCATACAAATCTCCATAGCTGCTAAGCGTATCAAGGATAAATTAAGTGGCCAAAGGTTCATTCTCATCTTGGAAGATGTTTGGGAAAGCTTTGACTTGCAAGAGATGAGAGTTCCAGTCACAGCCCCTGCCACCACCAGTGGCAGCAAAGTCATGATCACGACTCAATCCCATGATGTTTGTTCTGAAATGGGAAGGCAGCATCTAGTCATGCAACATCCCTTTCAAAGAATGGTGTCCTTCAACTAAGTGATTCTTCTCTGCTTAAACTACCTCTACTTACCATCTTATTCTTCTCTTCTTGAACTATTGTTACTCTTTTATTTGTGTTATGTATGTGGTAGAAAGAATAGGGTGTTCCACTGGACTTAAATGAATTAGTCTTACTGGCTTGAATTATGAATTTCAGGAAGAAATTGGATGTGTTGCTCTTTTGCATGTATTTCAGAAAGGTAACAAGTACCAGATTTGTTTGGCAAATCATGGTCGCAGCAGTAAGCAAGACTCAATTTTTTTTATTTTTCCTTTCATTTTCCTGATAGACTGGGTTTACCTGTCTTTTATGTTAGATGATTTTTGTTAGGGGTTCTTGCTATTTTGTATGAATTTGTCGGGTTTTTCTGGTTTCATTTATGATCCCCTAGATGTAATTTTCTATTATATCGGTGAAATTATAGATGACAGTATCCCCACAAATTTTTATTTTTTTTATTTAAAAAAAGGCATAAGCTAATGAGCTCAGCCCAACCCATGGATTAGGCTGAAACTTGGGCCAGGCTCATCCAAATCTCGACTGGTCTAACTCAATTGTTCCATGGTGGGGGATCTTTAATTCTTTATCAACACTCTTAATCATGTTTATCCAATCCAGAGAAACAGGCACTGTTGGATAAAAGTTTGGGTTGCTGAGTTGAGGTAGGTCTGAAAATTGGGTCCCAGCACATGCCCGATTTTCAATCTTAACCAGTGAGCTATGGAATTGAGCTTTGGTAGGCTCTCCAGCCAAATACTCACCCCACCAAAGCGGACTCTTATACCGAGCTTGGAGATCTTGAGTGTGCTGGAAATTCTATGACAAATAGAATGCAAGGTTACAAACCAATGACCTAGTATTCTCAGCATAATGAATTATGCTATAACAGATCATTTTGTTTTCTAACTTCTTGTGTGGACCTCAATGAGTCATCCAAATAGTCCCTCTGTTTTTTTTTTTTTTTTTTTTCCTACTTAGGATGCTTGATATTCGCTTTTCACCACTCTTATGGTATCTCATCTAACACAGAAACAGAGTCAAGGGCCATTTTGGATAGTATCAAGATATGTAAACAGTTTAACCTATCAAATGTAAACATTGAATCAGATTCCCTAGTGGCAACAGAGGCCATTCTTAACCATCATAGCATCCCCTGGAAGATCTGGTATATTGTAGGCGATATCAAGAAGGAGCTTGAAAGCTTAAACTTCTCCACCTCACATGTTTATAGAGAGAGCAATGTAGAGGTCGATAGCCTAGCTCATCTATGAAGCAGTGGTGTGGTCGACTGAACATACACAAGGATCAGTGATCTCCCTATGGAAGTTAGGGGTCTCTTACCAATGGATGGCGCGGGGCTGGGCTGCATTAGACGCAAAGGCTAATCCAATTGGCAGGAAGCATGTCTGTAAGGTCTGGGAAGTGGACAATGCCCTCAGATTCCGATTATCTCTCCTACCTTGCATCTGAATCCATGGCTTAGCAATTTTGGATGCTTCTAGGTCTGATCCTCTAAATTTCTCTGTTTGATCATTGTACTCTGCTCCTGTTATGCTATGCGGGTGGTTGCTGTTGCTCTGCATATTTGCTTCAGACGCTGTAGCTGCTCCTGGTTTTGCCTTACCGCTGTCTTGAAGACTCTGCAATTTTGTCTGTGCCTCTGCCTGCAATTTTTGCAAAGCCATTATGTTGATTGGGAAGGAGGGCAGTAAAGTCTATTGGAAAGTCAATCTACCACAGGTGATACACAATTTCATATAGTGCCATGCAGCTGTTTGCTTATGAATCTTACAAGTATTCAGTTTGTGATGTCCAAACATGTGATCTATCTTTTCCATCTTGGGATATAGAAAATTTTCAGAGGAAAAAGATGTTCTCTGTTGTTGGGTGACCGGAAGTAGGGGCTTGAGCTGGGATGAAATCCACTTGTCACATATCCTTTAGATATCTTGTGGCTAAGGCTGGCAGTTGAAACTCGATCCATAACGATTTCTGAGGGTTGCACTGAACATGCTAAGAGATGGCATTGCTTCCTTTTCAGTGGGTCTTGGACCTTCTCTTCTTGTAGTTGCACTGCAACTTACATTTTTGTAAACTTTTGCATTTTCAACTTGTTAGCTTAGCATTTCAAAAGTCCTTTTATATTTAGCAGAAAATAAAAAATAAAAAATCCTATCCATTCAGAATTTAATAACACGAAGTGTTACATGACCATTGCAACAAATATCACCAAGATCATGAAAATCTCGTGGAACATTAATCAAACAACATTTTAATATCTTGAGATTTTCAAAATCTGGCAGCATTTTAATTTTCCATAATTGTATCATGAAATTATATTGCTATATTAACACATAACATATCTAAAATTTTAAATAATCATTAAATACACACATATATAATAATTTTAAAATGATTTGTTAGTTTAATTTCTAAATTTTTAATTTTCAGCAAGATTTTCCCATGAGAATTCAAGTAAAAAAGAGCTGAAAATCTCCCGGGAGCTACCGGAACTTACAAATTGCCGAATATGATTAGATAGTTTTTGAAGGTCAATAGATGAAGAATGATATCATCTTTAAACCACTACTTGTTAATCGATGAAGCTGGTTCTATGTGAAGTAAGCTTTCTCCACATTAGTTTGCAGTCTCGATTCAGTTGGGGACGACAACAGAAGAACCTCTGAAGGTCTTAAAAGAGCACAGCTTAACTCCCAGCAGAATTTGTATGTTATCTGGAGATGTTCTGTTGTCTTCTGTTTTTTTTTTTCCAAATGTAATTCATAGAGTGACTCAAAATTAATCTTTAGAAAGTGTTAATGACAAAAAGGTTTAGAATATTCGTTTTTGTGGGATATAGAAATGTTCATTACTTGTAGCAGAACATCTAAACAATTGATCTTGTTCGATCTTTCTGTTAAAATCTTCAAGATAATGTTCGCAGGCAGCTTCTAACTAGCTTTGATATTTTCATGTTGGATCTGATTGCGACATGGACTAAAATATGCAAGCCTAAATTTATCAGTAAGAAATGCAACTATAACATAGATGAGCGTGGCTGAACATCTATTGTATCTATGATTGGGACCATTTGATTCAGTGTGGATGGGCCATATCCCCAAGGCCAGATCACCAGTGGGGATAAGTGACATTTTGAGTTAAAAACTCGTATTTGATACCATTTTCTACCATCTACAGGTCAAATATCAAGGTCCATCAGTGCTCGGTTGACACCATAGTGACATAACCTGTTCTCAGCAATTTCTCACTCCAGAAATTTCTCACGAGATTTCCAAAATTTGAGGGTATTATCTGGAAAATCAAGTGGAAATGTTTATACGAGATTGGCCTCAGTGGAAGTTCCCATGATGTCGAACTCTAAAGGACCCATCGTTATGTGTGTTTGGACATCCACAACGTACATTTGGTGGGTCCCCTCTATGTTATGAGATGTCTATCAACCATATTTGAAGCTTAGATGGTTCACACAATTTAAAACCATGTAAAATCATGCCCAAAACATTTAAAAGCACTTGGCAGGGCCCAGTTGAGTTTTGAAATGGCCTGAAATTTGGTGCAACTCCTCTTCCAAGTAGGACACACAATGGACAGGTTGGATGTCTAGACTACATCTTCGTGGGCTCTATAAACAATAAGGAGGATTTCAATGGGTGAGCATCTACTCTCAATTGTTGTCTATGGTGTGGCCCACCTATTTCATAGATTGGCCTGATATTTAGGCCATGGCCCACCATGGAAATGTACGTCTAATTGATGGGGCTCACAAAGCTCACTTTTGTTACACTTGTTGTGGCTCATACAGTTAAGGACAGAACCCAAAAGAATGGTTTCTCTAATTTGTAGGTATCAGATAATATGATGAACAAGCAACCACAAGGGTGAGATTCGGAATGATGTACAAAGCACTGCTTTTTATATAGTAGCCGCAGCCTTGCATTACAAAATCATAGGAAAAGGCTGGCAATCGCAGACCTAAGTGTAGAATTGGTTTCATGCTAACAAACAGAGGATTAGCAGTGTGACAAAAATCTATTATGTTGAATATCTTAGTATAATATTGTGGGAAATAAGATAAACAATATTACCGTGAGATTTTTAAAATATCAGTTGTTTTGAATTGCTCGGCTTTTTCAGCTTAATAATGTAAATATTATCTGATATTAGGAATTTTTATAGCAAAATTCCTCACAATTTGGGATTTTACCGGATAATATCCCTGTGAATTAAACGATGGAGAAGTGCTTTTTTGAGTGGTGAAATTATTATAATGCCCACCGTGCACTCTTTTCTTTATAAACTGGTAAAGTGAAGAATTGTGGGGCCCACATGATATTTTCTATGATATTCAATCTGTCGAATTGGTGTAATCAGCTATGATGTTGAGAACAAAAAGATTGGTAAATCTAAATGGAAGATGAGCCAGGTCATAATAAGTAATATGCACCACTTAAAAACATCAAAATGCACTTGCAGCTTATCTTGTGATTCAATCAAAAAAAAAAAAAAATCATCCCTGTAATTATTATGCTGAGTAATCATTATAGTTGGTTGTAGATGTTTGACAGACTTAGGTGTCATATATACATACCAGATGGGCCACAAAATTTTCTAACTTCATTACTTTTTAAAGAAAAACAATATACAAGAGTTCTTGGGTAATTTCCATTCTCAAAGCATGAACGTACCCATAAAAATCCCAAATTAGAACTAGTTTATGTTTAAAATTTTAAACTATTTTTTAAATTTATAATAATATTTTTAGTTTTAGAAAATTTTCCTAACAATATCCAGAGAAAACCTAAGTTCAAAAACCTCTTTAGAAATTCTAGAGCCAAGAAGTTCCCAAGAATGAGATTTGTCACTATGAAGAACTATAAATGGACAAGGGCCAATCTTAGATGCATGGGAGAGATGGTGACCATCTGCCATCCAAAATGAGGATTGCAAGTGGTAAGGACGGGGATTCCCTGTGAAAGCTGATGGGAAGCTAGGTGGGGCCACCATGATGTTTGTGAGAAATCCACCCCATCCAACCATTTTTTGCAAAACAGGTTAAGACATGGGCCCAAAAATGATGCAAATCCAAAACTCAATCGGACTGCACCACAGTATTGAATGTCCATTGTTGAAACATTCATGGGGTCACGAAAGTTCTAGATTAGGCTAATTTTTTGTGTTTTTAGTTCAGTCAAGTAGGAATGATCCTACAGATGTTATGGATTGCATATAAAATCATGTTGGACCCTAGGAAGGTTTCAACAACGGGCATTTACCTACCCACATTTTCTTATCACATGGCCCACTTGAGTTTTGGATTTGCATCATTTTTTGGGTCATGTCCTAACATGGTCTAGCAAAATGGATGGACGGAGTGAATTTCCCAAAAATATCACGACAGGCCCCACCAGCTTCCCTTGGAAGGAAGTTCCGCGAAGCTCACTAGATCTCATCGAGATAAATCCATTTTTTTGGCCTTTGATCACTAGACAATTTTTTGGTCCAAATCAATCCGATCAAAGATGGCTTTGATCCCATTGATGGGTTGTCAATGGAATCGATCTGATCAAGGATTAAGGTTGGTAATCGAGGATTAGGGTTTTGAAAAACATGTTTAAGGCTTTTATGAGTAAAGAAAAATCAAAGGTAGGGTTTTTTGTATAGTTTTCGAGGTTTATTCACAGATTGATAATGTCTTTCATCTCTTATAACATTGATTATCACAGTAGATTCGTTGTCGCTTTGTGTTGTGCCTTTTTCCCGTGAGGGTTTTTCCATATGAAACCTTGTGTTCTTTGTGTGCTTTATTTATTTTATCTCTTATTGTTTGATTCAAACTCGGGGTTGCTTCCATGGATCTCCTAAAAAAGTGGTATCATAGATAACGTTGGGGTTTTAAGGGGGTTTTTTTTTTTTTTTTTTTTCAATATGAAAATATGACTTTTGAGGGATTTTATATTAAGTATAAAATGGAGAAGTTCACCGGAAGAAATAAGTTTGAACTGTCACGCCCTAAACTCGAAAATCAGATTCACAGGAATCCCGATCGCCGAATCTGGTGCCGACAGCCTCCGTAGTACCCCATTCTCGGCTCCCAGCGTCCATACGCCAGATTCCGATCCTGGGATCCTATAAGGAGGATTTTTTTTTTTTTTTTTTTTTACATTTAACTTGCAATAAGCATAACTACAAAATTATCCAATTCACAAAGGCAACATCATCATCATATATCCACTAATATAATTAGTTGAGTACAATGCTAGAAGGAAATACATAAATGAAAAAAACCAAGCCCTTGAAGACCGCCGCACGCTCCAAGCTCAACATTGCTGCAACCTAACATCACCTGCACGCATCTATCGTGCATAAGCTTATAGAAAGCTTAGAGGGTGGTGTAAGTGTGTGCACAAGGTAAGTGCCAAGTATTCCATATCAGAGCAATCAAGTTAAGCGGAAGTACTGACAAGTCCATGGATCATACAATATCAGGGTACACAACACAAATCAACTATACAAATGAGGAGTCAAAGCATGCCAAATATTAGATGTTGATGATATAATGTCATAAATCACATAATATTGAAAGTACTGGTAATCCATAAATTGTATCATGTCGAAATAAATAAAAATACTGACAAGAGCATGAATTATCATAGAAAACAGAATATTGACAAGTTCATAAATCATACGATAAGAGAGTAAGCGAAAATATGGACAAGTCCATGAGTCAATCAATGTCAAAATATGCAATATAGAACAACTATGCAAATGAGGAATCATAGATAGCCAAATATCAGATGCAGAGGATGTAATACAATATACATTCCTGATGAGTAACACAAATAGCGTCAACCGTACCTAGACCATATAAATGCAGGGACACAATAACCCAAAATGTTGTATGCCGCGAATGTCATGCAATATGCGGTGCGAATGGAATAACCATAATGGAGTATGAAGTCGGGATGATAGTACGTAATATCGCGGGCTATAGGGTCCATCACAAGGGACTTCTATCCAAACCAGTCCCATACCTACATTTGGATAGTCAGACTCAATGTGGTAAACTCCTGATCTCAGGTTAGTCGCGTGCCCCAACCAAAATCCTGGCCATTGCGAGGGCACATGTAACAAATAGTTGCGCACCACCAACCCGAGTGGATAGTGAATGAATGAATGCATGAATGAGTATGCAACTCCTGCTCACTAAATCCACATATCAGTACAGTTCCTCTCTTGGATCATCACCGGGGTTTAGTACACTCCAAATGGCACTGCCGCTCTCCTAGCCGCACAGTCCAAGTGAGCATAAGAAACCTCACTATCCGCCTAGCCAATAGTCTGCCAATACCTATCCGGCACGTCGATAGCGGACCCATTCACGAGCTGGTCAAACTCAGCCTAGTATTGCCCCCTACCCTCGGGAGGGTAAGGCCACACCCCCTCCCAACCGACCACGACACAGTGGGAGACGCGGCCTCCTGGTATTCGGCACTCGGGCGCTCATGCATCCACTCGGTCTCGACGTTGGGGCATCTCCTGGCCATGGAGGTTTAGAAATTTTCACCCAGGGACATCTATGGCGCACGTATGCTAGAACCAAACATTTTCGGTGTCCCATTTGGTCATCCACGATACGCCTGTAGAGGCTACGGCCCTGGTGTCGCTAGGGCGTACAGTAATCATAATGCGAGATGCATGAGTCATACAATCCAGTTATGCATCAATCCTGTGCATACTGCGTGCTCAAGTGAGATAACCTCCG
Source organism: Magnolia sinica (assembly GCF_029962835.1). Lineage (NCBI taxonomy): Eukaryota > Viridiplantae > Streptophyta > Magnoliopsida > Magnoliales > Magnoliaceae > Magnolia > Magnolia sinica. The sequence continues at coordinate 15,932,134 of NC_080582.1, forward strand.
CCTATCAGGGAGTCTCATAACAATATGTTCAATGACATACGCAATGATCAACCACATCTCATAACAATCATGCAGATGATGCGTATGGGTATGTATCATGATGCTATGCTGACACATACTCATAATCGGTATCAATAACCGGCATCGACAATCGACCTCGACAATGTGGACATTTAGCCGACATTGCCCCTAAGAAATGACCCACATAGATCCTAACATATAGTGGACTGTTGAGGGTCGAATATTGCATGCCAGACCCTGATTACTGCCTGATTTTACGTACACGCTAATGCCTAATATTATAATTTAATCGTGTTTTTCTTGCAGGATGTAATAAGGAGCTTTGATTGAAAAAGAGTATTAAAAGCATGGATTTAATGCTCCAAAGTCACCAGAGCAAGGAATGGACTCCAGGGGATCGAGATCAATGGATATACACGCCAGAGATCCGAGAAAATTAAGAAACTAAAGCTCAAGTGGCCTGAAAGTTAGTCAGAATGCAAGATCACAGGGTTTCCACTATCCACTCGGCTCGAAACTTCATACATGGCCTGAGGACCATAAATTAACCGTACACGTCAAATTTCAGCCATTAGATCCTCGTCGAAGTGGCCCAACAGAGAGATCAGAGGGCGCTAGCCATTAAAGAGTATCTTGGCAATCCATAAGCAATTAAGGCTCAAACTTAGGCGTTAGAAAGAGCATGAAAAATAACAAATCCTAGTGAAATTTTGTGTCATTTCCATGGTGCAATCAGGAGATACTGACGGCAGAAGATATAACAAAAGAGAAGGGCAAATCTGTAAATAGATGTGCCATGCATGGCTTACATGAAGCCAATTGTATTTTTAACGGTGAATGTTGTCCATACATCGGTTAAGCGTGTGGCCCACCCTGAAGTCAGATCTACTTTAAACTAGAGGCCATGGGCCAACACTATGTACATGAGCTGATGAAGGGAGTGGATTTCTAGGACAAGCTTCACAGTGGACCCCACCTATTTTTTACGCAAAACGTCCAAACAGAGACGTTTCGCACGTCCAGTGACGGACATGCTTCCACTGGGTTTTGACAGTGGGCCCCACCCATCATTCCATTAGATGATCTGACCCGTCCATTTGCTCTGGAGGATGGTCAAGACCCTGGATATGATTCCTTTCTGGTCCCATACAAGCGATCGTGTGAATTTCTTATCCAAACGGAAGACGGACGGTGCAATGAAACGTTCCGTGGCTCACACCGAATCTAACCCAAAACTAGTCAATTCTAAATAGTTTTTCGAGAAGAATCTAATAGACGGCGTGGATCTTTCACCTGACACCAAGAAGTGGGGCCCACTAACGTCCAGCGTAAGCTCTGTTACGCACGCACCGTCTTCTGCTGTGCGTAAAGGTTACGCACACAAGATGCACCGTTTTCTATTGCCTATAAAAAGAAAGAGAAGAGAGGGCAAAGGGGGGAAGCCATGAAGGCATAGCTGGAACGTGTAGGAGAGTTTGAAGAAGTTAAGATAGAGAGTTTTTCCCTTTTCTTAGTTGTATTTTTTTTTTTTAATCTTTTTAATTTGAGGATAGCCTAATCATGGTAGGCTAAAACCTCTTAGCTAGGGCTAAGAGGTGAAGCTTGTAGCATGATGGGAGAACTTGTTGCTTGTGCCTTTTGTTTAGATTGAAGGGGTTTTTGATTTAATTTTATTATGGGAATATTTTTAGTTTTTAATAGCCTGTTGTGACTGAAATTACAATGGGTTTGTAATGGCTTTGAGTATTTCTTTTTCCTTATTTTGATTATGACGTCAGGAAGCCCTGTTGTTCGCCATCGTCTCCTGGGCATGGTTGGATGTCGGTACCCTTCTTAACCTTCATAATCATCTGATTGGTTGGTAATTAGTTTAATTCTTTTGTTGACTTTGTCTCCTGGGCATGGTTTGGTGATGGAATCCATTCTAATTCATATACTTTTCATCTCTTTAAAATTATATCAGAGGAAGTTCAGTTTAATTTTTATGATTTTTGAAGCAGGCATAAGATCTCCCTGATCTCTACAAGTGGATTCTCTGAATCCCTAGTTTCTTATCTCTGATTTCTCTTAAGTTTTAGATTAATCTCTCACCATTATTCATCACTTTATATTGGATTTAGATTTCATCCTAAGCTAGTTCTATTTCTACCTAGTTTTAGATAACGTACAAGTATCAGTCCCTTGGGATTCGACCTCAGTCTCACCGAGTTTATTACTACATCACAACCCTATACTTGGGGTGTGAACAAGTTTTTGGCGCCGTTGCCGGGAATTGACGGTTACGTTTTTCTGAAATTAATTAGTTTTAGAATTAGGTTAGGATTAGGATTTTACTAACTTTAGGTTAAAGGTTTTTTTTTTTAGGAACTATTATTTTGTTTTTAGAAACTAACCTGTTTTCCTGATTTTGTAGGACCCTGACATGAGTTTCTAAATTGGTAATTCCTTCCTAATTTCTCTACTTTTTCTACTCTTAAAATTAGAGTTTAAATTTTAGAAAATTTCTAATTCTAGCATCCTCCTATCTATAGGAAATAGTTTATTTTTAGAAACTTTCCTCTTTTGTTTTTAGAAACTAGGTTAGTTATTTCCCTTTTTAGAAATTAACTTTCTAATTTAATTTTAGTAACTTTCTAATTTTAACTCTTTTAGAATCTAATTTTATTTCCTAATTTTCTACTTATAGAATTTTTGTTTAGAAACTAACTTTCCTATTCTGTAGGCCTTTAAGATAAAAATTTCTAATTCGGTGAGTTCCTTCTCTCTACTTTCTATTTTTCAATTCTCTTTTAGTAATTTACTTTCTAGTTTAGGACTTTCTTCTTTTAGAAATCAGTTTACAGCTATCTTTCTTTTAAAAGACTTTTCTCTTTTTAGAATCTAACTTATTTTGTTTTATTTTGCAGGATCTTAACATAGGAACTTCTCATTTGATACCTTCTTTCTAACTTCTCCTCCTCTTACTTTACACATTACTGTAGGATCTTTTCTTCTGTTTTTCTTAGGATTAAATTCAGATTAAGGGTTTCATCATGTATATGCATGAGTGCGAACGTCAATATGCTGAGAAGAATAACCTATTTTGGGATGATGAAGATATAAGTCAACCTATGCCTCAAAACTTTTCTGAAGCTATCAGTAAGAACCGATCAGAATATAAAGATCCACCGGCTAAGAAGTCCTTACGTGATTATATACAGGAGAACAATTACACCCCACGGATTAACAAAACAGTATGTGAGTGTTGGGGTTATCATAATTATGGTTGTGAGAATTATTATCACCCATCTGATAAAAAGAAAACAATGCGTGATTATATCATGAGTGATAATAAGTATTACCAACCAGCAGATTCTCCCACCTATGATCAGTATGACTATAACCGGTGAGAACATTAAAATTGGGTAAATGAACCATCAACATGTTATAATGATTATTGTCTTGGATCCCATACCTTTGAAATCCAACCAAAAAGGACCCAAGAGGATTCACTTCAACATGACATGGCCTGTCTTACGGAAATTAGAAAAGCAATGGAAACACTCACTTCGCACCTCGAAAGGATAGAGGAAGCTTTCTCATCCCAACCACAACCCAATCCAAAAATACAATGCGAGGAAAGTGATCCTCACTCACTTTTGAAGGAATCTGAAATTTGGAATGAGGAGTTGGATTCCATTAATGAGCATGTGGTTCAATCTCCTGATGAGAAGATCTCAATGACTGTTCAAAGGAATGGTGAAGATATATGGGTGTCTTTTAAATATAGTGATGATGACACACCTTCCTTACATGACACACAGGATTTTAATGATGAGGTAAAGGTTAGTTTATTTGAACCTCAACCGAATTTAGGAATAGAATGTGAGGAAGGGGATCCCATCCCAAATGTGCACTGCACTGAACTAGAATATGATGAATATTGAGACGACGATCCTGAATGTACAGCCACAGTTCCCCTGGAATCTATCTCAAGTTGGTCCACGTCAATGATCAAGATGTAAACAAAGTGGTCGGTCATAATGAGTCACTCCCCTCACCAAACATGTTTGATTTAAAGGTGGAGGATGAGCTCCTTACAACCGACCCTTCTAACTCTTGTGAAACATGTTTGGACCACGCCTCTGAATCGAATGATGATGTGATTCAGGAGAAGGATGAGTTGCTCGCTACGACCCTGGAATTTGAAACCACTCAATTGAGGCCACCATCTGAGCTGTACACGTTTAACAATTCAACACCTCGATTGAGTAGTCTCAATGAACAAAGTGATCACATCGATGCTTACCCTATTGATTTTCAATCTGTCTGTGCAGGATTGGAGGAAGAAAGCGTACATTCGGCTACTTTCAAGGATGATGGTCTCCTTAGGCAGATCATCACGAGCTACAATGTGAAAAATAAGTCACACTCAGCTGAACTTCCCAACTCTTTAGATGATTGCTTGGCATACTTTGCAGATTCAAACGATACCATGTCAAAAGATAAAGTGGATGCCTTGCAAGACGACATCTCGGTAGTCATCACTAACCGAGAGAACCCTTATTCTGAAGCCCCTTCTTCCCCTGATCCTAAACGTCTACCAGTAAAGGAAGAGGAGCTGAAAATTGAACCAAAGTTTGGAACTTCAGAATGTGTTGAGACTACATCACTTCTTAAGAAGTTTTCTAAACTTTATTTACTTGTAGTCTTTGATTCACCATGGGATACTAACGTTGAAACTTCTTCTGTCACAAGTGAATCGTATATACTCTGGATACCTCAAGCAATTCAATGAAAAATTTCTTATGAGGTACATAAGTTTCCCTGGAAAGTCATGCTCCAGAGCGTCCAAGCCTATTGCAAAAAGGGCTTTTGGATGATCCTGTTGAGGAACTTACTAAGAAACTTATCAAGATATTGGCCGGAAGAGGAACCTTGCGGTATGATCGAGTAGTTTTTTCCTACTTTCATAGGACTAGGGTAGTTTGTTTTATACTGCTTTAGGATAGATGATAAACTTAGCGCTCCTAGGAGCCAACTCGGCTTTTCATTCCATTTCATTTTCGTAGTTAGTTAGTTCAATGTTTGTGGGTAACATTGCTGAAAACCCTCACGAGACTACAACTTGTCCACTAGGGGTAACCTAGGGGTTTAAAGGCTTGTTGCATACGCTAAATGCAATCGAGAGCACCTGCGAAAGTGGTGTAGGTAGGATTTTATTTTTGTTATTTTTATTTTACTTCTGTTGGTTTCTCTCTTGTGATGACCCGCTCTTACGTAGATATCTTTGGAAAGCCTCTTGATTCTTTCGTCCAGGTACTATCTTTCCATCACTCCTCTTATATTTTCGTTGTCCCATGTGCATTGCATGCTTATTTCTTTTACATTGAGGACAATGTAGATTTTAGGTTGGGGGTGGCAGACTAGGTTTCCTAATCAGTGTTTTCTTGGTCTTGAACAAAAATTGTGAAATTTTTCAAAAAATTTTCTGACATTTTTGTGAATTCGAAGTGATTTTGACAACCATCTTGGATTTAGAATTACAAGATGAGTGATGTTGGTAATTTATGACTCTTAGATTCAGTTATCTATTATATTAGATTTCACAGTTAAGTTTGAAGTGTTAATCTCTGATTAGAAGTTTTAAACATTGATTGAGTTATGATTTCACATGTCACATCTCGCTTTCACATTAAGATTTCAGTTTGATATTGAAGGGTTAACTTGGTAATCACTAAGCATGTAAGGAACCAGCTTGGAAAATTTGTCCGTCATGATCAATTTTAAAAAAAAAACAGATACCTTTGGAAAAGGTTGGGCGAATAATCTTCACCATAGGTTTGCTCCCTATAGGTGTAGATTTAATTCTCCATGGATGATATGTGAAAAAAGTTGGGTGTACAGTCTTCATCATGGGTTTGCTCCCTGTAGGTGAGGATTTGATTTCCTTTCTTGACGTTACTTTTACTAGAAAAATCAAAAGCAAAAAAAAAATAATAATAAAAAATAAAAATAAAAATGATGAAAAGGTGATTAGTGAGGCAAGTTTTGGTAATTCTCGTGTTGGTTACCAATGATATCCTGAGATAGAGAAGTGAATTTTAATGATGATAAGCCGAGATTAGACTATATACCCATGGAACTTAATATTTAGAATTGTTCTGATTAATGGATTAATACTTTGAACTTGACTATGAAGTTATCGTGCGCTCGAGTCCAGGAGATAGTAATGCTTAACATTCATGAATCATAGAATTCTAGGATCTGGATTGTTTTTCAAAAATCATTCGATTTTATAGAAATTGTCTTGTAATTTTCAACTTATTTTTCGCATAATTTGCTCAGGACTAGAAAAATGCTGGTTGGGGGTTGTATTGAGGGTCGAATATTGCATGTCAGACCCCGATTACTGCCTGATTTTACATACACGATAATGCCTAATATTATAATTTAATCGTGTTTTTATTGCAGGATGTAATAAGGAGCTTTGATTGAAAAAGAGTATTAAAAGCATGGATTTAACGCTCCGAAGTCACCAGAGCAAGGAATGGACTCCAGGGGACCGAGATCAATGGATATACACGCCAGAGATCCGAGAAAATTGAGAAACTAAAGCTCAAGTGGCCTGAAAGTTAGTCAGAATGCAAGATCATAGGGTTTCCACCATCCACTCGGCTCGAAACTTCATACATGGCCTGAGGACCATAAATTAACCGTACACGTCAAATTTTAGCCATTAGATCCTCGTGGAAGTGGCCCAACAGAGAGATCAGAGGGCGCTAGCCATTAAAGAGCATCTTGGCAATCCATAAGCGATTAAGGCTCAAACTTAGGCGTTAGAAAGAGCATGAAAAATAACAAATCCTAGTGAAATTTTGGGTCATTTGCATGTTGCAATCAGGAGATACTGACGGCAGAAGATATAATAAAAGAGAAGGGCAAATCTGTAAATAGATGTGCCATGCATGGCTTACGTGAAGCCAATTGTATTTTTAACGGTGAATGTTATCCATACATCGGTTAAGCGTGTGGCCCACCCTGAAGTCAAATCTACTTTAAACTAGAGGCCATGGGCCAACACTATGTACATGAGCTGATGGAGGGAGTGGATTTCTAGGACAAGCATCACAGTGGACCCCACCTATTTTTTGCGCAAAACGTCCAAACAGAGACGTTTCGCACGTCCAGTGACGGACATGCTTCCACTGGGTTTTGACAGTGGGCCCCACCCATCATTCCATTAGATTATCTGACCCGTCCATTTGCTCTGGAGGATGGTTAAGACCCTGGATATGATTCCTTTCCGGTCCCATACAAGCGATCATGTGAATTTCTTATCCAAACGGAAGACGGACGGTGCAATGAAACATTCCATGGGCCACACCGAATCTAACCCAAAACCAGTCAATTCTAAATAGTTTTTCGAGCAGAATCTAATGGATGGCGTGGATCTTTCACCTGACACCAAGAAGTGGGGCCCACCAACGTCCAGCGTAAGCTCTGTTACGCACGCACCGTCTTCTGCTGTGCGTAAAGGCTACGCACACAAGATGCACCGTTTTCTGTTGCCTATAAGAAGAAAGAGAAGAGAGGGCGAAGGGGGGAAGCCGTGGAGGCATAGCTGGAACGTGCAGGAGAGTTACTTTAAAGAAGTTAAGACAGAGAGTTTTTCCCTTTTCTTAGTTATATTTTCTTTTTTTTGTTTTAATCTTTTTAATTTGAGGATAGCCTAATCATGGTAGGCTAAACCTCTTAGCTAGGGCTAAGAGGTGAAGCTTGTAGTGTGATGGGAGAACTTGTTGCTTGTGCCTTTTGTTTAAATTGAAGGGGTTTTTGATTTAATTTTATTATGGAAATATTTTTAGTTTTTAATGGCCTGTTGTGACTGAAATTACAATGGGTTTGTAATGGCTTTGAATATTTCTTTTTACTTTTTTTGATTATGACGTCAGGAAGCCCTGTTGTTCGCCATCGTCTCCTGGGCATAGTTGGATGTCGGTACCCTTCCTAACCTTCATAGCATGTTGATTGGTTGGTAATTAGTTTAATTCTTTTGTTGACTTTATCTCCTGGGCATGGTTTGGTGATGGAATCCATTCTAATTCATATACCTTTCATCTCTTTAAAATTATATCAGAGGAAGTTCAGTTTAATTTTTATGATTTTTGAAGCAGGCATAAGATCTCCCTGATCTCTACAAGTGGATCCTCTTAATTCCTAGTTTCTTATCTCTGATTTCTCTTAAGTTTTATATTAATCTCCTACCATTATTCATCACTTTATATTGGATTTAGATTTCGTCTTAAGCTAGTTCCATTTCTACCTAGTTTCAGATAACGTACAAGTATCAGTCCCGTGGGATTCGACCTCGGTCTCACCGAGTTTATTACTACATCACAACCCTATACTTGGGGAGTGAACATGGACCCATGACCTCACATAAGGGACAAATATACAACACCATGGGCCTCACTCAAGAGCTTAATACACATCACGATGGGCCTTTCACATGGGCCTAATATACATCACAATGGCTCCATAGCCTAGCCCTCAAACACACCACAATGGGCTTCGTACAATCATAATGGGCCGCGTCACATGGGGCTAATACGCATCACATGGGCTACATATACATCACAATGGGCCACGCCCATGGGCCTTTATACATCATAGTGGGCCTCAACCCACTGGCAAAATATACATCACAATCGGAATCCACAATCGGCCACGATGATTGGCCTTGATCGATAATCGGCCAATCGACCACAACAATCATAATCGGTAGTCGATAATCAGAATCGGCAATTTCGTCACATCAATCAGAATCGATGAATAATCAGCCTCGTTAATTGGTCGAGCATGGCCTATGGGAAGGTCACAATATGGACGTTCAACCATCATCGCCCATCAAAGTGGACATTTAACCAACATTGCTCCCAAGTAGTGGCCCATGTAGAGTCAAACATAAGGTGGGCCCAAATATCCAACAGGTGACCTCAAATAGTCATCACAGGTGGGCCTTACACATGTAGCACGTGGGCCTACACATCACGGTGGGTCAATACATTGGGCAGCACCATTAGCCTAATATACACATCACGGTGGGCCGCATCATTGGGCCGCATCATTGGGCGTCAATCCAACAAGTGGGCCGCATCAATGAGCCGCACTAATGGGGCTCATGCACATCAAGTGGGTTACATCAATGGGCCGCACAAATGCACAATAGGTAGACCCGACACATGCAGTAGATGAGCCCCACCAGATGGTTAGTGTGGATATAGAATGCATACATCTAGTGGGTCACACATCCCACGGACGGTGTGAATAAAACATACATCGAGGCTGGCCCTATATGACCTGGACGGTTAGGGTGGAACATATGAGGTGGGCTCTGCTCACGGGTTCCAAATACATTACAATGGGCCTTACCAAATGGGCTTTGAATACATCTCAATGGGCCTCAACCCATGGGCCCTGATATATATCATAATGGGGTGCCTGCCCTGGATGGCGTGGATAAAAATACATCATGGTGCATCCCATCCAAATAGTTGGACAGTATGGATATAAAAACATATATATCATGTGGGATCCATGTGTACAACGGATGCATCAAGGTGGGCCTCACACAGATGGATTGCATGGAACGAAATACATATGTCACACGGGTTCCACATCCCACGGCCAGAGATTGGGTGGTGAGGGTAAATAAATACATCATGCTGGCCCACACTGCATATGGACAGTACGCTTATTCAACACATAATATCATATAGTAAGGAGGGCCCCACCGTCCAGTAGTTGCTGAACGATGTGAATAAGGAGTGCATACATCCAGATGGGCACCTCGAATGGACCACAAAATACATCAAAGTAGGCCCAACAAATGGGTTACAAAATACATCAAAGTAGGCCTCATAACATGGGCCTCCTATTCATTAAGGTGGGCCCCACTGGACGGGCCACAATAAATCAAGATGGGCCCCCCTCACATGGTCATACGTACATTAAATGGGCCACACCAAATAAAAGTGGTGATAATGATTTCCACCATTTAAGTTCCTAATGTCCACCATAATATATGTTTCCCATCCAACATGTTCATAAATTAAAGTAATGATAGATGAAGTGGAACAAATATCAGCTTAATAGGAAACTCCCATGACCCCTTAGAAATTTTAAAAGGTGGAAGTCATTGTCCCCTACCTTGAATGGTGGGGTCCACTTAAACTTTAGATCTGACTTATTTATTTATTTTTATTTTTATTTTTTGTCTCAAGCCTGTTAAGACAAGCTTGCTAAATGGTTGGACGGTTTGGATGCAACACATGCATCAAGGGCGGGGTCCACATGAGCTATGGATCTGACTCATTATTTAGCTCACGCCATGAAATGAGCTTTTAAGATGGACGGACAGCTTGGATGCAACACATGCATTATGGTGGGTCCCATGAAGGCCCACAATCATGTACATATACTATAATATAATATAAAATCTATATATAATATATATAATATATACAATATAATATATATATACACACACACGCGCGCGCACACATCAGCCCCACACGTGGGGTGGTCCCATCGTCCAGATGTGGACGGTGTAAGTAAAACACATACATCACTGGTGGGTTCCACATGGGGCCCACCATAATGTTTAAATGTCGTCCAACCTGTTAATAGGGTCGCGTGATCATGGGACCCACTACAATATTTACTTGCATCCAATCTGTTGATAAAGTCACATGGGCCAGGGGCCCACTGCAATGTTTACTTGCCATACAACCTGTTTATAAGGTCACGTGCGCCTGGGCCCACCGTGATATTTATTTCCCACCCAATCAGGTCACATGGATAGGGAGCCCACTGTGGTGTGGTTCACTAATCCAGTCCACCCATTATCTGTGTCCCACCTGGCTGAGGGTCCAGACCAAGTTTCAGCCTCATCCAAATTTCAGGTAGGCCCCACCAAATATTTTTAGATGTTTTAGGCATGTCTTCACATGATTTTAGATGATATGGCCCACCTGAGTTCCGTATACGGCTGATTTTTGGGTAGGCCATAGCTGGGAGGAAGACCCACCAAATGCACGGTTCTGATGTTCACACACATCACGGTGGGACCCACGGCTGGGACCCGTGGTCCTTGCCCGTCTGGCGTTCAAATCTTTTTATTTTTTTTTTATTCCTGTGGTTTTTCATATATAGGGCCCGGATTTGAAAAATCCAACCCGTCTATTGGGTTCTACGGCCCCAAATCAACCTAATGAGACCAATATAGGACCTATTTTTGATGCATAAAAGAATCACGGTAGGTTTTAACTGCAATACCACTATTTCCAATGGTATGGCCCGCTTGATTATCGGATCGGTCTCAAATTTCGGCTTAATGCTTAAATAGGCTATGGAATGGGATGGACAGTGTAGATTAGTTCTATGCATCAAGGTGGGGCCTGTATGAGTGACCCACCCTAAACTTTAAAAAGCAAAGCATATATATATATATATATATATATATATATATATATATATATATATATATAAATATATTTTTTTTACTGATAGTACACACCCATGCCAGTACACACTTCACGTTAGCCACCCTCACGTCCAGCGTCCCTGGACGCTAGACGGCATGCATAAACACAGTGGTGGGTCCCACGCCGATGTGGCCATATTTCATCAAAGTGGGTCCTCACATGAATGAGGCCCACCTGATTTAAATCAAACCGATACTTGTGTGTTTCCACCGCCATAAGGTAGGGCCCACATGACTTGGACGGTTGGGATAAAACATACCTCAAGGTAGGGTTCATCCAAGTGGGCCACACAACACACAAGAAAAAAGAAAAATGAGAAGGAGAGAGAGAGAGAGAAGCACCCACATGATCTTCTCCTTCTTCTTTTTCCCATGAGTTAATAAGCCTTCCAGGACTCCTTCCAATGGTGGAGATGGGCTTCTAAGGGTTAGATTAGGAGGGATCTAAAGGTAAGAGGGTTGGAAATGGAGCTTGCTTAGGACGTCTATGGCTAGCAATGGAAGTGAAGAAGAAGAGAGAGAGTGAGAGGATAGAGAGAGTGAAAGGATGGGTTGTAAGAGGTGTAATAATGAGTTTTGAAAAAAGAGAGAGCATTTATAGGGTAGGCTAGGTAAGGGGGATAAGTTAGGTTGTAGAATAGGGTGATGTCATCCCTAGGATGACATCATCTTCATTATGATTATGGGAAAACGTGTACACCATGGCCCGCAACGTGCGGTCCACCGCTATGATCGTACACGGGTCATATCTTGGGATTTAGACGTCGGATTGACGCACTAGACGCGGCATTGGAATCGTAGCAACGACATGGTCGCAATGACATAGGTCTCGGGTCGAACCGACTTGGGTGTATAGGGTGTGACTCGCGGTCAAGCGCAAATGAAATCTACAGGTCGTGGATTGCCAGAATTTGACCAGGAGGATAGTATAAAATGGAGAAGTTCACCAGAAGAAATAAGTGTAAACTATTGAAGGTTAAGATGAGAGGCATCCTAATTCAGTAAGAATTGCAACACGCTCTCCTTGACAAGACAAAACATCGTGCATTTATGACTGATGAAGAGTGTGATTAACTAAACGAGGGGCTTACAACCTCAATATAATTGTTCCTAGTAGACAATGTCCTTGGCCCACACACCTCAACCTCACGGGAGCTTATCGTGATGTCGAGCGCATAGTCTATATATATATATATATATATATATATATATATATATATATATATATATATATATATATATATATATATATATATATATATATATATATAGATAATTTGTATATGAAGAAATAGGTATATATATATATATATATATATATATATATATATATATATATATATATATATATGAAAGTGGACTCTTGCCACGGAAGTTTCATTAAACATGAACATTTACAAACATTCGGGAGGGATCCAACAAAAAGGCTCTGGACCACACTTATCATAAGCCACAAGCTATATTTTGGGCCTTATAGCTTGAGGATGGAACTAAGAAAATTAAAAAGAAATTCTATAATCTTAAAATGACAGAGGGGCCTGACATTAATGAACATGAACACTTTTAGCAAATTTTTATATAAACTAACAAATGTGGATGTTAAGATCAAAGAGAAAGATCTTGCCTTGAATATTTTGAATTTGCTTCCACTATATTTCGCGCGAGAATATGGGAGACACGCTGATCCACGATATGGATACCATCGATGTAAGGACTATCATCTTAACCTTTCATGAGAAGCACTTAAGATAGAAGGACAACAATAGAGGTACCTCTATGGATGCATTGGTTATTAGGAGAATGAATACTAAAAGGCAGAAGTGTAATTCTCAATCGCGATCCAAATTGAAAGGGAAGGATAAGAAGAAGTACTGGAATTGTGCAATGACATGGCATATGACGGAGGACTACGGGAACCTTAAACCTCAAAAGGAAAAAAAAAATCAAAGAATATGCTAAAAGAGGCCAACACAATGCAATCATGCGAGGAGGTGGATGGAGGTGATGTCTTGATCGCATCCAAATTCGGTTAGTTTAGTAACGACTGGATTTTGGATTCGATGGCCTCATACCACACGATTTCTCACACGGATTGGTTCACCACATACAATGAGTACAATTGTAGACATGTTTTTATGGGAAATGATAATGTTTGTAAAGTTATTGGAATCAGTTCAATGCACATCAGAATGTTCGATGGGATGAACCATATTTTAAAAGATGTTCAACACGTTCTGGAGCTTCCAGTGGGGCGTAAAGCGATCGGTTATAAGTATATTTACAATAAGAAGTGGGATAGATACAAGGCAAGTTTAGTTGCAAAAGGGTATACGTAAAAGGAGAATGTCGACTTTAGTGAGATTTTCACACCTGTAGTCAAGCAGGTGTCTATCATATTTGTATTGGAGATACTTGTCCAATACAACCTGGAATAAGAACAGATGGATGTGAGAGCTACTTTCCTACGTGGGGAGTTGGAGAAACACATTTACATAAAGCAACTAGAAGAGTTCAAAGTGAAGGGGATAAGAATAAATTTTGTAGGTTGAGAAAGTTGTTATATGGCCTGAAATAGTCACATAAGCAGTGGTATAAAAGATTTTTTTACTTTCATGATAGGTTATCGATTTACCAAAAGTGAATATGATTATTGTTTTTATTATAAGACATTAAATGATGGAAAGTTCATCGTACGAGTATTGTACGTAGATGACATGCTCATTGCCAGCCATAACATATCTGATATCGAAATGTTGAAGACTTAGTTGTCAAAGATATTTGATATGAAAGATTTGGGGGCTGCAAAGAAGATTCTCGGCATATATATTTATATAGACAGACAAAGGAGCAGGCTACGGTTATCATGATGAGTATCGAATGTTGCATCTCAGACCCCAGTAATTGCCTGATTTTACGTACATGATAAGGTTTAATGCCATATTTTAATCGTGTTTTTATTACAAGATGAAATCAGGAGTGTGTACTGAAAGATGATGTTAAGAACATAGATTTGGCGCTCCAAAATTACCAGAGCACGGGATGGACTCCAGAAAACCAATAGTGAAGATTTTACACGCCTGAGATTGAGGAAAGCAAGGCAAAGGGGCTCGAAAAGGGTCTAGAATGCAAGATCACATGTTTCCCGCCATCCGATCAACTCGAAACTTCATACACGTGATGGGGACCATAAATTAACCGTACATATTAAATTTCAGCCATTAAAGATCTCGGGAAGTGGTCTAACGGCCAGATCAGCCCCTTAATTCATTAAGTGGGGCCCGCTGGATATCTGGATATACATCAATTTTGGTCCTAACGGTGGAAATAATATGAGAAAAAGGATGGACGGTGCAGATTTCTCAAAAACATTACAGTGGGCCCTGTGTATCAGAGTGTGCATCGTGCACACTTGCACCAGCTGTGCACCGTACGGGTCAGCAACGCTGACCCGAACTCTTTCTTAAAAATGAAAAATTTTCGTTTCCAGCGCTCCGCGAACCGAACCGCGGTCGTCGGTTGTGGGGCCCACCTAGTGTCCAAATGGACAATCCAAACCGTCCATCCGCTTCCTGGGGCAGTTATAACCATCGCCTAGATGTCCGTTTGGTTCCATGCATGTGTACAGACGTTGATCGCTGAAAAACGCAAAACGGACGGTGAGTTCAAAACTCTGTGGGCCACCGCAACTCTAACTCGAAATTGGGCATTCCTAGCCATTTTTTTCATCCTCCATGCAATGGACGGAGTGGATTATTGAAATAATTATCAAAATGAGTCCCACCATTGCCACGGAAGTTGGTTTGGCGTCCGCGAAACGCACGGACGCTGCCAGTTTTTGCAGAAATTAGTGGGCCCCGTACGTCACCCGTACGGCCTATCCGATCCGTCCATCGTGTAGAGGGCTTCGAGAGCTTCAAAACCATGTTGATATTCCTCGCCCATGCGTACACACGTGTGCGGTATAGAGGCCAAAAGTAGACTGCCCCGAAACGTTCAAAACTGAGTTTTTTGAGATTTCTTCTGTGGGCCGCGCTAATGGACCTTCAAAACCACCCATTCTTGACTGAAATTTCGTTCTGAATCCAATGGAAGGGGTGGATTTTCCAGAAAATACCTCTGTGGGGCCCACCGATCACGGCTGCAAAAATTTGTACTCCGAGTCCTTCTACGACTCTGCCACCGACCCCAGCCATCCAGCAGCTATAAAAGAGGAGTTTTGGACGTGGGAAAGACATTCAGAACCAGGGAATTCCAGATCTGGAGCAAGGGAGAGAAGAAAGAGAAGAAAGAAGAGAGAGAGAGAGATTGTTTGGTTTGACGTTTCTTTTATGAATTTTATTTAATATTTTTTTATAGATTTTATGGGTCACTAATCTCTCAGCTAGGGCTGAGATGAAGCCCCTAATTTGATTAGCTCTTGTATTGGTTGATTTACTTTGAATTTCAATTAATTTGTTTCTTTCTTTAAGTGGGCTTTATGGGTTTAAATTCTATACTTCTCCATCTATGAACTTGATTAAAGTATATATATGGATGTTGTTTGGATGCTTATTATAGGTGCTTGTGTCTGATCAAGAACAAGTTTCCTATAGAGGAAGAAACAGGGTGCTTTAATGAATGTACATTCCATGTACCCGACTAAGGATATGGGATATGTCATTCATGGCATTGCTTAAAGGAATTAGACAGTTTGTATGCCCGATTAAGGACACAGATTGTGCTTTCTCTGTATAAGTGGTATCAATCTAGATCAAGGTGAATCAACAGACAAAACAAGGGTTAGGATAATTAGGGGTGGATTCGAAAGTCCTAGTGCTCTCTATCTGATTGAATTTTCTTCCCTGTTCTTAATTAATTGTTTTTCATAAAATTGTGCTTAGTAATTCATTCCATTATTTGTTGGATTAGTTAAGGAGAATCATAGATTTGAATTGTGACGACCAGTCCTCGTGGGAACGATCTCGTAATACATACCGTATCTGCATCTGATTCGTATACTTGCGAGTTTAAAAATCATTTAAATCGTGTTGGTTTAAATAAAACATTAAGTTTTTGGCGCCGTTGCTGGGGACTGTTTCGGTCCAATTGGATTTAAGATTCTCTCTTATCATAATTCATAGTCTTAGGTTTTTTACTACCTTTAGGTTAAATTTTTTTAGAAACTAACCTATTTCCTGTTTTGTAGGGACCTGACATAAACTACTAATTTGGTAATCTATTTCCAAATTTTCTATTTTTTTTCTAATTTCTATTTTTAGAATTAAGGTTTTATTTTTTTAGAAAGTTTCTATTTCTAGGCTATTTTATTTTATTTTTAGAAATTTCCTATTTTCTAATTCTAGATTCTGATTCTTCTTTCAAGTAACTTTCTATTTTCTAGTTTTAGAAATTTTTTCCCTTTTTAGAAACTTAGTTTTTATTTCTAAGATTATAAACTTTCTTTTTTAGAAATTAACCGTTGCTTAGGAATTTTTTTTTCTAGCATTATTTTAGTAAATTTAATTTATTTTTGTTTTCTTTTTGTTTACAGGAATTAAGGAAGGAAGCTGCTAAATAACATTGTCTTCAAAAGGAGGAGCTCTCAAATCTTCAGACATTCATCATCTCCTTTTCTCGGGTTCTTCTTTCCAATTCTCATTTACATAGCTTTCTCTTGTTTTTAGGAATTCATAACTTTTTCCTTTAGTTTTATTCATCTTAGGTTGCATCTTAGTTTAGTTTTCTTTCTTATATTGATAACATAGTTTATGCTAGGACGTAGATCTCTGAATATAGAACTAGCACCGTTTGATCCTGAGATTGAAAGAACAATTCGTGAAAGATTGAGAAATAATCCTGTTGAAATGGCGAATGAGACTGAAGTTAAAGCTCTTAAAGATTATTCAGCTCCTGTCCAATTTAATGCGCCTTCATGCATAGTGTTGCCAACCACTACGGTAGCACACTTTGAACTTAAACCTGGAGTCATACAATTGTTGCCATCCTTTTATGGATTGGATAAGGAGGACCCATATCATCATGTGAAAGAATTCTTAAACATTTGCTCCACCTTTAAGTTCCAAAACTTCTCAGACGATTCGATCCGCCTACGCCTGTTTCCTTTTTCTTTGAAGGATAAGGCGAAAGCATGGTTGAATTCTCTAGAAGTTGGATCTATCACTACATGGGACCAACTGTCTAAGAAGTTCTTAAACAAGTTCTTCCCCGTTCACAAAACCAATGCCCTCCGTAGAGAAATTACTAACTTCACACAAAAAGAGGGCGAGCACTTTCATGAATGTTGGGAAAGATGGAAGGACTTGCTTCTTAAATGTTCTCACCATGGTTTTGAGAAGTGGCAACAAGTTCAATACTTCTATGACGGTTTGACACCACAGAACCGTCGCATGGTTGATGCCACCAGTGGAGGGTCATTTATGACCAAAAGTGATGTCGAAGCGTGGAACTTCTTTGAAACCTTGTGCGAAAATTCCCAGCAATGGGATTATTCAAATAGAGGTGACAGAAGTCCCCAACCACAAAAGAGAGGTGGTATATATGAGATAGGAGTCATGCCAGAGCTGAGCGCCAAGCTTGATAACCTGACAAAGAAAGTTGATGCTCTGGTATTAAATAATGGACCACCACAAACAGCTCAAGTCGAAGCATATGCCACATGTTCTAGTCCTGCCCATCCTATGCAGTCTTGTCCATCTGGTGCAGCATTCCCAGAACTTCTCTCTGAACAAGTTCATGCTATGAACACTTTTCAAAAATCTGGGAATGATCCTTACTCAAACACATACAACCCAGGGTGGGCTAGACATCCAAATTTCTCTTGGGCAAAAGGACCACAACAAGGAGGACCATCTGGAAATCCTCCCATGCAACCGCACCTCCAAGTTGGCAGTCAACAACCTCAACAGTTTCCACAATATCAACAACTGCCTACACAATCAAGGAAACCATCTCTTGAGGATACACTCCATCTTTTCATGCAGAGTTCTCTCCAATTCCAAAAAGACACCCAACAAACCTTACTGGCCAACCAGCAAAGCTTACATGCAAATGCACAATCCATTGCCAAGCTGGAAGTACAAATGGGTCAACTAGCTGCCACATTGAGTGAGAGAGAGAAGGGCAAGTTCCCTAGCCAACCTGAGGCTAATCCAAAGGGACAGTATGAGATTGGCTCTAATTCCAACCAAGGGCAATATCATGAACAGGCCAAATCGATCACTACCCTTAGGTCAGGCAAGCAGATTGATAACAGAATAGAGATACCTGGGGATGACTCAAATTCTAAAACAGAAGATCAAGATGAAGCAGAGAGTCATACCAATGCATCCAAAGTCCAAAAGCTCTCTGACTCTCCAAGAGCCACTAATGTGCCACCTTATGTGCCTAAAGCACCCTTTCCTCAACGTCTGGCACCAATAAAGAAAAGAAATAACTTTGATGAAATCTTGGATGTGTTTCAAAAAGTGCAAGTCAACATCCCGTTGCTTGACGCTATCAAGCAAGTCCCTGCTTACGCTAAGTTTCTTAAAGATTTATGCACTCAAAAGCGTAAGCAGAATGTTCATAAGAAAGTCTTCCTTGCAGAGCGCTCAGCTCCATGATTCAACATAACACCCCTCCTAAATTTAGGGATCCAGGAGCTCCCACCATTTCTTGCGGCATAGGAGATCATAAGATCGGGAAGGCATTACTTGATTTAGGGGCGAGTGTCAATTTGTTACCATATTCGGTTTATGAGCAGCTAGGACTTGGTGAGTTGAAACCGACTAAGGTAACATTACAACTAGCTGATAGATCTGTCAAGGTGCCCCGGGGTGTTATTGAAGATGTGTTAATCCAGGTTGATAAATTTTATTTTCCAGTAGATTTCATAGTTATAGATACTCAGCCTGTCCAGAATCTTCATAGTCAGATCCCAGTCATTTTGGGTCGTCCATTTTTGGCCACATCTAATGCTATTATCAATTGCAGGAATGGAGTTATGAAATTGTCCTTTGGTAACATGAATATTAAACTCAATGTTTTTAATGCAGGACAACAACCCTCAGATTTGGATGACATATTTGAAGTGGACATGATCGAGAGCATTGTGCAGGACTCCTTCCATACATCTTTTGAAGATCCTCTTGAGACCTGCTTAGCACAATCGGGCATGGATTTTGACATTGATAGTCCCATCCATGAAGTCAATGCGTTGCTCGACTCTACTCCTATATTGGAGACTAAAAAATGGAGAGCGAAAGTGGAACCTCTTCATCCCTCTGAGACTCTTCCTGACAGCACAGTTTGTAACTCTGAGAAGACAAAGGCGAGCAGGCTGCTTAATGTTCTTAGAGCATATAAGGCAGCAATTGAACGGAAGATAGAAAAAATCCAGGGAGTATGCCCCACTGTATGGATGGATCATGCTGTGGTAATATCGCATAACATGCAAAGGAAGCGTGATCCTAACATAGAAGAAGTCGTTCGAGCAGAAGTCCTTAAATTATTTAACGACAGTGTCAGTTGCCTTATTTCAGATAGCACAGTTCATGGGAACTCACATCACTTGTTTGGGATCGGTTAATGAAAGTGTTGAGGTAATTTCTTTGGCGGACCCTGGTTATAAAGATTATTTCATTCATGGTCCGTTCTTGTCTGGCTGAAGACGTTAAACTTAGCGCTCATGGGAGGCAACCCAGCCTTTTGCTTTATTGTATTGCTTTTTATTTCATTCATTTTCATTTTTCTTAGTTAGTTACTTCAATGTTTGTGGGTAACATTACTGCAAACCCTCACGAGACTACAACTCGTCCACTAGGGGTAACCTAGGGGTTTAAAGGCTTGTTGCATGCGCTAAATGCAATCGAGAGCACCTGCGAAAGTGGTATAGGTAGGATCTTCTTTTGTTTTTCTTTTTGTTATTTTTGCTTATGTTGATTTCTCTCTTGTGCTAACTCGCTTTTACGTTGAAATTTTTCACAAATTTTGAGAAAGCTTCTTGATTCTCCATCCAGGTATTATCTTTTCATCACTCCTCTTTTATTCTCATTGTCCCATGTGCATTGCTTGTTTATTTCTTTTACATTGAGGACAATGTAGATTTTAGGTTGGGGGTGGGAGATTAGGGTACCTAATCAGTAATTGCTTGGTCTTGAGCAAAATCTGTGAAAATTTTAAAAAAAATTTTGAATTTCTATTGAATTCAAAGTAATTTTGAAGGATAGTTGTGATTTTAACATTATAAGATACATGATGTTGGTAACTAATGACTATTGGATTTGGCCATCTGCTTGATTTCACAGTCAATTTTGAATTGTTAATCCATGATTAGACGTTGTAAACATTGATTGAGTCATGATTTCACATATCACATCTCGCTTGCACATTAAGTTTTGGTTCGATAACTGAATGATTAACTTAGTAAAAAGAAGAATTAAAAGGCTAAGTCACATAATCTTCACCATAGGTTTGCTCCCTATAGGTGTAGATTTGATTCTCCATAGTTGACTTATAAAAAAATTGAGGCGACGAGTTTTCACCATAGGTTTGCTCCCTATAGATGAGGATTTGATTCCCTTCCTTGGCGTACTGTTCATAAAGAAAATCAAAAATATGAAGGCTGAAAGGTTAAGCTACAATTCTATTGTTAATTACCAATTTTAGCATGAAATTGACAAATTGGATCTTTTAATGATTGTAAGCTGAGATGATACTATACACTCATGGAACTCAATGTTTACAATTGTTCTAATTAATGGATTACTATGTTGAACTTGATTATGAAGTTTACTGTGAGCTTGATTTCAAGAGAAAATTCTACTTACCATTCATGAATCTTAGAATTTTCACATCTCAGCTATCTGTTCACAAGTCACTTGAGTTTACAGGAATCGTCTTTTATTTCTAAAATTATTTTTCGCATGTTTTGCTCGGGACTAGCAAAATGCTAGTTGGGGGTTGTGATGAGTATCGAATGTTGCATCTCAGACCCCAGTAATTGCCTGATTTTACGTACATGATAAGGTTTAATGCCATATTTTAATCGTGTTTTTATTACAGGATGAAATCAGGAGTGTGTACTGAAAGATGATGTTAAGAACATGGATTTGGCGCTCCAAAATTACCAGAGCACGGGATGGACTCCAGAAAACCAATAGTGAAGATTTTACACGCCTGGGATTGAGGAAAGCAAGGCAAAGGGGCTCGAAAAGGGTCTAGAATGCAAGATCACATGTTTCCCGCCATCCGATCAACTCGAAACTTCATACACGTGATGGGGACCATAAATTAACCGTACATATTAAATTTCAGCCATTGAAGATCTCGGGAAGTGGTCTAACGGCCAGATCAGCCCCTTAATTCATTAAGTGGGGCCCGCTGGATATCTGGATATACATCAATTTTGGTCCTGACGGTGGAAATAATATGAGAAAAAGGATGGACGGTGCGGATTTCTCGAAATCATCACAGTGGACCTATATATGCAGAGTGTGCATCGTGCACACTTGCACCAGCTGTGCACCGTACCCGTATCTCGGTCAGCGCCAGCGCTGACTCGCGGTTCTTCGTCGAAAACGGCAGAGCCGTCCAGCGTCTCCGCAAGCCGACCGC
This sequence comes from Magnolia sinica, assembly GCF_029962835.1. NCBI lineage: Eukaryota > Viridiplantae > Streptophyta > Magnoliopsida > Magnoliales > Magnoliaceae > Magnolia > Magnolia sinica. The sequence goes on from NC_080582.1 coordinate 15,954,275, forward strand.
GGTCGTCGGTTGTGGGGCCCACCTAGTGTCCAAATGGACAATCCAAACCGTCCATCCGCTTCCTGGGGCAGTTATAACCATCGCCTAGATGTCCGTTTGGTTCCATGCATGTGTACGGACGTTGATCGCTGAAAAACGCAAAACGGACGGTGAGTTCAAAACTCTGTGGGCCACCGCAACTCTAACTCGAAATTGGGCATTCCTAGCCGTTTTTTCATCCTCCATGCAATGGACGGAGTGGATTATTGAAATAATTATCAAAATGGGTCCCACCATTGCCACGGAAGTTGGTTTGGCGTCCGCGAAACGCACGGACGCTGCCAGTTTTTGCAGAAATTAGTGGGCCCCACTCGTCAACCTTCCGGAAGATCTGATCCGTCCATCGTGTAGAGGGCTTCGAGAGCTTCAAAACCATGTTGATATTCCTCGCCCATGCGTACACACGTGTGCGGTACAGAGGCCAAAAGTAGACTGCCCCGGGACGTTCAAAACTGAGTTTTTTGAGATTTCTTCTGTGGGCCGCGCTAATGGACCTTCAAAACCACCTATTCTTAACTAAAATTTCGTTCTGAATCCAATGGACGGGGTGGATTTTCCAGAAAATACCTCTGTGGGGCCCACCGATCACGGCTGCGAAAATTTGTACTCCGAGTCCTTCTACGACTCTGCCACCGACCCCAGCCATCCAGCAGCTATAAAAGGGGAGTTTTGGACGTGGGAAAGGCATTCAGAACCAGGGGATTCCAGATCTGGAGCAAGGGAGAGAAGAAAGAGAAGAAAGAAGAGAGAGAGAGATTGTTTGGTTTGACGTTTCTTTTATGAATTTTATTTAATATTTTTTATGGATTTTATGGGTCACTAATCTCTCAGCTAGGGCTGAGATGAAGCCCCTAATTTGATTAGCTCTTGTATTGGTTGATTTACTTTGAATTTCAATTAATTTGTTTCTTTCTCTAAGTGGGCTTTATGGGTTTAAATTCTATACTTCTCCATCTATGAACTTGATTAAAGTATATATATGGATGTTGTTTGGATGCTTATTATAGGTGCTTATGTCGGATCAAGAACAAGTTTCCTATAGAGGAAGAAACAGGGTGCTTTAATGAATGTACATTCCATGTACCCGACCAAGGATATGGGATATGTCATTCATGGCATTGCTTAAAGGAATTAGACAGTTTGTATGCCCGATTAAGGACACAGATTGTGCTTTCTCTGTATAAGTGGTATCAATCTAGATCAAGGTGAATCAACAGACAAAACAAGGGTTAGGATAATTAGGGGTGGATTCGAAAGTCCTAGTGCTCTCTCTCTGATTGAATTTTCTTACCTGTTCTTAATTAATTGTTTTTCATAAAATTGTGCTTAGTAATTCATTCCATTATTTGTTGGATTAGTTAAGGAGAATCATAGATTTGAATTGTGACGACCGGTCCTCGTGGGAACGATCTCGTAATACATACCGTATCTGCATCTGATTCGTATACTTGCGAGTTTAAAAATCATTTAAATCGTGTTGGTTTAAATAAAACATCATATCACAGGTATAATACCTTGAGAATGTATTTATTAAGTTCGGTATGGACATGGTGAAACCAGTTAGCACACCCTATGCTGTCACTTTAAGAGTTCTTAGGAACAATGTCCTACTACAGATGAAAAAAATTCGGTGATATCTCGTGTGCCCTATTCGAGTATTGTTGGTAGTCTGATATATGCCATGGTTTCTATGAGACCTGATATTTCATATGTAGTAGGTGTTGTGAGCAGATACATGTCTAACCCCAGTAAACAATACTTGGAGGTAGTTAAATGGTTACTTAAGTATTACAGTAGACTACGTTTTGACATTTGAAAAGTCTGAGGATAAGTTGGTAGGCTATATACGAGGATGCCGATTATACAAGTAATGTTGATAACAAGAGATCGACTTCCATATACTCGTTTGTACTAGCAGGAGTGGATCGATCAATTGAATGTTGAAACTTCAGTCTATGGTAACTCTTTCCACAAAATTATAGTATATGACGGTGATGGAAGCTTTCTAAGAAGGTGTTTGCTAGAGAGGGATGATAAATCAGTTTGGGCTTCAGAAGATATCTGTGCCAATAAATTGTGACTACGAAAGCATGATCAATTTGGTGAAGAACTCGATTTACCATCCTCGTACTAAATATATTGATGTTTATCATTATTTTATACGACATGTGGTTAAGGAAAGCGAAGTGACTCTTAAGAAGATCCACACAAGCTTGAATCCAGCAGACATGCATACAAAGGTGGTTCCCACAAAGAAGTTCAAGTTCTATGCGACTTCTCTCAGTTTCGCGAAGACTTGACGAAGACAGAGTGTGCATGAGAAGCAACGACAATATTGGAATTATGATGGAGCAACTAGAGATAGAGCTTGAAGCTATAGTTTGTCATTATTGAAGACATGATGGAGATTGTTATTAGATGTTTTCAATCTATCTGTAATTAGGTTTGTCGATGACATTGACAGACCACTCGATCCCATTGAGAATTTGTCAATCCCTTTAAATTTCATATTTTGGCCTTTGCTCGCTAGGTAGTTTTTGGGTCCAAATCGATCTAATCGAAGATGGCTTCAATCTCATCAATGAGTCATCGATGACACTCGATCTGATCGAGGCTCTCATTAACTGACTTGCACAGTTTTGTGGAATTGCATGTTTTGTTTCCTAATTCGATTTTAATCTTATTTAAGAATTTATAATCGAGGATTAGGGTTTTGAAAAACCTGTTTAAAGCTTTTTTGAGCAAAGAGAAATCTATGCTAGGATTTTTTTTGTAAGGTTTTCGAGGTTTATTCTCACATCAGTAGGCTCTTTCATCCTTTGTAACATTGATTATCATGGTGGATTCTTTATCACTTTGTGCTATTGTTTTTTCTCATGACAAATTTTTCAGGCAAAACTTTGTATTATCGGTGGGGTTGGTTTATTTAACCTCTTATTGTTTGATTCTAATTCAGGGTTGCTTCCGTGCATTCCCCCAGCATGCACAAGACAATTATAATTCTCGGATGCATCCACCAGAGTCGATAGAGCTTTAATCTTATTGCTGTTTACACCCACAATAGAATGAAAAGTGGCCAAGTTCACTATTGGTTTCCAAGCTTGATTGGTAGGTGTGGGGCCGTGGCTAGTCTATCTAAGCCATTGATATGACGTTCCCAATCATGTATGGACCATTCCCAGTATATCTTCTCAATTGGTCAACTCTAATCTTCTCTCTGTTAGCATGCAAATACATGGTTAAAAGAAATGAACAAACAAACCACATTCACTGGAGGAAACACGAAAGATTTGATGGCAAGGATCTTCCACTTTGAGAGTTTTTGAGGGAATTTTCCTTCCATGATAAGGGCCAACAGATCAATGGCTTGGATAGATCAACTATGAATCCCACGTCTATAAACTAATTCCTAACCGGGAACTCAGGCCTCAATTAAAACACACTCTGGCTTCTTCTACGGTTAAGAGTGCCAAAATTGCTTTTGATTGTGAAAGAGATTCCTCTCTTCCATAGGACATCCCTTTCTCTCTCATGGAAGGAAGCATCTACCTTTCTCTTTTCCTTTCCCTTTCATGCAAGAAGGAAGCATCCACTTCTTCATTGCCTTCACATCTATCTCTGCGTAGCATATATAAACATATGCAGTATGAAGCTTTCCAGCTTAATGTAGCACTTAATGCCTTGTTAATTTTAATTGAGTAGCTACTGGAAAGTCACCAAGGAGCCAAATTTCAGGTATGTACATCTACTGAAAAATTCCTCTTTTCTCATATTAAGAGATTTTTTTCACCATGCATTCTCATAAGGTGTGCGAGTGAGATGATCTAGTTGTGTAGGGTTGAGGTGAGCTCCGGAGCCCAACCGGTTAATTATCAGAAATGATTATTTACAGGCACCCGCACCACTCCTTATGGTATAGGATATTTTTAGCCATTGAATGCATTAAATTTATTTTATTTTTCCATCACAGCCATTCAATGCATCCAATGACTGAAAACGCCCTGTACGATGAGGTGTGGTGCAGCCCCCTGCCTGCAGATAAACAGTTCCCTTGTATAAGTGGGTCTGAGTTTCAACCTCGGACCCAATCCACCAGCGTATGGGTTGGATCTGGATCGGTTCCAAGTCCAAATAAGGTGGGTGTGTACAGTTTTGAGTACGGTTAGAATTTAGATAATTTTATTAAATTGAGATATTTTCTTTTCTTAAGAAGTGAATCCGTTAAAATCTTTACCAATCCCTACGTATCTCCTATCTTTTGTGTTAATAAAATAAAGGGATTTTTATAAAATAAAACTTGTTAATATAATATTTTTACATCCCCATACCTTTTGAAACTAAGTTTTCATAGAGCCATTTCAGTAGTTGAGTTATTTGTGAAACAGGTACCTTCCCTTAGTTTTCTCTAACTTCACTTTCAAGTATGATTTTTTCTAAAATAATGAAAATGCATGTGAATATAATTAATTGGGTTTTATTATAAAAGAAAATTCCTAAGAGATGAAAATAAAAAAAAAACAGAGCTTTCTCTTGACCCCATTCAATGGTTGTAAGAATGTGGCTGCTGGTGGACCCACTATGATGTATTTGTTTTATCCACACGGTCCATCCAATTCTCCATGCCATATTAGGTCCTTGTTCCAAAAATCAGGTAGATCCAAATCTCAGGTGGAGCACGCCATAGGAAACAATGGTGATTAAACCCCACCATTAACAACTTTCTAAGGCCCATTGTAATGCCCGCTATAACGTTTATTTTCCATTCAACCTGTTGATTCAGTCACACAGACCTGGATGGAGGGAAGAAACAAATATCAGCTTGATCCAAAACTTTTGTAGCACACAAAAAGTTTTTAATGGTGGGTGTTCATAACCACTCTTTCTAACGGTATGGTGCACTAAAGATGTGGATCTGCCGTAATCTAGCAAAATAGATGAACGGTGTGGATTAAACACATACATCACAGTGGGCCCCACAAAGCTTAGTGAGATCAACACACATAGGAGATAGGTGGTCTCTAGCACACCACAATATCCATTTCCCCAATTTACTCTTTCCTTGGTAGATTGCCCGCTCCTTAACAAAACTTATAACATTTGAAACTTCTCTGACCCCACCATGATTTATGTGTTAGGTCTGCAAGCGTCCAACAGTTTTACTAGAATGATCCCAAAATTAGGCATATTCAAAGCTCAAGTAGGCCACAAGACAGAAAGCAGCGGGGATTGAACAGGTACCGTTGAAACATTCTTATGGTCCTTAGTAAGGTTTACTTGCCATCTAACTTGTGGGTGAGGTTACCTAATAAAGGGAAAACACAAATACAAACTTGATCCTAAAGCCTTTTGTGGCCCCAAAAATTTTCAACCCTGTTTTTAGATCTGACACATACATCATAATGGGCTAACGGAAGTTCTATATATCAACTCGGTTTGCTTCTCTCCTTGGAATGTACGTCAAAAGTTACAGAATTTCTTATGTGTACCCCTCTATGATGTTTTTCTTAGATCCACACTGATACAACATTTTTTTTTTCAAATTATTCTGAAATATGAGCCTAAAAACAAGGCAAATCCATAGCTCAAAGGGCCCACACCAGAAGAAGCAATATGAATTGGATGTTTACTATTGAAAACTTCTCGAGGCCACGAAAGGCTCTGATCAAGCTGATATTTGTTTTTTAATTTCATCTGGTCGGTGTGACATTATAAATAGGTTAGATGGCAAATAAACATCTCGTTTAGCCCTAGGAAGGTTTCAACTTAGTTCAACCTCCACTGCTTCTACTGCAGTCCAATTGAACTTTGGATGCAGTCCGATTGAACTTTGGATGCGTCTCATTTTTGGGCTCATTTTCTATAATGATCTGAAAAATTGATGGACAGTGTGAATCTAAAACATAAATCATGGTGTGGCTGTAAAGAATTTGATATGTTTAAAGTTGAATAGGACACAATCTACACAAATGGGGAAAATCGCCATCTTTTGTGAGCTAGAACCAGGAGTGGATCATCGTGGGGCTCAGTTGATATTTGTATTTTGCATCCATGTTGTCCATCCATTTTTTTAGATCATTTTAGGGAATGGGGAGCAGATTCAATTATCAGTAGAAACAGTGTCGATTGAATGCCCTACCTTAAAAAACTAATTTGGGCGCAACTTAATGCTTCATGTACCATTTATTTGACATCTATTCTGTTGACAAGGTCACATAGGTCTGGACAAAGGAAACTAACAAATTTCATCTTGATCCAAAACTTTTGTAACCCATTAATGGTCAATCACCACTGTTTCCTATAATATGGTTCACTTGATAATTGGTGGATCTGCTTCATTTTTTGGGAGAATGCTCTAAAATGATCCGCTGAATGATGGATAAAGTTGATGTAGAATACATATATTAAGGTGGGCCCCATTGCCTTGGGTGAGCCTAAGGTCTCAACTAATCCACTCCCCTATTGTCATCGGCACTTGTGTGTACCAATGAGAAGCTTCGTGGTGGGTGGGATCCCTGACTATGGGGCCACCTTGATGCATGTTCCTTAAATCCCCGGCCGTCCAATCACCTTGACAGCTCATTTTAGGGCACAATCCGAAAATTGAAGCATATCCAAATCAATCAGTGGACCATACCATAGGAAACAGTGGTGATTGGCTGTTAAAAACTATTAGTGGGCACAAAAGTCTTTAAAGTCTTTGATGAAGTTGATATTTGTATGCCCCTCATCTAGGTCCTGATAACTTTATATAAAGGTTGGATGGCAAATAAATGGACATGGATTAAGTCCAGGTCATATCTTTAAGCGTCCAATCAAATCTATGTGAGAGCCCATCCTGATTAATTATCTATTTCTTGATGCTGTCCATCCATTTTCTAAGATCATATCAAGGTATGAGGTATATCTAATGTTCTACTGGACCACACCAAATGGTAAGCTGGACACAGATTTTGTCTGACCCTAGTCAAACTTTTAAGCTTTCGACCAGATCTGTGTGGGCCCACCGTGATGTATCCATTTATCCACACCGTCCATCACTTTTCTAAGATCATATCTTGAGGCATTGGCTTAAAAATAAGGTAGATCCAACGCTCTAGTGGATTGCACCAGAGATGACTCTTACATTTAATGCAACTTGTCGATTAGTGGCTTTTGTGCATTTAATGCAACCCAAGTTTAAACATGATCTTAGAAAAGAAATGGATGGTGTAGATAAGCATAAATTCATGGTGGCCCCATGTAGATCTGGTCAGACGCTTAAATGTCCGACCAGACTCAAATAAACATTTCGGTAGCCACCAAGATGTTTTTAATGGCGGAGATTCAATCAACATTGTTTCTATAATGTGATACAACTAATATTTGAATCTGTTTCAATTTTGGAATAAGTTTTGGATGAATATGATATTTGCTTTTCCTCATCATCAGGTCAGTGTGACCTTATGAAAAGATTTGATAGAAAATAAATGTTACGATGGGCCTTACGAATATTTTGGGGTAAAAATCATTTTTGAGCTCATAATCTAAAATTATCTAGCAAAATAGATGAACAGTGTGGATATAATAAATACATCAGGCCCACGAAACTTTTAATATCCTTTTAACCGTTCGTATAACCTGAGTTTGAAGATCGTCGGTGCTCATCTCGTCACGACATATACCCACACCAGCCAATCCATTTCCACAAATCAATGGTATATGCTAGGTTGGTTGTGGGTCAAGTTAAAATGACTTGAGCACAAACACAGCTTGGAAAAGTGTACGTTTCCATTATAGACCGGACGGACTACCCACGTTATTTTACGCGACCCGAAAAAAACCTTATGGCATGTTTGGACGGGCCCATCCCATGGGATTTGATTGTATTAGGGTGGATGGCAGCTATTTCAAGGTAACGATGGCTGCGTCAGTGCATTGCTGGGGATTGTTATATTCAGGGATTTTAACCACCGAGTCTGTTTGGCATGCTTGGCCAATGCCAATCCGTCCAACGAAACACGTCCCAGGCAAAATAGACGGGATTAGGAGGGATTGGGTGGATTTCAAGGTAATGATGGTGATGTCAGTGGATTGCTGGCAATGCCATGGGATTGCCCCAATTCAAGCAGAAGTTCAATGTGCCTGCTTGGCATGCCTAGCCAATCCTAGGATTGCTCCTTCCAATCCCTTCCAATACAATCTAATCCCATCCAGTCTGCCTGGCCAAACAGGTGGTAATTAGACTATTAGTTGTACGGACGAACCTAGAAAGACAAAAATACCTCTACTTTTTCATTAAAAAAAAAACTAACGTCCGTGACTTAAAAATCACTTTTGGTCAGATAAGTTTCCAGGCGAAGGAAAAACAAAGGGCATTGTACGGACTTGTCTACAATGCTAATTTTTTCCTTGGAAAATTGATGAGGGGGTGTTGCCCGGTTCATTGCCACCGTTACTTATGAGACAAGGAATTCAAATTTTGCAGAGAGAACCAGTGTAGACAATGGCAGCTTCTTGGGATGATGATGATCGACGGCGCAAAGGAGGAAGAGGAGAGATTGTGAGCCCTTTGTCACAACGCATGAGGCAACAAATATGGGATTGCTTGAGAGATGACAAGATTTCGGTATTCTCAGTATGGGGGTGGCAGGGGGTAGGGAAGTCACGGATTGTGAGACAGGTGGTCGCGGAAATGGAGGAATCTGAAGAATCTAGCCGACTGTTTGATGTGATCATACGAGTAAAAGCACCAAGGATCGAGAGTCTTGGAGAAAAGATGCTGGAGAAATTCAGAGAAGAATTCGACCATTTGCAGGACCAGATTACAAGATATGGCAGACTAATATTTAAGCTTGAAATTGAGCTTTATAAGAAGATACGGGTTTTAAAGATGTTGGATGCAAAGGGAAGAAGGAATCGATTAATGGAGGTGCAGATGGAAATCAAGGAGGCATTGGATATCCCAGAGTCCATACAATTCTCTACAGCTGCTAAGCGTATCAAGGATAAGTTAAGCGGCCAAAGGTTCCTCCTCATCTTTGAAGATGTTTGGGAAAGCTTTGACTTGCAAGAGATGGGAGTTCCAATCACAGCCCCTACCACCACCATTGGCAGCAAAGTCGTCATCACCACTCAATCCCATGAAGTTTGTTCCAAAATGGGAGCCCAATTAAAAATCATGTTGGAGGAGTGGTCTAAAGAAGATGCCTGGGATTTTTTACAGGAAGAGACAGCTGATGTAGCTGCCCGCATTGGTTTCTCAACTGGAGACATGGTCTTGAATTGCTTTTCTTACGTCTCCTTGTTCTGTCGAAATGGATGCTCAATCGATCGAGATTCCTTGATAGAAGAGTATTGGAGGTCAGAGGGTTTTTTAGATGGGTCGTTCAATGAAGAGGAGAATAAAGAAGCAGCTTTCAAGAAAATGGGGAATCTACTGCTCAAAGAGCTGGCAGAGAGATGCATGGTGTTATTGTCCCTGGCGTCATCAAACCCAAATTACCTAACTCTCTTTCTAGAGCAGTCTTTAGAAAATTTAGCGCCTTGGGACTCTCATCCTAAGGAAGCGGAATTTAACGTCTGGCTACAAAAGCAGTTTACATTGGAGGAATCTTCAGGAGGACCATGTCATGTGGATATGAATTCTCATGTGAGGCAAGTGATTGATTCTCAAAAGTTACTAGTGAAATACAACTTGGACGGGGAAGAATCATGCCAATGGATCTCATTATCCCACAATCAGGTAGAAACACTCCAATTCAGCTCTCCCAATTGCCCTTTTATGTCGACGTTGTTGCTCAACGATAACGATCGTTTGCAAGAAATCCCAGACAGTTTTTTCAAGAATATGACCAGACTCCGAGTTCTCGACCTTTCTTCTACAAGCATCACTTCCCTGCCATCGTCCATGTCCTGTCTTCATGAATTACGGTTATTGAAGCTTCGAAGCTGCTGCAAGCTAGAGTCTCTTCCAGCCGCATTCTTAAAGGATATGCAGAAGCTTGAGATCCTCGATCTCCATCAAACTCCCCTGACAAAGATGGTGGAAGTATCCTTCCACAACATGCATAGCCTCCGAAGTCTCGATATCTCTGGTGCCTGCAACCTTAGTCGGCTCTCGCTCAAGGGTTGTCGCTCTCTATTGAGACTGGTCAGCCCAGATAAACTTTCAAAACTTGAGTCGCTTGATCTTTCAGGCACAAGAATTGAAGAGCTTCCACACGGAATTTTCAATATTACTAACATGCGGTGCTTGGACCTATTGGGAATGGAGCATCTCAAGAGGGTTGACTAGAGAAAGGTAGATAGGCTTCCAAAAAAATTAAATTGGGATCGATGGGGCTTGGACTTGCTGCGTGAACAGCTCCAATACAGCAGCATATATCGCATCTCGGTTAGTGATGCTAGTGTTTTTGAGACTTTGGACCAAAGCTCAAAATTATGGAAATCCTGCTTTCTAAAATTTTATTTCTTGGTCTGTCCCTGTGAGGGAGGGCCCAAGGATATATTTGCTTGTTTTAAAAGAAACCGATTTCTCTACCAGCATATTTATACTCGATTTGAGCAGTCTTTGAGTTATGAAAGATGGCTGGAGGTTTGCGGTGGTAAGAATTCCCTAGACGGTATTAGAGGATTGCTCTCGGTGATTGAATTCCTTCGTTTGTATGGTAATGTGTTCATTAAGGCATTGTCTAATCTAGGCATGAAGATGGACCACCTTAAAGAATGTTGGATTGAGAAATGCCATCAGTTGGAGTATCTGTTCGTAGGAGGGACGTCTGATGATGCGGCAATCTGTTTAGAAAATCTAAGGGTGTCGGATCTTGCCAAATTAAGGAAAGTGTGCCGAGGGGAGTTAGGAAGAGGGAGCTTCGCATGTTTAAAGAATATATATTTAGAATGTTGCCCGAAGCTCATCAACTTCTTCTCTTCTAGTATTCGGTTACAGAATCTTGAATTACTTGAAATAAAATTCTGTTGTAGACTGGAGAAGGTTTTTGAAGAAGACAGCGTGGAGGGGCAAAATGCATTTCCACAACTAGTCGATTTACGTCTTTAGGATCCACGCAAACTCAAAAGCATTTGCGGTGGGCACTTGCCGATGCTGAAGAAGTTGAAGATTCGAGAATGCCCTTTGCTAGAGAAGCTTCCTCTTCATAACACAAATGCTTCTACATCAGAAGTCGAGATCCAAGGTGAGCTGACATGGTGGGAAAGCATTAAATGGGAGGGCAACATCAAGCCAAGCAACATCCATTTCAAAGAATGGTGTCCATCAAATGAGTGATTCTTCTCTGCTTAAACTATCTCTCTTTTATTTGGAACTTCATTTTTTTGTATCATGCACTAATATGCGCTTTCAATATGAATGGACGACGTGTATACAGTCACCTACATAACAGTCGGCACCACACTCCGGGGTCTCACCAATCCGGGTTCTCACGCAATCAGCTTCCCCTTTGATGTCGGTTGCCAATCATGCGACGCCCACCTTGGAAGTGGTTCGTCTATCATGTGTGGCCATCTTAATGTGGAATGCTCATCATGCGGGCCCAATTTCAAAGTGGTCCTACATTATTCGGTGCTTGCATTATATGTGGGTCATTCATCATTAGGGGCTGATCTTTGATGTCAACTGTCCTCATGTGGCCGAACTTGATATGCGTTCCATTATGTGGGGTTCACCATCAATGTTATTATCCATCATGTGGGGCTCACCTTCAATCTCCACCGTCCATCATGTGGATCCCACCTTTGATGTGGACCATCCAAGTGTGGACCCTACCTTTGATGTGGATCATCCATCATGTGGTGCCTGCATTGGATATGAACCATTCATCATTAGAGGCCGACCTTTGATGTGGTATGCCCCTTATGTGGGCCCGCTTTGATATGGGTCACCTATCATGTGGCCCACCATTAATATTATATGTCTATCATGTGGACTTCATATTTAATATGGATCATCCATCATGTGGGCCTCACTATGGATCTGGGTCACCATCATGCGGGGCACCTTTTATATGGAGTGTCCAATTCTGAGGAGTTGGTCCCTCAATCCCACACTGTGTGGCCCACCTTTAAGGCTATAATAAGTTTTTAATTGTCAAAAACCATAGTTTCCTGTGGTGTGGTTTACCTGAGATTTGGATTTGCTTTGTTTATTGGAATGTGCCATGAAATGATGCGTCAAAATAGATGGACACAGTAGATGTATACTGTGGGTTCCACCATCAGGGATCCACCCAATCCATGCTGGAAGGGGAGTAGAAAAGTAAAAAGTTCAAAAAAAATTAAAATTAAAATTAAAATTCTGATGGTGATGATTAAAGCAACTTCAAAAATAACTTTTTTATTGCTACAAGTTACAAAAGAGAAAAAACTATATAAAAAAAATATACAAAAACAGAGAGAGAGAGAGAGAGAGAGAGAGAGAGAGAGAGAGAGAGAGAGAGAGAGAGAGAGGGGGGTAACATAGTGGGTACATACGAATTTAGGACAACCTAGCCTAAGCCGGCTTGAAAATTGGTAGGGGGAAGTTTCAAGGCCATGCCTACCCCATGCGCTCATTTCCACCCTTACAAAACAAGAAATTTGAATTTTGCAGAAAGAGATGGTGCGGAGTCAGCCTCCAAAGACGATCAACGGAGTAGAGGAGTGATTGTGAGCGCTTCGTCAGGACACACGAAGAGACAAATATCAGGTATCAACGGCAATTAATTTTTCTATCTTTTCACGAATTTAAAGATTTTCTATCTGGTCCGCGTTAATTTGTATACAGCATAGCGAATCCGCTGGGACGCGGATTTCCTGCTAAAGCCTTTCCCACCAAGTTCCTGAGCAGGGAACGTAGGTGGGGCCCACCATGATGTTTGTAAGAAATCTACACCGTTCATCCATTTTGTGAGATCATTTTAGGATATTAAGCAAGAAATGAGAAGGATCATACTCAAGTAGGCCCAAAAGGTGAGAATTGAATGCCTACAATTGAAATATTGGTGGGGCCACATAAGCTTTGAATCAGGCTAATATTTGTGTTTTCAATTCATAACATTAGGAATGAAGGTATGAACGGTATGGATGTCATGTAAACATCACTGTCGACACAGGAGGTTTAACTATGGTAATTTCCGTACCCACCTTCTCCTATGGTGACGTCCAATTCAAGCTTGAATCCGACTTAATTTTGTTTCAAGTTTAAATTCCACTAGCGTGAGTGTGTGGGGGAGTGTGTGCGCGTGTGTAATAAAATAAAAAATAAAAATAAAAAAATAAAAAAACCTCACAAGACGGATGGAAGGATGGATTTCACATAAATATCACGATGCCCCCACCTAGGTTTCCACCAGCGTCACTTTGAAAGGTTTTTGCAGGAAATCCGCCCCTGGATATTGGATGGTGTACGGCACACCAGCGATCTGGCCGGTGTGGGTACATTTCGTGCGAAGGCGAGTGCTGCCGCTGCATGAGCTGCTCCAAGTAATACGAACGGTTCTGAGTAGATCAAAGTTAAAATGGGCTCTAAAATGATATATTTATTGTATTCATACCACAATAATTCTCACAATTAAAACATACCGCCCGTTATAGTGTTTATTTAAAAGGTTACACAGACTTGGATGAGAAAGGTGACCCCTGGAAGGTTTCAATGATAGACCTTTTTTTAAAAAAAAATTAATCCTCAAAGCATTCTGCAGACGAGCTTGCCGTATAAAGGGACAGTTGGAATATAGCACATGCCTTATGATAGGACCCACAGAGCTTGGTGACGTCAACACACCAGCTTGGTGATGTCAACACACCAGCAAGATGGATGGTGTGCGGTACACCAACCAATCCGCTTGCTACCTTTCGAACGGTGTGGGAAACGGATTCACCTTGGTGATGCGTGGGCTCCAAAATAATGTATGTGTCTGTCTATTACTTTCATCCATTTTTTCATATAATTTTATGACATGAACCTAAAACTTTGTTTTTTTCCAAGCCTATGTGACTTAATCCACAGGCTGGATGTCAAATAAACATAATAGTGGGCCCCAGGAGGTTTTTAATGGTAGACATTCAATCACTGCTATTTTCCCTAGTAACGTCCAACTGAGACTTTGATTTGCCTCATTTATGGCTGAAGTATTAAAATGAGGTGTAAAATTAGATGGATGATGTGGATAGAACATGTAGATCATGATGGGCGTACACAGCACGTACAGAGCACCGACCACTAGACACCGTGACGGTGGCAGCGTCACTGGTCAAACTGCGTCTGCGAAAGTGGGACGACGGATTTCCTGCTAAGGAGAAGGACTTTCGCAGGAAGGTTAGGGTCCATCGCGATGTTTGTGAGAAATCCATCCCTATCATCCGTTTTGTGAACTTATTTTAATAAATGTCACAAAAATGAGCTTACGGTACCTAAGTTGACTTAAGTTGGCCGAAAATGTAAGGATTATATGTCCACAGTTGAAATATTCTTGGGGCCATGGAAGTTTCGAATCAGGGTAATATTTGTGTTGTCAGTTCATCCCAGTAGGAATGGCGTAATGAATGATATAGATGGCATTTAAAGATCACTACCGACCGAAGGAGGTTTTAGGAATTTCCCCAACCACCTTTCCCTCTAGTGAGGCCCACTTGAGTCTTGGATCCTTTTAACTTTTGGTCTCTAAGTCTCAAAATGAGCACACAAAACTGATCAGTGTTGGGTGCTTTGTTGACCCCACCACAATGTATGTGTCTCATCCACACGGTCCATCCATTTTTCAAGATAATTTTAAAGAATGAAATCAAAACTGAGGTAGATCAAAATCTAAGTGAACCACGCAGTATTGATTAATTGAACTCTCACCATTAAAAACTTCTAGGGGTTACAAAAGTTTTGGCCGAAGCTGATATTTGTTTTTCACCTTCATTGAAGTCTGCGTGACCTAATCTACCAGTTGGATGTCAAATAATTGTTAGTGTGCTTTAGGAGGTTTTTAACGGTAGACATTCAATTATTACTTTCCCATGGTGTGGTCCACCTGAGATTTTGATTTGTCTAATTTATGGGATAAATGATTAAAATAATGTATAAAAATGAATGGTGCCAATAAAATACATAGATCATGGTGGGGCCCACATAGCACCTACCATAATCCAGGGCTAGTGGCAGCGTCACTAGCCAAATATGATTTACCTACGCTGCCATTAGCCAAATATGATTACCTACAGGCAGGCGCCTGCACCACTCTCTCCTTGTGGTATATGACATTTCAAACCGTTTGATGCATTAAATATTCATTTATTTTAGTTTTTTGCTTTTCTATCACGAACTTGGATTATGTACGGAGTAACTCTACCCTTAAAAACAAAAAAGAAAAAAAAGAGCAAACTCTATTGGGCCATCGTGAATGTATGTAGTTTATCCATTCTGTTCATCTGTTTTTCCAGATCATTTTAAGGGTTGAGCCCAAAATTGAAACTTATCCAAAGCTCAAGTGAACCACACCACAAGAAACAGTAGGATTAATGATTTACACGGTTGAAACCATCCTAACGGTGATGTTTATTTGTCATCCAACTTGATCATAAGATCACAGGGACATGGCTGA
Source organism: Magnolia sinica (assembly GCF_029962835.1). Lineage (NCBI taxonomy): Eukaryota > Viridiplantae > Streptophyta > Magnoliopsida > Magnoliales > Magnoliaceae > Magnolia > Magnolia sinica. The sequence continues at coordinate 15,969,880 of NC_080582.1, forward strand.
AGAGAAAACAAAGATATCAGCTTGATCCAAAACTTTTGTGGCCCCAAGAATATTTCAAAGGTAGATGTTAAATTCACACTGTTGCTTATGGCGTGGTCCACTTGAGCTTTGTATATGCTTTATTTTTGGTTTCAAGCCCTAAATTTTTCTGATAAAAACGGAGTGGATAAAATACATAAATCATGGTGGGTCCCAATGCGTTTAATCAGTACGCTTAGCTTACTTGACTTAGTACGCAATCTGCTTCCTTCTATCATACCTATTTAACCCATCCAATGGCTGAAAATGATCTGTACGATACGGTGTGGTGTGGGCCCACCGTAAGTGATTAGTTCTCCTTGATAAGTGGGTCTGCGGGCATCCAATGGCTGAAAATGATCTGTACGACATGGTGTGGAGCGGGCCCATTGTAGGTGATTAGTTCCCCTTGATAAGTGGGTATAAGTTTCAGCCCGGAACCAATCCACTGACCTGTAGATTGGATGACCTGGGTCATAGATTGAATGATCTGAGTCGGTTCTCTTTGTGGGCAGTTCAAACAAACAGGGCTTTCAGGTACTGTTTTGATAAGAAACAAATGCATTGAATTGGTTGAAATTCATTTACTCAATGGTCAACAAGAGAATAATAGGGAGAATAATCACACTATTCATTTATTCCGAATTCGTTTACATCTTTTATGTCATTTGATTCTAAAGTAAAATATTTATATAATTCAATATTAATATCAAATGTTTAATATTAATTCCTGTCGTATTTCAAATCCCATTGTAAATCTTCAGCATAGAAAAATTTGATATTCTGAGATGACATCCATTCCTATTGATTCCATGCTTATGAGAAGATTCTTTGATCTGTCAACCCAGACAAAGGTCTTCGATTAATCCCTTCGTGATTGTACAGTCATCCAAATGTCCACGTAGTAGACTCATTGTGAGACTCATTGTGCGCGCAATGAGTGTTGTGCGGATTGCTTATGCAGGCCACTGGTTGTGCTCACCCCCCCTTTGGTTGTGCGGTTAATAGCAGGCGGTTTAATGTCTAACCGTTGAAAATATAGCCGGTTTTTGGAAATACATTAAAAGTGGGAGGTGTTCGGTTCATAGCTGAAAAGCAAGCGGACATGAAAAGATTTTTTTATTTTTTATTTTTAATTTTATTTTTAATTTAATTTCCGTAAGTTAAAAAAAAAAGTTAGTTGTGGCCTTTCAACCGATCCCAAGGTTTAGCATATCATGTGACTAAAACAGGATGCCCAAGCTTGTGTTTTTAAAAATATATAGGTGATATAAGGGATAGATATGAAGTCAGGTCGGGATGGATCGGTCTAAAATGACTTTAGCCCAACCCGGCTTGAGAATTGATCCCTCTCCATTTCCACCCTCATGAAACATATTCCGAATCCACGGAACTTCTCTGGACTCCTCACAGAGACTTCTCGAATCCACGAGGAAAGAAAGCAGAGAATAGAAATAAATTCTAATAAAATCGAAATTGATTGATGAATTAATAAAATCGAGTTCACAACCCTTTAAATAAGGGTATCAAGCAATGGGAAAGAAATCATAATCAAACTACAACTCAAACTCTCAGAATCCGCGACTTATCATAAATAGTAAACTTACTATTTATAGACGGTCGTGATGTCTACTAGTGCACAAGGTTTTCGGCCAAAAATAGTAAGTGTCTTATTTGGCTTCACCAAACCGTTCTCGTAATTATTCTAAGCTCTTTTCACGTTGGGCGCAACTCCTAAAGCCCAACGGATGAAGAGTTATAATCAAACTAAAACTTACTATTTATAGTAAAAACGAAATTAAAACAGGGAAACGACCGTCAATCAAGGGGTTTTTCGCAATTCCGGGCGGCGCAACCCGGCGTAGCTGGGTTGGTTGGCTAAAGTAGCTCGTTCTACCCCAAAATCATATATTTTACGTCAGCTAACTCATTCCGGATTGCGAGATACGCCCGATCTAAGGTCCGATGGTCCGGATCACTTCTGTCGTCGACCGGGCCTTTTCTGATCCATCTTAGCCATGAAACTGTCCGCGACCTGCTCTACATCATTAGCCCAACCCGGCTTGAGAATTGATCCCTCTCCATTTCCACCCTCATGAAACATGGAATTCAAATATTGCAGAAAGGGATCGCGCGGAGGCGATGGCAGACTCCAGGGATGATGATGATCGACGGCTCAGAGGAGGAGGAGAGATTGTGAACGATTGGTCACGATGCATGAGGCAACAGATTTGGGATTGCTTGAGAGATGAAAAGATTTCAGTGTTCTCCGTATGGGGATGGCAGGGAGTGGGCAAGACAAGGATCATGAGACAAGTGGTTGCAGCGGTGGTGGAGGAATCCAGAGAATCTAGTCGTCTGTTTGATGTAATCATTCGAGTAAGAGCATCGGGGGTCGAGTGTCTTGCAGAGAAGATGCAGGCGAGAATCAGAGGAGAATTGGACAATTTGTCGAGTTTAAGGAGACGACTTTTAATGGCGTTGGATGCAAAGGGAAGAAGGAATCGGTTGATGGAGGTACAGATGGGAATCAAGGAGGCGTTGGAGATCCCAAAGTCCATGCACTTCTCTGCAGCTGCTAAACTAATCTCGGCTAAGCTAAGCGGCCAGCGTTTCCTCCTTGTCTTGGAAGATGTTTGGGAAAGCATCAACTTGGAAGAGATGGGAGTTCCCCCAGTCATGGCATCTGCTATCACCAGCAGCAGCAAAGTCGTCATCACGACTCGATCCCATGAAGTTTGTAAGGAAATGGGAGCCCAAGTAAACATCATGATGGGGGGGTGGTCTAAAGAAGACGCCTGGGATTTTTTGAAGGAAGAGGCAGCCGATGTGGCCACCAGCATTGGTTTCTCAACAACAGGAGACATGGTCTTGAAATGCTTCTCTTACGTCTCCTTGTTCTGTCGAAACGGATGCTCCATTGATGGGGATTCCTTGATAGATGAATACTGGAGGTCGGAGGGCTTTTTAAATGGATCCTTCAATGAGGAGGAGAATAAAGAAGCGGCTTTCAAGAGACTTGGGAATGTACTGCTCAAAGAGTTAGCAGAGAGATGCATGGTGCTACTGTCTCTGATGTCATCAAACCCAGATTACCTACACTTTTATCTAAACAAGTATGGAAAATATTTAGATAGCACGTCAAAATTTCAAACTACTGAAGACGGATTTATGGATTGGCTACAAGAGCAATTTACAATGGATGAATCATCGGGAGGACGCTATCATGTGGATATGAATTCTCATGTGAGGCAAGTGATTGATTCTCAGACGTTCCTAGTGAAATACAACTTAGACGGGGAAGAAGCATGCCAATGGATCTCATTATCCCACAATCAGGTAGAAACATTTCAATTCAGCTCTCCAAACTACTCTCTTCTCTCGACGTTGTTGCTCAATGATAACGATCGCTTGCAAGAAATCCCAGACAGTTTTTTCAAGAACATGACCAGACTCCGAGTCCTTGACCTTTCTTCTACGAGCATCTCTTCCCTGCCATCATCCATGTCCTGCCTTCACGAATTACGGTTGTTGAAGCTTCGAAGCTGGTGCAAGCTAGAGGTTGTTCCTGCATTCTTAAAGGATATGCAGAAGCTTGAGATCCTTGATCTCCATCAAACTCCCTTGATGAAAACGATGGAGGTATCCTTCCACAACATGCAAAGCCTCCGACGTCTCGACATATCGGGTGCCTGCACCCTCAAAAGGCTCTCACTCAAGGGTTGTCATTCTCTACTAACAGTGGTTAGTCTGCAGAAACTTTCAAAACTTGAGGCACTTGATCTTTCAGGCACGAAAATGGAAGAGCTCACAGATGAAATTTTCAATCTGACTAGCATGCGGTGCCTGGATCTGTTGGGAATGGAGCATCTGAAGACGATTGACTGGAGAAATATACATCGGCTTCCAGAAAAATTAAATTGGGATCGTTGTGGCTTGGACTTGATGCATGAAGTGCACCAAGACAGCAACAAATGTCGCATCTCGGTCAGTGATGCTGGTGTTTTCAAGTCTTTAGGCAAAAAATCCAGACTCTGGAAATCCTACTTTCTAAAATTCCATTTCTTGGTCTGTCCCTGCAAAGGAGGTCGCAAGGATATATGTGCTCCTTTAAAAAGAAACCAATTTCTCTACCGGCGTATTTATTCAAGATTTGAGCCATCTTTGAGTTATGAAAGAATTCTGGAGGTTTGCGGGGGTAACAATTCCCTGGACGGTGTTATAGGGGTTCTCTCGATGACAGAATTCTTTCATTTGTACGGCAATGCATTCGTTAAGGCACTGTCCGATCTCGGCATGAAGATGGACAACCTTAAAGAATGTTGGATTGAGAAATGCCATCAATTGGAGTATCTGGTTGTCGGAAGAACGGCAGACGTTGATGCAGTGGTCTGTTTAGAGAATCTAAGGGTGTCCGATCTTGCCAAATTAAGAACAGTGTGTCGGGGGGAGTTGGGAAGAGGGAGCTTCGCATGTCTAAAGAATATATATTTGGAATGTTGCCCGAAGCTCATCTACTTCTTCTCTTCAAGCATTCGGTTACAGAATCTCAAATTACTTGAAATAAAATTCTGTTGTAGACTGGAGAAGGTTTTTGAAGAAGACAATGTAGCAGGGCAAAATGCATTTCCACAGCTAGTTGATTTACGTCTTTGGGAGCTACGCAAGCTAAAATGCATTAGTGGTGGCCACTTGCCGATGCTGAAGAAGTTGAAGATTCGAGGATGCCCGATGCTGGAGAAGCTTCCTTTCAATAACACAAATGATTCTACAGCAGAAGTCGAGATCCAAGGTGAGCTGAAATGGTGGGAAAGCATAAAATTATGGGAGGGCAGCATCAAGCCATGCAACATCCATTTCGAAGAAAGGCGTCCATAACCAAGTGATTCTTCTCTGCTTGAACTCCCATTGTTTACTATGTTATTCTTCTCTTCTTGAACTATTCTAATTCTCTTCAATTATTTCTGTTATGATGTGGTAGAAAGAAGAGGGTGTTCCATTGCACTTAAATGATTTAATCTTAGTGGCTTCAAATTATGAATTTCAGTAAGAAATTAGATGCATTACTCTTTTGCATGTATTTCGGAAAGGTAAACCAGTATCAGATTTTTTTTGGCAAATCATACTTCAGCAGTAAGCAAAACTCAGTTTTTCTATTTTTCTGTTATATCAATAAAATTATATACGGTAGTGCCCCAACAATTAAAAAGAAAGGAAAAAAAAAAGTATAAACTAATCACCTCACCCCAACCAATGGATAAGTCTGAAACTTGGGCCAGGCTCATCCCAATCGCGATTGATCCAACTCAATTGTTCCATGTTGGGGATGTTTAATTCTTTATAATATCAATGCTCTTAATCATGTTTATCCAATCCAGAGAAACAGGCACGGTTGGATAATAGTTTGGGCAAAATTAAGAAGAGTGCGGATCCTCTGCCTCCCGGAGGCAGGAACTCCCTGCCTCCGGCGTTTTCATCGGTCAACGTCACTATAAGTGCCACGTCATCAGATTTTTTAAATATATTAAAAAAAAATACATGTATAACGGACGTTAAAGGGAAGCGGTTTGCGTGCTGAGTTACTCAGCAGGGTAAGCGTACTGAGTAAAGTCTGTGGAGCCCACCGTCGTCATTCGTGCATTGCTTCAACTCCATCCATCTCTTTTATCATCTAATTTCAGGGTTTTACAACAAAAATTAATCATATCCAAAGATCAAGTGGACCACACCACCTGAAACAGTGTGAATTGAATTCTACCGTTGAAAAGTTGTTGGGGGCCCACAGAAGTTTTGTATCAAGATGATATTTGTTTTTTTCCATTCATCCATGTCTTTGTGATCTTACGAACAGTTTAGATGAAAAATATATATATCATTGGGAGCTTAGAAACATTTCAATGGCGAAAATCAATACTTCTACTGTTTCCTTTGGTATGGTCTACTGGAGCTTTTGATATACTTCAGTTTTGGGCTTAACCCCTAGAATGATTTGAAAAAACGGATGGATAGCGTGGATAAACCACATGAATTCACAGTGGGCCCAACAGAGTTTACTCAGTGCGATAAGACTGGTACGCAATCCAATTTCACGTGTCTAACGGGGGATGCGGATTTCCAGCCAAAGCCTTTTGCAGTAAGATCCTGCGCAAGGATTTTGGATGGGCCCACTGTGACATTTGTGATAAATCCAACCCGTTCATCCATTTTTAGATATCATTTTAAGATATAATACCAAAACTAAGATGTATACAAAACTCAAATGGGCCACACGAGAGGAAACAGTGGGGATTTAGTGTCCACTGTTGAAATATTTATATGGCCACAAAAGTTTTGCATCGGTCTAATATTTTGGTATTTTCACTTCATCTTAGTAAAAATGACCTTATAAACAGTCTGGATGGCATATAAACATCAAGACGCCTAGGAAGGTTTCAACTGTAGGAATTTCTTTCCCCACTGTTTCATCTTGTTAGGCTTAGTTGAGTTTTTGATCATCCTGTTTTTTGGTTACATGTCTTAAAATGAGCTCTAAAAATGGATGAATGGATTGAAATTCTTACAAACATCATGGTGGATCCCACTATACAACCCGGTGCTAAAACTTCATACAAAAGGTTTTCCCCGGTGAATCCGTGTCCACGGTTTCCATTGGAAACGGACTAGCTACTCCCCTGCCACTCGGTACTATGTGAGCCCACCATGATGTATGTGTTTCATCCATGCCGTCCATTTATTTTTCTAGATCATTTTATGGTCTAAGACCAAAAATGAGGTATAACTCAATCTCAAGTGGACCACATTACATGAAATAGTGTTGAATGAACATTGACCAGTAACAACCTTTTGGGGGCCATAAAAGTTTTGGATCAAGCTTTTCCCTTCATCTGGGTCTTTATGACCAAACCAACAGATTGGATGTCAAATAAACAGTACGGTGGGCCTTAGGAGGACTTTAATGATGGATATCCAATCACCATTGTTTTCCTGTGGTGTGGTCCATATGAGATTTATATCCCTCTCATTTTTGGGATCAACCCCTAAAATTATATGTAAAAATAGATTAACGGAATGGATGAAACATATACATCATGGTGGGGCCCACAGAGTACCGACCACCACCACCACCGGGCTGATGGTGGGGGGAGTAGCCAATCCGCTTTCATTTTCATTTCCATTTGAGATTCAGTGAAACAGACTCGCTACTTAAGTGATGTCATCTATTTATATGGGTCCCACTATGATGTATGTTGTGTATCCATACCGTCCATCCATTTGGAGAGATCATTTTAGGGCATGAGCCAAAAAATGAATCAGATCCAAAACTCGAGTAGACCCCACCACAGAAAATAGTAAAGAGAGTCATGCCCACCATTTATTACGACTGAATCCAATCCAAACCTTGTTACTTTGTCTATTGAACCCCGTCACTTTGTACTATGACCCCATCACTTTATCTACCGAACCCTATCACTTAGTGTTGCAACCTTGTCACTTTGTCTAGTGAACCCCGTCACTTTGTACTGCAACCCCGTCACTTTATCTATTGAACTCCGTCACTTTGTCGCAACATCGTCACTTTGTCTGTACCCCATCACTTTGTGCTACAACCTCGTCACTTTGTCTACTATACCTCGTTACTTTGTGCTTCGACCTCGTCACTTTGTCTAGTGAACCCCGTCACTTTGTCGTAACCCCGTCACTTTGTCTCATCGAACCCCATTACTTTGTCAGTAACCCGTCACTTTGTCTGCAACCTTATCACTTTGTCTACTCAACCCCATCACTTTGTCTACTGACCTGTTACTTTGTACTACACCTCGTCACTTTGTCTCTGAACTCGTCACTTTATGCTGCATAGACAAAGTGACGGCTTCTGACAAAGTGACGGGGTTCAAGACAAAGTGATAGGGTTGTAGTACAAAGTGACGGATGAGAGAAAGTGATGATGTTGCGTCTGAAAGTGACGGATTCAGAAACAAAGTGACGGGGTCAAAAAGTGACGGGGTTCAAAGACAACGATGGTCATGACAAAGTGACGGGGTATAGTAGACAAAGTGACGGGGTTGCTGTACAAAGTGACAGGGTACAGTATACAAAGTGACCGGGTACAATTAGGGGTGTACACAAACCGGACTAGCCCGGTTAACTCACTCGACTCGGCCCGAAAAAGCCCGACTTGGCCCGAAACTCGACTCGACTCGTCCCGACTCGCCCTTTAGGGTATATATACCTTGTTTTAAGGAAAAAGAAAAAGAAAAAGCTTCTGAAACCCTTCTCTCTCAGGGTATGTCCGTTTTCTTTCTTTCCTTTCTGTAATTTCAGATTCAGAAATTTTATTTTTCTTCATTTTCTTTTCATGGCCTAGCTCTCGAGAGATGTTGTTACATCAAATAGATCTGCTATTTTAAGGGGATTTTAGGTATTTTTATCTTTTATTTACGGTGTAGATCTTACTGTGGATGAGATTTCCATTACCTGTTTCTGATTTTCATGTTATGTGGTGGCATTATTGAATATGATCTTGAACCTACGATCGGGATTTTAGCTGTTATATGTAGTCTTTTGAGTTGTTTATTTATTTATTGTGAATTTTGTTGTTTTTCTTATGTTATTGTTGTAGATCTTTAATCTACAACAAGGTTTTATTTTATTGTATCTGATCTTGAATCTATGATCGGACTTACAGCGAAGTTTGTGGTTTTTTTCATGTTATTGTATTGAATCTTGTATCTACGATCGAATTTCGAGCAGTTTTTGTTGAGGTTAGATCTGTGTAGAGATATGCGATCTGCTGATCCTGACTTTACGATTTGATTTTTAGTTATTTTTGTGGTTCGAGCGGACCTACTATTTTAAGGGGTTTTGGCTATTTCTTTTTGCTACTTCTGAATCAGATCTAGCCATGGATGACATCTCAAGCTGTTTTTTCTGATTTTCAAACTGATTGGTGATGGCGTTGGATTCGATCTTGGACGTACAATCCCATTTTCAGCTTTAAATTGTGGACGTTTTAAAGAGGGATTTAATTTTTTTTCTTACTCTTATGTTATTGTTGTAGGTTTTCAGCTATTTTCGGTTTTGTAGGTTTTCCCGACTTGGCCCGACTCATCCCGAAACTGGCCTGAACTCGAAGGTTCGAAACTGACCCGAACTCGCCCGATTGCTGACCGGGCCGGGTTCGGGCTAGACATGTTGGCCCGGTGATCGGGCCAGACCAGGTTCGGGCTGGGTGTGACTGGTGACCGGGCTGGGCCGAGTTGAGCCCAGTTCGACTCGGATCGACTCGTGTACACCCCTAGGTGCAGTAGACAAAGTGACGGGGTTGCAGTACAAAGTGACGGGGTTCAGTAGACAAAGTGGCGGGGTTGCAGTACAAAGTGACGGGGTTCATTGGACAAAGTGACGAGGTTGCAGCACGAAGTGACGGGGAGCAGTAGACAAAGTGATGAGGTTGTAGCACAAAGTGACGGAGTACAGTAGACAAAGTGACGATGTTGCGTACAAAGTGACGAGGTACAGGGTCAAAAGAATGAGGTAGATCCAAAGTTGAAGTGAACCCCTCCATCGAAAATAGTTAGGAGAGTGACGTCCACTGTTGAAGCCTTCCTAAGGTCCACCATGATTTTTATTTGAGATCTAACTTGTTCATAAGTTAACATAGATATTAAAGAAGCGAAGACACAAATATCAGCTTGATCGAAAACTTTTGTGACCCTTAGAAGTTTTTAATGGTGAGCGTACTCTCTTCACTGTCTTCCGTGGTGGGGTCCACTCGAGTTTTGGATCTGATTCATTCTTTGGCTCATGCCCTAAAATGATCTCTCCAAATGGATAGACAATGTGGATACAAAAGATACCTCATGATGGGACCACATAACTAGGTCACATCACTTTAGTAGCGAGTCTCACTACCCAATGTGGCACTGAATTCCAAATGGAAATGAAAGCGGATTGGCTACTCCCCCACCACCAGCTCGGTAGTGGTAGTGGTCAGTACTCTGTGGGCCCCACCATGATGTATGTGTTTCATCCATTATGTTAATCTATTTTTACAAATAATTTTAGGGGTTGATCCCAAAAATGAGAGGGATATAAATGTCATATGGACCACACCACAGGAAAACAATGGTGATTGGATATCCATCATTAAAGTCCTCCTAAGGCCCACCGTACTGTTTATTTGACATCCAATCTATTGGTTTGGTCATAAAGACCTAGATGAAGGGAAAAGCTTGATCCAAAACTTTTATAGCCCCCAAAAAGTTTTTAATGGTCAACGTTCATTCAACACTATTTCATGTAATGTGGTCCAGTCGAGATTGGGTTATACCTGATTTTTGGTCTTAAATCATAAAATGATCTAGAAAATTAAATAAATGGACGGCATAGATGAAACACATACATTATAGTAGGCCCACATAGTACTGAGTGGCAGGGGAGTAACCAGTCCGTTTCCAATGGAAACCGTGGACGTGGATTCACCGGGGAAAGCCTTTTGCATGAAGTTCCAGCACTGGGATGTATAGTGGGGTCCACCATGATGTTTATAAGAATTCCAATCCATTCATCCATTTTTAGAGCTCATTTTAAGACATGTAACCAAAAATTAGAATAATAAAAAACTCAACTAGGCCATACAAGATGAAACAGTGGAAAAAGAAATTCCTACGGTTGAAGCCTTTCTAGGCGTCTTGATGTTTATATGCCATTCAAACTGTTTATAAGGTCATTTTCACTAAGATGAAGTGAAACACCAAAATATTAGACCGATGCAAAACTTTTGTGGCCATATAAATATTTCAACAGTGGACACTAAATCCCCATTGTTTCCTCTCGTGTGGCCCATTTGAGTTTTGTATACACCTTAGTTTTGGTATTATATCCTAAAATGATATCTAAAAATGGATGAACGGGTTGGATTTATCACAAACGTCGCAGTGTGGCCCATCCAGAATCCTTGGGCAGGATCTTATTGCAAAAGGCTATTGCTGGAATTCCGCATCTCTAACGTGAAATCGGATTGTGTACCAGTCTTATCGTACTAAGTAAACTCTGTTGGGCCCACTATGAATTCTTGTGGTTTATCCACGCGGTCCATCTATTTTTTCAAATCATTTTAGCAATTGAGCCCAAAACTGAAGTATATCAAAAGCTCAAGTAGACAATACCAAAGGAAACAGTGGAAGTATTGATTTTCACCATTGAAATGTTTCTAAGCCCCCAATGATGTTTATTTTTCATCCAAATTGTTCATAAGATCATAAAGACATGGATGAATGGAAAAAACAAATATCATCTTGATATAAAACTTCTGTGGGCCCCCAACAACTTTTCAACGGTAAAATTCAATTCACACTGTTTCAGGTGGTGTGGTCCACTTGATCTTTGGATATGATTAATGTTTGTTGTAAAACCCTAAAATTAGATGATAAAAGAGATGGATGGAGTTAATACAATGCACGAATGATGACGGTGGGCTCCACAGACTTTACTCAGTACGCTTACCCTGCTGAGTTACTTAAGCACGCAAACCGATTCCGTTTAACGTCTGTTATACTTCTTATTAAATGTATATTTTTAATATATTTAAAAACTCTGATGACGTGGCACTTATAGTAACATTGACCAATGAAAACGCTGAGAAACAGGCACGGTTGGATAATAGTTTGGGCTGGGTTACGGGAATATGCATCGGCTGAGTTGAGGTAAGTCTGGAAATCGGGTCCCATCATATGGCCGATTTGTAGTCTTAAACAGGGAGTCATTGAAATACCCTTGGTATTTTCTACTTTTGGTAATCGTTTGCTATAGAAATCTCACATTTTAATTAGGGATTTTTATCACAAATTAGGATTTACCAAATAATGCCCTTACCAACCAAAATGACAGAATGACAGTCCTTTTTTTTTTTTTAGCACTGAAATTACCATAATGCCCAAGGTGCACTTGTTTATTTTGAAAGTGAGAAAGTAGACATTCATAGGGCCCATTACATATTTTTATAATATTCAAGCTGTCCAATGGATATAATTCCCTATGATGTGGAGAGGAACAAAAAATTGGATCAATCTAAAAGGATGACGAGAAACACCATAAAAAATAATATACACCTCTTAAAAACATCAAATTATAAGTGCAGCCCATCCGGTGATTCTACCAGAAAGATTTTTTTTTCTTTTTATCATTCTGATTATTATATTTGGTTGCTAATGTCATACACAAACTGTGTGGGCTGCTGCAATTTTTTTTGACTTCATTACTTTCTAAAGAAAAAAAATACACGAGGGTACTTCGGTCATTTTCCTTCTCAAAAAGCATGAATTTAACTGGTTCATTATTTAAATTCTAAAATATTTATTAATTTATAATAAAAATTTGTTTTAAGTGAGATTTTCGGTACACTATACTGAGAAATTAGGGAGAAAATGAGATTTGTCACTACAAAGACCTGTAAATAGCTAACGGCCAATCTTAGATGCACCGAAAATATGGTGACCGTCTGCCATCCAAAATGAGGATTGTAATCGAAACAGTTAGGAGCTACTTTCATCCCACTGTGTGGGAGGAACCATTTCTCTGAAATCCAAACGCACAAGACGGTTATTTTCCAGATGCGTGCATACGGGTCGCTAGAGCTTTGAATCTATCAGCACTAAAGCATCCAATACCTATCGTTGTTTACACCAAGATTAATAGAAGTTAAAGAAGCCGAGTTCCCTGTTGGTTTCGGAACCTGGTTGGCGTGGGGCCCATGGCTAGTCTATCCAAGCCATTGATAAGACATCCCCGATCATGGATGGACCATTCCCAGTATATCCTCCCAATCAGTCAACTGTAACCTTCCTATTGTTAAAAAGAAATGAACCAAGAAACAACACTCACTGGAGGAAAGGCCAAATATTTGATGACTAGGAGCCTAGGATCTTCCCATTTGGGAGATTTTGGGGGAATCGTCCATCCATGATGGCGGACTTAAGATGAATGGCTTGGAAAGATCAACCATGAAGCCTGTTTACTATGTTATTCGTCTGTTCTTGAACTATTGTAATTCTCTTTTAATTGTGTTATGATGTGGTAGAGTGGTAGAAAGAGGAGGGTGTGCCATTGTAGGGTTGTACACGAACCGAGTTAGCTCGCTTGACTCGACTTGAAAAAGCTCGATTCGAAATTGAGTTCGAGCCGAGTCGAGCTGAAAATTCGAGCAAATTTCGTACCGAGTTAGAGCTTAGCCGAGCTCGGCTCGACTTGGATCGAACCCCAACTCGAATCGAACCAGTTCAGTAGTGACTAGGTTAGCTCAATATCGATGTTGCTCACCAAGTGTTTGATGACATGCCACAACAGTGTCGTTTGGTGGCAAGGAAGGTATGTATATGAAACAAATACCATTTTCTTGATTTTAATGTTGCCTACAAGGTGTTTGATGAAATACCTGTAAAATCGCTGCTGCTGTTTTACATACAGTAAGAAATTAAAAGTGCGCTCCATGTGTCTGTGAAAATGTTTCACAGGCTCGATCTTGGCTTGAACTTGGCTCGAACTGGCCCGAGCTGCTAACCAAACCGAGCCGAACTGGCCAGTCAGGCTCGAGGACTGAGTCGAGTTCGAGCTGGGGTCAGCTAGTGGCTGAGCTGAGTCGAGCTGTGCCAAGCTTGACTCGGTTCGACACGTGTACACCTCTAGCCAGTGGACTTAGGTGATTTAGTTTTAATGGCTTTGAATTATGAATTTTAAGAAGAAATTGGATGTGTTGCTCTTTTGCATGTATTTTGGAAAGGTAAACTAGTACCGGATTTTCTTGGCAAATCATGCTTGTGGCAGTAAGCAGGACTTATTTTTTATTTTTTTTCCTTTTATTTTCCTGATAGACTAGAATGGGTCCATTGGTCTTTCGTGTTAGATGATACTTGTTCCGGGCCTTGCTACTTTGTATGAGTTTGTTTGGTTTTTCAGGTTTCATTTATGTTCCACTAATGTAGATGTAATTTTCTATTATATCAATAAAATTACAGATGACAGTGATCCAACAATAAAAAAAACAAGGCATAAACTAATGACCTCAGCCCAACCCATGGATAAGGCTGAAACTTAGGCCAGGTTCATCCCAATCCCGACTGGTCCAACCCAATTGCTCCATGGTGGGGATCTTTAATTCTTTATCAACACTCTTAATCATGTTTATCCAATCCAAATAAACAGGCGTTGTTGGATAAATGTTTGGGTTGCCGAGTTGAGGTAGGTCTAGAAATTGGGTCCCAGTACATGCCCAATTTTCAATCCTAACCAGTGAGCTATGGAATTGAGCTTTGGTAGGCTCACTAGCCAAATAGTCACCCCTCCAAAGGACTCTTATATTGAGCTTGGAGATCTCACAAGGAGGTCTCGTGTTCGAGACTCCTTACCAGGGGTGAGTAATGCGCATTTCACACCGGGCTCGAGTAGGGTAGCCCGTGGGATGTGGGGACACACTCAGGGTGGACGACCCATGTGATTTGGGGCCCACAAAGGGGGTTTGGCCGAGGTCCTAACCCATGAGATGTGGGGCCTGGGCTATGAGATAAAGGGATTAATTCACCATACTTTAACAGTTCGAGCTTTTAGAGCAAGTGGTTAATTGTCCTGCATCAAATTGGTATCAAAGCGGGAGGTCTCGTGTTCGAGACTGCTCACCGGGGTAATTAATGCAGGCGCATTTTCACACTAGACTCGAGTGAGGTCGCCTGTTGGATGCAGGGGCATACTTGGGGTGGGTGACCCATGTGATTTGGGGCCCATGGGGGAGGTCTTGTATTCGAGACTCCTTGCTAGGGGTGATTAATGTGCATTTCACACCGGGCTCGAGTGGGGTAGCCCGTGGGATGCGGGGACACACTCGGGGTGGACGACCCATGTGATTTGGGGCCCACGAAGGGGGTTCGGCCGAGGTCCTAACCCATGAGATGTGGGGCCTGGGCTATGAGATAAAGGGATTAATTCGCCATACTCTAACAGTTCGAGCTATTAACCAGTGAGCTATGGAATCAAGCTTTGGTAGGCTCACAAGCCAAATACTCAGCCCACCAAAGCAGACTCATATACCGTGCTTGGAGATCTTGAGTGTGCTGGAAAATTCTACTACAAATACATTGCGAGGTTACAAACTGATGATCTACTGTTCTCAGCATAATGAATTATGCTATAACAGATCATTTTGTTTTCTAACTTCTTGTGTGGACCACAATGAGTCATCCAAATAGGCCCTTTGTTTTGTTTTGTTTTGTTTTTTTTTTTTTTTATTATTTATTTTTTTAAAAAAACTTTTGGTAATCATTTGATGTAGAAATCTCACATTTTAATAAACCGATTGGACAAATTTTCAAATGAAGTTCATTGCTCAGCTAGATGTATCTCCTTCACACATTTATGTGCAACCTGGACATTCATAAGGTGGCCTCAATGGAAAAACACCTTTTTAGCCCAAGAATCAAGCTGGTCCATTTATCAGGTGGCCATGGATGTCTTGGAAAATGACAACCAATGGTATAATTTTTACATTGTGTTGTACTTAGCTAATCAGTGGGCTGCATGCCGGGGGACATGTCAAACTCATTTTTGGAAAATATCGGGCTGCTTGTGCTTGGGGTGAAAGCAGCTATTGTTTGCTGAAACAAAGTGGCTGTTGTTAAATGGAGAAGACCATCCCCAGGCTGGGTTAAATTAAATGTTGATGGTTCTTCTCGCAGGAACCCAGGCAAAAGTGGAAGCAGAGGAGTCTGCAGAGACCACTTTAGGATGCCTGTTCTTTGCTTTTCACCAATCTTATGGTATCTCATCTAACACAGAAGCAGAGTAAAGGGCCATTTTGGACAGTATTAAGATATGTAAACAGTTTAACCTGTCAAATGTAAACATTGAATTAGATTCCCTAGTGGCAACAGAGGCCATTCTCAACCATCATAGCATCCCCTGTAAGATCTGGTATATTGTGGGTGACATCAAGAAGGAGCTTGAATGCTTAGACTTCTCCATCTCACATGTTTATAGAGAGAGCAAATGCAGCAGATGAGAGACTAGCTTGTCTATGAAGCCGTGGTGTGGTCGAGAAGTGATCTCCCTATGGAAGTTAGGGGTCTCTTAGAAATGGATGGCGTAGGGCTGGGCTGCATTAGAAGCAAAGGCTGATCCAATTGGCAGGAAGCATGTCTGTAAGGGCTGGGAAGTGTACAATGCCCTCAGATTCTGATTCTTTCCTACCTTGCAGACGCATCTGAGCTTCCCTTGTGTAAGACCTTCTGATGCAGGCTTAGAGGAATGGACTTATCTGCAGAGTATTGTATGTGCCTGCCAGGGCTGCAGGTTAGTTATGTAAAATATAAATATGGATGAATGGTTCTAGTAGTTGCCGCCGTTACAAGTTTACTGTTGGATGCGGCCTGTAGTCGAGCTCATCGCAGGCTAGGCTGTATGATGAATAAATGGAGTTGGTTTAGAGATAAGTTATTGTAGCCCTTTGTGAGGTGGTGGATGTGTCTGGCCTGCTTTGCAAGCTCAGTGGCCCTCATACTTCTCTCTTTCGAAATGTATATTGTGCTGCTCATGCTGTTAATAGAAGTCTTTGTGTGTGCGCGTGCATATGTGAGTGTGAGTGAGTGCGTGCATGCGTGTGTGTGTGAAGAGAGAGAGAGAGAGAGAGAGAGAGAGAGAGAGAGAGAGATGCAGATGTTGAAGAGGTGATTTGGGTGTGTTGTATAGTGTGTTAGTGGGCAGGGGAAGGGTATGTGCGAAATGGAGGTGTGTGTAATTGAGTGTTTTGTGTCAGAGAGAGAGAGAGAGAGAGAGAGAGAGAGAGAGAGAGAGAGAGATGCAGAAGTTGAAGAGGTGATTTGGGTGTGTGTTGTATAGTGTGTTAGTGGGCAGGGGAAGGGTATGTGTGAAATCGAGGTGTGTGTAATTGAGTGTTTTGTGTCTAAATGTAAATCAATGCAGCTGCTCCATTTGGATTGCTGTTGCTAGTTGATTACGGTAGTTGTTGCAGACGCCTCTGTTTGGACAGTTTTAGCTGATGTTGGTTGGAATGGGAAAGCTGTTCCTGCTGAAGTTTGGAGTGTGATCAGCTGCATATGGATGCAGCTCTTTCGGTTGGATTTGGATAAATCTGGATTTGGGTTTTTAGCTGAAGCATTTTCTCTTCAAATCCAGGAGCTAGATGATGAAGTATTAATGGAGAATCAGAGTTAGAATGTGCTCGGTGTTGCCAAGTCGGAGTAAGGCTGTAGTGGTTATTCTCAGAGTTGTGTTCCGGTGAACCTGCTAGCAATTCTGGATGGTTCTGGGTCTGATCCTCTAAATTGCTCTGTTTGATCATCGTCCTCTGCTCCTGTTATGCTGTGAGGGTAGTTGCTGTTGCTATGCCTGTTTGCTTCAGCTGCTGCAGCTGCTTCTGGTTTTGCTAGACATCTTCATTCTTCAACCTCCTTGCCGCTGTCTTGAAGACTACAATTTTGTCTGTGACTTCGCCTATGACTTTTGCAAGGCCATTATATATAAAAATATTTTTGTAAATAAATATCTTTAAATTTAATTATATGTTCACATAACAAATAGTTCAGTATATATTTTGTGATGTTATCAGCATTGCTTGTCACACTGGTTGTGACTCATACTAACACAGCATGAAACAGAAAAAAGGATTAGACCAACGTCAAAATCCTACAAACCAGAGAGAAGATTCTCAAAAGGACAAGAGGTAAATTTTATTAAATGAAAGATATCTCTGCTATTCAGATTACATCTTTATTTATAGAGGAACTGCTAGAATACTAAAATAGGATTAATTGAGAAGGGAATGGAAACGGACAGTAATCAAGCCTACAATCAAGGCATAGATTGATTCTGACTTATTTATTAACAAATAATACTTTTCTAAAAATAGAGACCCGGCTGTCTTCATCCGAGAATGGAACCTCCACACAATCAGGGCTCTTGATTTCTGCTAGTGCTTCCGTGCCTTTTGATTGGACCGTTGGCGTTCCAATAGCTCCATGAAGTCTTCTGCCATTTGTCCTACATCGGTGTAAGACCGAGGTCGAATCCACAGGGACTGAAACCTGTACGTTTCCTGAAACTAGGTAGAACTAGAACTGGTCTAAGATGCGATCTAAAACAAATAGAATTTTAAGGAATAATTGTCTAAAACTTAAGTAATTCAGAGGAAGGAAACTAGGGATTCAGAGGATCCACTTGTAGAGATCAGGGAGAAATTATGCCTGCTTCAGAAATCATGGAATTTAACTAGACTTCCTTTGATATAGTTTTCAAGAGGTGAAGGGTATATGAATTAGAATGGATTCCATCATCTAACCATGCCCAGGAGACAAAGCAAACAACAGGATTAAACTAATTACCGACCAATCAAATGTACATGAAAGTTAGGAAGGGTACTATCATCCTACCATGCCCATGGAGCAATGATGAACAACAGGGCTTCCTGACTTCATAAACATAAAAAGGGGAAAGAAATATTCAAAGCCATTACAAACCCATTGTAATTTCAGTCACAACAGACCATTAAAGACTAAGAAAAATATTCCTTATAATAATCAACTAAATCAAATTCAGTTTATGAATTTTAAAGGCACAAAGTAGAATCTCCCATCTCTCTACAGGCTTCACCTCTTAGCCCTAGCTAAGAGGTTTAGCCACACATGAATGGGCTAACTTAAAAATCAACAACAGAAGAAGGAGAAAGGAAAAAGGAAAACAACCAGGTCCAGGTCCAGCCCAAGCCTTCAGCAGCCCCTCCTTCTAATGCTTCCTCCACATGCTCATCTCCAAAACCGAGCTCACGTGCCGCCATGCCTCAACTGAGCTCCCTCTCACCAAGCTCAGCTCACGCCCTGAAAAACCAAGCCAAGCTCCACACGATCTCAGCAACCCAAGCCACGTCCAGCCCTCACGTTCCCTCCACACTCCCCGTTTCAGCCGCTGCTCCTCCTCTCTCCCTTTATAGAACTCGTCGGACCCGAATTTCCCCACTCTAGGCGGAAGTCTTCCGCACAAGAGAACGTGTTGGAGTCGGAATAAGAAAACTTTCGTAGCAACAAGCGGAGGACCTGCGATCAACCCACGTTTGGCTTGAGATTTTGGACGACTGATCGTCCAAGATCAGAATCGGACTTCTTGGAGGTGGTCACGGCTCCCTGTTGATGAGGATGAACGATTTGGATTGCTGATCCGATCACCGTCCTGATCACGGAACGGCCTGGAAGTCTCGGTTGCGCGTAACAGGGCTTGCGCGGCTCTTGCGCTGGGATGTTGGTGGAGGCCATGAACGATGTTGGAGAGGAAATCCACTCCGTCAGTTGGATTCGCCTCGGAATTCCGGTTGGAGATGGACGTTTTGGTTGTCCGTTGATGCAGCCCATTGAATTGTAACTCAGCCATCCATCCTGCATTTAAATAGAGACCCACGCATATATGCGTGTATGGGTTTGGAGAAATCCCTTTTGTACGGTCAGTTGGATCCTCTGGAATGACTGGACGGTTCGGATTGTCGAAATGAGGCGCGAGTGGGGCCCACATCGAGCGCCTGTCGAAACAGCGTCGGACGCTGTTTCCTTTTTAACAATGAACTTCGGGTCAGCCCGTTTTTTGACCGGACTCTCCGTCCGGTGCATTGCTCGTGCACATGTACCCTATGTACATGCAATGTACATATAGGTTCATCGTAATGTTTGAGAGAAATCTGTGCCGTCCATCCATTCTGTCATATCTTATAAACCATCCATACCAATTTTGAAGTATATCCAGATATCAGGCGGGCCCCACATAATGATTAAAGGGGCTGATCTGTCCGTTGGGCCACTTCCACAGTGATCCAGGAGCTGAAATTTTACGTGTACGGTTCATTTATGGTCCTCAGGCCACATATGGAGTTTCGAACTGATCGGATGGTGGGAACCCTATGATCTTACATTCTGGACACTTTTCAGGCCACTTGAGCTTCAATTCCTCGATTTTCTTGGATCCCTGGCGTGCAAATCTGTCAATCTTGGTCTCCTAGGGTCTGTCACTTGCCTGGGTGACTTTAGATTGTTAAATCCATGCTTTTAGTACCCTTTTCCAGTCCAAGCTCGTGAATACGCCCTGCATCACAAACATGATTAAATCAGGCCGTTAAACAATACTATGTTTGAAAATTCAGGCAATAACAGGGTCTGATATGCAATATTTGACCCTCAACACAACCCCCAACCAGCATCTTGCTAGTCCCGAGCAAGGTATGCGAAAAATAAATTGAGAATTACAGGACAATTTCTACAAACTCAAGAGATTTATGTAAAACAATTCAGATACTCGAATTCTAAGATTCATGAATGTTGGCATTACTTTCTCCTGGAATTAAGCGCATGGTACTTCATAATCAAGCTCAAATATTAATCCATTAATTAGAATGATTCTAAATATTGAATTCCATGGGTGTATCGTGTAATCTCGGCTTATCATTAAGGTTCATTTCTTAATTTCATGATATTATCGGTAAACACTAAGATAATTCATGATAACCAACACCTAACTCAAAGCTTGATTCATTCTTCCAGCTTTTGATGATTTTCACACTATGTCAACTTGTTTAAAAGTACAGCCAAGGAGGAGAATAGAATCTACACCTATAGGGAGCAAACCTATGGTAAAGATCGGACGCCAAAAAGTTTATGAATGTCAACCTTGGGGAATCAAACCTTCACCCGTAGGGAGCAAACCTATGGTGAAAACCATTCGCCCAATCTTTTCAATTTCTTAAGTTGGTTCCTTTCAAGCTTAGTGATCACCAAATTAATCCTTCAATATCGAATGAAACCTTAATGTGTAAGCGAGATGTGACATGTAAAATTAGGATTCAATCAGTGTTTAAAACTTCTAATCATGGATTAATAGTGCTAACTTAACTGTGAAATCTAACAATAGTTGAATCCAAGAGTCATCAATTCCAACATCACTTATCTTGTAATTCTAAGTCCAAGATGGCTGTCAAAATCGCTTCGAATTCATACGAAAGTCTGAAAAATTAAAAAATTTCACAATTTTTGCTTAAGACCAAGAAGGAAACCTAATCTCCCACCCCCAACCAAAAATCTACATTGTCCTCAATGTAAAAGAAATAAGCATGCAATGCACATGGGACAAAATAAGTAAATGAGAAGTGATGGGAAGATAATACCTGAAAGAATCAAGAGGCTTTCCATAGCTATTTACGTAAAAGGGGGTCAGTACAAGAGAGAAACCAACAAAAGTAAAGACAAAATCCTACCTATACCACTTTCGTAGGTGCTCTCAATTGCATTTAGCGTATGCAACAAGCCTTTAAACCCCTAGGTTACCCCTAGTAGACGAGTTGTAGTCTCGTGAGGGTTTACGGATAAAGTACAAAGAACAAGGGACTTATGAAGCCCCGAACTTGGCTGCGAAAAGATGTTGTGCGAAATTTACTGCGAAAACTAGAATAGTATGAAGCAAACTACCCTAATCCTATGAATGCAGGGAAAAACTACTCGATCATACCGCAAGGTTCCTCTTCTGGCCAATATCTTGATAAGTTTCTTAGTAAGTTCCTCAACAGATCATCCAAAAGCCCTTTTTGCAATAGGCTTGGACGCTCTGGAGTATGACTTTCCAGAGAAACTTATGTGCCTCATAAGAAATTTTCCGTTGAAGTGCTTGAGGTATCCATAGTATATACGATTCACCTGTGACAGAAGAGGTTTCAACGTTAGTATCCCATAGTGAATCAGAAACTACAGGTAGATAAAGTTTAGAAAACTTCACAAGAAGTAATGTAGTCTCAACACATTCCGACGTGTCAGACTTCGGTTCAATTTTCAGCTCCTCCTCCCTTAATGGTAAACATTTAGGATCTGTGGAAGAAGGGGCTTCAAAGTAAGGGTTCTCTCGGTCAGTGATGACTACCGAGATGTTGTCTTGCAAGGCATTCACTATGTCTCTTATCATGGGATCATTTGAATCTGCAAAGTGTGCCAAACAATCATCAAAAGAGTTGGGACATTCAGCTAAGGGTGACTCATTTTCCACATTAAAGCTTGTGATGATCTGCCCAAGGAATCCATTGTCTTTAAAGGTAAACGGAGGTGTGCTCTCTTGCTCCAGCCCTACACAGATAGATTGAAAATCAATAGGGGAAGCATCGATGTGATCACTTTGTTCATTGAAACTACTCAATCGAGGTGTTGAATTGTCAAATGTGTACAGCTCAGATGGTGGCCTCAACTTAGTGGTTTCAATTTCCAAGGTCGTAGCGAGCAACTCGTCCTTCTCCCGAATCACATCATCATTTAATTCAGAGGAGTGGTCCAAACATGTTTCACAAGAGTTAGAAGGGTCGATTGTAAGGAGCTCATCCTCTACCTTAAAATCAGACATGTCAGGTGAGGGGAGTGGCTCATTATGACCGACCACTTCATGTACATCTTGATCATTGACCTGGACCAAACTTGAGATTGATTCTAGGGGACTTTGGGCTGTATATTCATGATCATCATCCCAATAAGCATCATCGTCTAATTCCGTACAGTACACACTTGGGATGGGGTCGCTCTCCTCACATTCTACACCTAAGTTCGGTTGAGGTTTGAAAAAACTAACCTCTACGTCATCATTGAGATCCTGTGTGTCATGTGAGGAAAGTGTGTCATCATCACTGTATTTGAAAGATACCCACGCATCTTGACCATTCCTTTGAACAGTCATTGAGATCAACTCATCGGGAAATTGAACCATATGCTCATTGATAGAATCCAACTCCTCATTTATAATTCCAGAGTTCTTCCAAAGCGAGTTAGGATCACTTTTCTCGCATTGTATTTCTGGAATGAATTGTGGTTGAGATAACCGAGCCTCCTCTATCTTATCAAGGCGCGAATTAAGCGCTTCCAACGATTTTCTCATTTCCGTGAGATAGGCCAGGCTACGCTGAACTAAATCCTCTTGGATTGTTTCTGGTTGGATATCAATGGTAGGGTATCCAAGAGGGTAATCATTATAACATATAGTTGGTTCATCTTCCAAATTTTGATGTTTCCCCTGGTAATAGTCATACTGATCATACATGGGAGAATATGATGGTTGATAATAATCCTCGTTTCCATAATTACGATCATATACGGCCCTATTAACAGATGGAACATAACGTTTTAGTCGGTTCTCAATGTCTGTTCTTGATGGAGAAAAATCTTGAGGTATACGTTGAATTCCACAACCCTCAGGCATTCCCCAATATCTCTTATCCATCTCGGCATATGCACGTACCCACGCTTCCATGGTAGAACCCTAACTCTGAGTCTAATCCTAGAAAAAAGAAGAATCCTACAGCAATACATAAAGTAAGAGGAGAAGTTAGAAAGATGTTACCAGACTAGAGATTCTTATATTAAGATCCTGCAAAAGAAAACAACAGAAATTAGTTTCTAAATCTAAGAATTCTAAAGTAATGTTAGTTTTTAAACAAAAAGTCTACAAGTAGAAAATTTCTAAAAATAAATTAGGAAACAAAGTTAGATTCTAAAAGAGTTAGAATTAGAAAGTTAATAAAAATAGAAAGTTAGTTTCTAAAAAGGAAAGTTCCAGAATTAGAAAATTTCTAAAAATAAAGGAAAGATTAGTTAGTTTCTAAAATTAGAAAGAAACTCTAAAAAAGGAAATAACTAACCAAGTTTCTAAAAACAAAAGAGGAAAGTTTCTAAAAATAAACTAGTTCCTAAAAATAGAAAAATACTAGAAAATAGAAAATTTCTAAAACTCAAACAATAATTCTAAAAATAGAAAAAATAGAGGAATTAGAAAGGGATTACCAATTTAGAAGTTATTTCAGGATCCTACAAAACAGGAAAACAGGTTAGTTTATAAAAATAAAATAAAAACTTTTAACCTAAAGTTAGTAAAATCCTAATCTTAACCTAATTCTAAAGCTAATTAATTTCAGAAAAACATAGCCATCAATCCCCGGCAACGGCGCCAAAAACTTGTTCACTCCCCAAGTATAGGGTTGTGATGTAGTAATAAACTCGGTAAGACCGAGGTCGAATCCACAGGGACTGAAACCTGTACGTTTCCTGAAACTAGGTAGAAATAGAACTAGCCTAAGATGCGATCTAAATCAAATATAAATTGATGAATAATGGTGAAATAATTATCTAAAACTTAAGTAATTCAGAGGAAGGAAACTAGGGATTCAGAGGATCCACTTGTAGAGATCAGGGAGAAATTATGCCTACTTCAGAAATCATGGAATTTAACTAGACTTCCTTTGATATAGTTTTCAAGAGGTGAAGGGTATATGAATTAGAATGGATTCCATCATCTAACCATGCCCAGGAGACAAAGCAAACAACAGGATTAAACTAATTACCAACCAATCAACAATGTATGAGGATCAGGAAGGGTACTGTCATCCTACCATGCCCATGGAGCAATGATGAACAACAGGGCTTCCTGACTTCATAAACATAAAAAGGGGAAAGAAATATTCAAAGCCATTGCAAACCCATTGTAATTTCAGTCACAACAGACCATTAAAGACTAAGAAAAATATTCCTTATAATAATCAACTAAATCAAATTCAGTTTATGAATTTTAAAGGCACAAAGTAGAATCTCCCATCTCGCTACAGGCTTCACCTCTTAGCCCTAGCTAAGAGGTTTAGCCACACATGAATGGGCTAACTTAAAAATCAACAACAGAAGAAGGAGAAAGGAAAAAGGAAAACAACCAGGTCCAGGTCCAGCCCAAGCCTTCAGCAGCCCCTCCTTCTAATGCTTCCTCCACATGCTCATCTCCAAAACCAAGCTCACGTGCCGCCAGTGCCTCAACTGAGCTCCCTCTCACCAAGCTCAGCTCACGCCCTGAAAAACCAAGCCAAGCTCCACACGATCTAGCAACCCAAGCTTTCTTCCCCAAAGAATCTCCTTCACGTGTCTGCCTCCAGACGACCTCCGTTTGATGCTCCTTATCATTCTCTATCTCCTGTTAAAGCACTCACGACGGAGACGAATTACCGTCCTCCATGCGCAAGACTTACGCACCATATAGTGTTTTGGAGTCGGAATAAAACAGTTTCCGCAGCAACAGGCGGAGGACCCGCGATCAACCCACGTTTGGCTTGAGATTTTGGACGACTGATCATCCAAAATCAAAATCGAACTTCTTGGTGGTGGTCACGGATCCCTGTTGATGAGAATGAACGATTTGGATTGCTGATCCGATCACCGTCCTGATCACGGAACGGCCTCGAAGTCCCGGTTGTGCGTAACAGGGCTTGCGCAGTTCTTGCGCTGGGATGTTGGTGGAGGCCATGAACGATGCTGGAGAGGAAATCCACTCCGTCAGTTGGATTCGCCTCGGAATTCCGGTTGGAGATGGACGGTTTTGGTTGTCCGTTGATGCGGCCCATTGAATTGCAACTCAGCCGTCCATCCTGCATTTAAACAGAGACCCACGCACATATGCGTGTATGGGTTTGGAGAAACCCCTCTTGTACGGTTGGTTGGATCCTTTGGAATGACTGGACGGTCCGGATTATCGAAATGAGGCGCAAGTGGGGCCCACATCGAGCGCCTGTCGAAACAGCGTTGGTCGCTGTTTCCTTGTTAAGGACGGACTTCGGGTCAGCTCGATTTTTGACCGGACTCTCCGTCCGGTGCATTGCTTGTGCACATGTACCCTATGTACATGCAATGTACATATGGGTCCATCGTAATGTTCGAGAGAAATCTGTGCCATCCATCCATTCTGTCATATCCTATAAACTGTCCATACCAATTTTGAAGTATATCTAGATATCAGCGGGCCCCACATAATGATTAAAGGGGCTGATCTGTCCGTTGGGCCACTTCCACAGTGATCTAGGAGCTGAAATTTTATGTGTACGGTTCATTTATGGTCCTCAGGCCACGTATGGAGTTTCGAACTGATCGGATGGTGGGAACCCTATGATCTTGCATTCTGGACACTTTCTAAAATAGGATTAATTGAGAAAGGAATGGAAACGGGCAGTAATCAAGCCTACAATCAAGGCATAAATTGATTCTGACTTATTTATTAACAAATAATACTTTTCTAAAAATAGAGACCCGACTGTCTTTATCCAAGAATGGAACCTCCACACAATCAGGGTTCTTAATTTCTGGTAGTGCTTCCGTGCCTTTCGATTGGACCGTTGGCGTTCCAATAGTTCCATGAAGTCTTCTGTGATTTGTCCTACATCAGTCCCCTCCACTGGGAGAGAACTCGACCTCGAGTTAAGTTCCAGATAAAGTGGCTCCTCAGCATGATATTCAAATAAGTCCGCAACGTGAAAGTCTTCGAAATCCCCATATCATCTGGCAGATCGATCTCATATGCATTGTTATTGATCTTCTTCAAAACCTTATATGGACCATACTTTTTTGGTTTTAGCTTATTGTAAGTTCCGACTGGGAATCTCTCTTTATGTAGAAAAATCATAACTAAGTCACCCTCTTTGAACAACTTGAGACGCCTGTGCTAATTTGCAACTGCTTTGTACTTAGCATTAGTCTGCTCTAGTTTTTGTTTCACCTCTGCTTGCACAGTTTGGGCTTGCTCGACCATGTTTTCTGCTACCATGCTAAACCTTGGTCCTTTTGGCAGGTGCACCAAGTCCACAACATGCCTCGGGGGCACCATCGCAAATGGCAACTTTCCTGTGGCACTGTGCACTGCATTGTTATAGGCAAATTCTCCTTGAGCCAATGCATGGTCCCACTGTTTCGGTCGATCTTTGCAGATACTGCAAATTAAATTTCCCAAGGTCCTATTTGTTACCTCCATTTGGCCATTTGTTTGAGGGTGTGCAATAGTGCTTCGGTTCAACGAAGTATCAAACATCTTCCACAAAGTTATCTAGAAATGACTAAGGAACCTTGAGTCACGATCAGAAGTAATGGACTGGGGCACTTCATGTAGCCGAACTACCTCTCGGTGGAATAGTCGTGCTATGTGAGAGGCGTCTGACGTCTTTCGACAAGGAATGAAGTGAGACATTTTGGAAAATCTGTCCATAATGACAAACACAGAGTCCACCCCTCGTTGGGTTCGAGGTAGTCCTAAAACGAAATCCATGGACAAATCTTCCCAAATAGCATTAGGAACTGGTAAAGACATATAAAGACCAGTATTTTGTGATTGACCCTTAGAAGTTTGGCATGTGTAACATCTCCTCACAAAATTTCCCACATCTCACTTCAGTTGAGGCCAGAATTACCACTCCTCCAAGCTTGCCACAATTGTCTTTGCCCAAGTATCCACATAATCCTCCACCATGTAGGTCATGAATAAGTTTCTCCCACAGAGAAGTCCTGGGAATACATAAGTGATTCCCTCGTAACAAATACCCATCATGCACACAAAAATCATTGATGGGTTGTTGCTCAATGCACTTCGCATAAAGCTCCTTAAAATCGTCATCCTCTTCATACATTTCCTTCAAGCACGCAAACCCAACAATCTCATGAGCCATTGTCACAAGCAAAGTAGCACGACAGCTCAACACATCAGTGACCCGATTCAATGCTCCTAATTTGTGCTTAATAGAGAAAGAGAAATTTTGAAGAAAAGTGGACCACCTAATATGCATGTTGTCTAGGTGCTTTTGGCTATTAATGAATTTCAAGGCTTGGTGGTCTGAATATAATACAAATTCCCTCTGTATAAGATAATGCTTCCAGTGCTTGAGAGCTTGGACTACTGCATAAAATTCTTGATCATACGTGCTCCATTTTTTTCAGGTGTCGCTTAACTTCTCACTGAAGAATGCTACCGGTCATCCTTCCTGTGACAGAACAGCTCCGATCCCCACACCGCTAGCATCACACTCCACTTCAAACACCTTCTCCAAAGGGACGCGGATTTCCTGCGAAAGCCTTTCGCAGGAAGTTCCTGCGCAAGAATGCTCTGTGGGGCCCACCATCATGTTTTGGGGAAATGTAATCCGTTCATCCGTTTGGTGAGCTCATTTTAGGAAAATTGAATAAAAACGAAGTGGATCCAAAACTAAAGTGGGCCACACGAGAGGAAAAGAAATACCTACCGTTGAAAGCTTCCTGGGCTCCACCTTGATGTTTATATGCCATCCAAACCGTTTATAAGGTTATTAACACAAGGATGAAGTGAAAATATAAAAAAATTAGCCTGAAACAAAGCTTTTATGGTCATAAGAATGTTTCAACGGTTCTAACTGAACCCCTACTGTTTCCTCTCGTGTGGCCCACTTGAGTCTTGGATCCACCTAGTTTTTGTATCTTGTCCTAAAATGATCTCACAAAACGGATAAACGGATTACATTTCCCAAAAACATGATGGTGAGCCCCACACAGCATTCTTGCGTAGGAACTTCATGCGAAAGGCTTTCGCAGGAAATCCGCGTCCTTTTCAAAGCTAGGCAGAGCTAGCACGGGCGCCGTGCACAATTTTTCTTTAATTAAGCCAAAGCTCTTTTCAGCTTCTTCACCCCAATTAAAACGGCCCTTCTTCATGCACTCCGTGATTGGAGCCATTCAGGCACGAAAATGGAAGAGCTCCCGGATGAAATTTTCAATCTGACTAGCATGCGGTGCCTGGATCTGTTGGGAATGGAGCATCTGAAGACGATTGACCGGAGAAATATACATCGGCTTCCAGAAAAATTAAATTGGGATCGTTGTGGCTTGGACTTGATGCATGAACCGCACCAAGACAGCAGCAGACGCTGCATCTCGGTCGGTGATGCTGGTGTTTTCAAGTCTTTGGGCAAAAAATCGAGACTTCGGAAATCCTTCTTTCTAAAATTCCATTTCTTGGTCTGTCCCTGCAAAGGAGGCCGCAAGGATATATATGCTCATTTAAAAAGAAACCGATTTCTCTACCGGCATATTTATTCTCAATTTGAGGTCTTTGAGTTATGAAAGACTTCTCGAGGTTTGCGGGGGTAAGAATTCCCTGGACGGTGTTATAGGGGTTCTCTCGGTGACAGAATTCTTTCATTTGTACGGCAATGCATTTGTTAAGGCACTGTCCGATCTCGGCATGAAGATGGACAACCTTAAAGAATGTTGGATTGAGAAATGCCATCAATTGGAGTATCTGGTTGTCGGAAGAACGGCAGACATTGATGCAGTGGTCTGTTTAGAGAATCTAAGGGTGTCCGATCTTGCCAAATTAAGAACAGTGTGCCGGGGGGAGTTGGGAAGAGGGAGCTTCGCATGTCTAAAGAATATATATTTGGAATGTTGTCCGAAGCTCATCAACTTCTTCTCTTCAAGCATTCGGTTACAGAATCTCAAATTACTTGAAATAAAATTCTGTTGTAGACTGGAGAAGGTTTTTGAAGAAGACAATGTAGCAGGGCAAAATGCATTTCCACAGCTAGTTGATTTACGTCTTTGGGAGCTACGCAAGCTAAAATGCATTAGTGGTGGCCACTTGCCGATGCTGAAGAAGTTGAAGATTCGAGGATGCCCGATGCTGGAGAAGCTTCCTTTCAATAACACAAATGATTCTACAGCAGAAGTCGAGATCCAAGGTGAGCTGAAATGGTGGGAAAGCATAAAATGGGAGGGCAGCATCAAGCCACGCAACATCCATTTCAAAGAAAGGCGTCCATAACCAAGTGATTCTTCTCTGCTTAAACACCCATTGTTTACTATGTTATTCTTCTCTTCTTGAACTATTCTAATTCTCTTCAATTATTTCTGTTATGATGTGGTAGAAAGAAGAGGGTGTTCCATTGGACTTAAATGATTTAATCTTAGTGGCTTCAAATTATAAATTTCAGTAAGAAATTGGATGCATTACTTGGCAAATCATACTTCAGCAGTAAGCAAAACTCAGTTTTTCTATTTTTCTGTTATATCAATAAAATTGTATACGGTACGGTAGTGCCCCAACAATTTAAATTAAGGAAAAAAAAAAAAAAAACAAGGTATGTATAAGCTAATCACCTCAGCCCAACCAATGGATAGGTCTGCAACTTGGGCCAGGCTCATCCCAATCCCGATTGATCCAACTCAATTGTTCCATGTTGGGGATGTTTAATTCTTTATAATATCAATGCTCTTAATCATGTTTATCCAATCCAGAGAAACAGGCATGGTTGGATAATAGTTTGGGCTGGGTTTTGGGAAAATGCGTTGGCTGAGTTGAGGTAGGTCTGGAAATTGGGTCCCATCACATGGCCGATTTGTAGTCTTAAACAGGGAGTCATTGAAATACCCTGGGTATTTTCAACTTTCAGTAATCGTTTTCTGTAGAAATCTCACATTTTAATTAGGGAATTTTATCACAAATTAGGATTTATCAAATAATGCCCTTACCAACTAAAATGACAGTCCTTTTTTTATTTTTTTAGCACTGAAATTACCATAATGCCCAAGGTGCACTTGTTTATTTTGAAAGTGAGAAAGTAGACATTCATGGGGCCCATTACATATTTTTATAATATTCAAGCCGTCCAAAAGAGATAATTCCGTATGATGTGGAGAAGAACAAAAAATTTGATCAATCTAAAAGGATGACGAGAAACACCATAAAAAATAATATACACCTCTTAAAAACATCAAGTTATAAGTGCAGCGCATCTGGTGATTCTACCAGAAAGATTATTATTATTATTATTATTTTTTATCATTCTGATTATTATATTTGGTTGCTAATGTCACACTCAAACAGTGGGACGCTGCAATTTTTTTTTTTGTCTTCATTACATGAGGGTACTTCGGTCATTTTCCTTCTCAAAAAGCATGCATTTAACTGGTTCATTATTTAAATTCTAAAATATTTATTAATTTATAATAAAAATTTGTTTTTAGTGAGATTTTCCGTACACTATCCTGAGAAATTAGGGAGAGAATGAGATTTGTCACTACAAAGACCTATAAATAGCTAACGGCCAATGTTAGATGCACCAAAAATATGGTGACCGTCTGCCATGCAAAATGAGGATTGTAATCGAAACAGTTAGGAGCTACTTTCATCCCACTGTGTGGGAGGAACCATTTCTCTAAAATCCAGATGCACAAGACAGTTATTTTCCAGATGCGTGCATACGGGTCGCTAGAGCTTTGAATCTATCAGCACTAAAGCATCCAATCCCTATCGTTGTTTACACCAAGATTAATAGAAGTCCAAGGTTCCCTGTTGGTTTCGGAACCTGGTTGGCGTGGGGCCCATGGCTAGTCTATCCAAGCCATTGATAAGACATCCCCGATCATGGATGGACCATTCCCAGTATATCCTCCCAATCAGTCAACTGTAACCTTCCTATTGTTAAAAAGAAATGAACCAGGAAACAACACTCACTGGAGGAAAGGCCAAATATTTGATGGCTAGGAGCCTAGGATCTTCCCATCTGGGAGATTTTGGGGGAATCGTCCATCCATGACGGCGGACTTAAGATGAATGGCTTGGAAAGATCAACCATGAAGCCTGTTTTCTATGTTATTCTTCTGTTCTGAACTATTGTAATTCTCCAGTGGGGGTAGCTAACAGTGAAGTGTGATCTGACAGTGGGTGTACTAACAAGCTAAAAAAAAATTAAAAAAAAAAAAGAACTATTGTAATTCTCTTTTATTGTGTTATGATGTGGTAGAAAGAGGAGGGTGTGCCATTGGACTTGGGTGATTTTAGTCTCAGTGGCTTAATTTGAATTATGAATTTCAAGAAGAAATTGGATGTATTTTGGGAAGCTAAACTAGTACCGGATTTTCTTGGCAAATCATGCTTGCGGCAGCAAGCAGGACTCTTTTTCTTTTTCTTTTCTTTTTTTTTTAAAAAAAAAATAAATAAATTTATTTTCCCTTTTATTTTACTGATAGACTGGGTCCACTGGTCTTCCATGTTAGATAATTTTTTCTCTGGGGCCTTGCTACTTTGTATGAGTTTGTTGGGCTTTTCAGGTTTCATTTATGTTCCACTAATGCAGATGTAATTTTCTATTATATCAATAAAATTAATTACAGACGATAGTGATCCAGCAATCCAAAAACAAGGCATAAGCTAATGAGCTCAGCCCCACCCATGGATAAGGCTGAAACTTGGGCCAGGCTCATCTCAATCCCGACTGGTCCAACCCAATTGCTCCATGGTGGGGATCTTTAATTCTGTATCAACACTC
The DNA here is from genome assembly GCF_029962835.1 of Magnolia sinica. NCBI lineage: Eukaryota > Viridiplantae > Streptophyta > Magnoliopsida > Magnoliales > Magnoliaceae > Magnolia > Magnolia sinica. Next base: position 16,002,053 of record NC_080582.1, read on the forward strand.
TTAATCATGTCTATCCAATCCAAAGAAACAGGTACTGTTGGATAAAAGTTTGGGTTGCTGAGTTGAGGTAGGTCTGGAAATTATGTCCCAGCACATGCCCGATTTTCAATCTTAACTAGTGAGCTATGGAAATAAACTTTGGTAGGCTCACCAGCCAAATACTCACCCCACCAAAGCGGACTCTTATATAGAGCTTGGAGATCTTGAGTGTGCTAGAAAAGTCTGCTACAAAGACATTGTGAGGTTACAAACTGATGACTCTACTGTTCTCAGCATAATGAATTATGCTATAACAGATTATTTTGTTTTCTAACTTGTTGTGTGGACGACAATGAGTCATCCCCTTTGTTTTTGCTTTTTTCTACCTTTGGTAATCGTTTGATGTAGAAATCTCACATTTTAATCAACCGATTCGACAAATTTTCAAATGAAGTTCATTGGTCAGAGTTGTGTTCTGGTGAACCTGCTAGATATTTTGGTGTTTCTGGGACTGATCCTCTAAAGTGCTCTGTTTGATCATCGTGCTCTGCTCCTGTTATGCTGTGAGGGTGGTTGCTATTGCTATGCCTGTTTGCTTCAGTCGCTGCAGGCGCTCCTGGTTTTGCAGGACATGTCTTTATCCTTCAACCTCCCTGCGCGCTTTCTTGAAGACTCCGCAATTTTATCTGTGCCTCCACCTCCGATTTTTGCAAAGTCATTATTATGATTGGGAAGGAAGGCGGTAAAGGCTATTGGAAAGGCAATCTACCACAGGTGACACAGAGAATTTCATATAGTGCCATGCAGCTGTTTGCTTATGAATCTTATAAATATTCAGTTTTTGATGTCCAAACATGTGAATGTGATCTCTCTTTTCCATCTTGGGATATAGAAAATTTTCAGAGGAAAGGATGGGGAGCTCTCTGTTGTTGGGTGACTTGTAGGGGCTTGAGCTGGGATGAAATCCACTTGCCACATATCCTTTAGATGTCTTGTGGCTAAGGCTATCAGTTGAAACTGGATCCATAACGATGTTCGAGGGTTGCACTGAACATGCTAAGAGATGGCATTGCTACCTTACCAGTGGGTCTTGGACCTTGTCTTCTTGTAATTGCACTGCACCTTACATTGCTGTGAACTATTGCATTTTCAACTTGTGAGCTTACCATTTCAGAAGTCCTTTTATATTTACCAGGAAAAAAAAAGACCTATGCATTCAGGGTTTCATAACACCAAGTGTTACATGACCATTGTAACAAATATCACAGATCTTGAAAATCTTGTGCAACATTAATCAAACAACATATTAATATCTTGAGATTTTCAAACACTGGCAGCATTTTAATTTTCGGTAATTGTATTGTAAAATTATATTGCTATATTAACACACAACATATCTAAAATTTTAAATAATTATTACATACGTACACATATAATAATTTTAAAATGATTTGTTAGTTTAACTTCTAAAATTTAAATTTTTAGCAAGATTTTTCCCATGATAATTCAAGAAAATAAAAAAATAAAAAAGCTGAAAAACTCTGGGGAGCTTCTGGAACTGACAAATTGCCACGAATGATTAGATAGTTTTTGAAGGTTAATAGATGAAGGATGATATCATCCATAAACTGCTACTTGTTAATCGATGAAGCTGGTTCTATTTGAAGGAAGCTTTCTCCACATTAGTTTGCAGTCTCTATTCAAGCGGGCCACAACAGTACAACCTCCGATGGTCTTTAAAGAGCATCTGAACTCCCAGCAGAATTTGTACGTTCTCTGGAGATGTTCTGTTGTCTTGTTTTTTTTTTTTTTCAAATTTAATTTCTAGAGCGACTCAAAAGTAATCTTTTGAAAGTGTTAATGAAGAAAATGGCTTAGAATATTCATTTTTGTGGGATATCGAAATGTTCATTACTTGTAGCAGAACATCTAAACCATTGATCTTGTTAGATCTTTCTATTAAAATCTTCAAAATGACGTTTCGCAGGCAGTTTCCAACTAGCTTTGACATTTTCTCATTAGATCTGATTGCAACCTGGACTAAAATGTCCAAGCCTAAATTTATCGGTAAGAGATGTACTAAAATATCCAAGCCTAACTTTATCAGTAAGAGAAGCTACTATAACATAGACAAGCATGATTGGGACCATTTGATTGGCAGAGTGGATGGGCCATATCCCCAAGGCCAGATCAACAGTGGGGACAAGTGACATTTTGAGCTAAAAACTTGTATTTGATACCATTTTCTGCCATTTACATGTTAAAGATCAAGGCCCATCAGCACTCGGTTGACACCATAGTGACAAACCCTGTTGTTGCAATTCGCCCAGAAATTTCTTGGGAGAATCAAAATTGTAGATTTTTCTAGGGATAGTTTGGAAAATCTCATCAAATATAAAAATATTTTTGTAAATAGATATCTTTAAATTTTAATATATTTTCACTTAACAAATAGTTCAGTATATACCTTGTGATGTTATCAGCAATGTTTGTCACACTGGTGGCAGTATAATGGTTTCTGTAATATGTAGATATTAGATAATATGCGTAGAGAAGCATCCACAAGGATGTGACTTTTTCCTTATTGACTGCAGTTTCAACACTATGTTTAGACAAATCCATTGTTTGAAGGGTCAGAATTCATGTAGTGTGAGATTCTGAAGCATGTATAAAGTTCTGGTTCTGATAGTGTAGCCGCACCCTTGCAGAACAAAATCATAGGAAAAGGTGGACAATTGCAGTGAGTTTGTCAATGAGATTCCAAAAAGGCATAGATTTGGATTTGCTCAACAAACAGAGTATTAGCAGTGTGACGAGGGTCTGTTATGTTGAAAATTCTCATTATGCTATTGTGGGAAATAAGATGAACAATATAATTGGGGAATTTTCAAAATATCGGCAATTTTAAGTCACTCATATTTTTTCTGGATAATAATGTAAAAATTTTCTGATGTAAGGAATTTTGACAAATTGGGATTTTACCAAATAAAGTCCCTGTGAATGAAAGGGCGGAGAAGTGCTTTTTGAGTGGTGAAATTATCATAATACATACAGTGCACTTTTGCTTTAGAAAGTAGTAAAGTGAAATATTGTGGTACCCATGTGGTAATTTTATGATATTCAATCCGTCCAATAGATGTAATCCGCTAAATATTGAGAAGAATAAAAAATTTGGTCAATCTAAATGGAAGATGAGCCACACTATAAAAACATCAAAATACATGTATAGCCCATTTGGTGATTCAATCAAAAATATTTTTGGTCCATGTGATCATTGATTGGTAGTAGATGTTTGGTAGACTTGGATATCATATACATACAATGTGGGGCTACAAAATTTACTAACTGTATTTCCTTTTAAAAAACAACACACGAGGGTATTTGGGTAATTTCAATTATAAAAAAAGAACAAGATTAATAATATTTTTAAAAAATTTAGTAAGATTTTCACAATAATATCGTGAGACAACATCAAAATTCAAAAACCTCCCAGCCTAAAATTTTTGGAGAATGAGGTTTGTCACTACGAAGAACTATAAATAACCCACGGCTAATCTTAAATGCACCCAAACGAAAAGATGGTGACCATCTTCTATTCAAAATGAGCATTGCAATGGTAAGAATGAGGATTGCCTACGAGGCTGTAACGGCTGGGAAGCTAGGTGGTCCCTCCGTGATATTTTTGAGAAATCCACCCGTCCAACCCTTTTTACCGATCATGTTAGAACCTGGGCCAAAAAATGACGCAAATCCAAAACTCAAGTATCATCCAGACCGAGCATTGAATGTCCACTGTTGAAAATTCATGGGGCCACTGAAGTTTTGGATCAGGCTAATTTTTTGTGATTTCAGTTCATCCAAAGTAGGAATGACATTACCAACAGTATGGATGACATACAAACATCACGGTGGAGCAGTAAGGTTTCAATGGCAGGCATATACTTGAGTTTTCAATTTGCATCATTTCCCGGCCCATATCCTAATATGGTACGGCAAATGGATGGACTGAGTGGGTTTTCCACAAATGTCAGGGTGGGCCTCACTTGCCTTCTCATTATGTGGAAGGAACTATTCCTCTGAAATCTGAATGCACAAAGCAGTTATAATCTTAGTATACGCAATAAAGCATCTAATCCCAAAAGTATTGTTGTTTACGTTCGATTAGCTTAACTTCCCCATTGGTTTCCGTACCTGGTTGGTAAATATGGGGCCATGGTTAGTCTATCCAAGCCATTGATTTGACATGCTCGATCATGGATGGACCAATCCCAATATATCCTCTCAATTGGTCAACTCTAACCTTCCAGTTGTTAGCATGAAATTACATGGTTAAAAGATTTGATGGTGAGGATCTTCCAATTTGAGAGATTTTGAGGGAATTGTCCATCCATGATAAAGGGCCAACAGATCAATGGCTTGGATATATAGATCAACAATGAACCCCACATCTTTAAACTAATTCCAAACAAGGAACTCAGGCCTTGAATGAAAGGCACTATGGCCTCTTCTACTGTAAATGGTGCCAAAATTGCGTTTGATTGTAAAAGAGATTCCTCTCTTTGATAGGACATTCCTTTCTCTCTCAGGGAAGGAAGCATCGACCGTTCTCTTTTCCTTTTCCCTTCATCCAAGGAAGCATCACTTCTTCATCACACTTGACTTCATATTCACATCTGGGCAGCATTTATAAACATATGCTGTATGAAGCTTTCAGGATTACTGCAGCAGTTGATGCCTTGTTAATTTTATTTGAGTTGCTACTGAAAAGTCACTGAGTAGCCAAATTTCAGGCATGTACATCTATTCAAAATTTTCCTCTTTTTCTTGCATTAAGAGATTTATTATTATTATTATCATGGCTTGTGTGAATATTTCCACTAAGCATTCTTGTAACGTGTGCAAGTGGGATGGTTTGCTTGGGGTTGAGGCAAATTCCCAAGCTAAACCATTTAATTATCAGAACTGATTATCAATAGGCACCCACACCCCTCCTTGTAGCATAGGACATTTTTAGCCATTGGATGCCATTAAATGTTTTTTTTTTTCTTTCTTTTTTTTCTTTTTTTCATGGCTCCCACTCAAAGCATTCAATGGCTGAAAATGCTCTGTATGTCCAGGTGTGTTGCAACCCCTGTAGGTGATCAGTTCCCTTTGATAAGTGGGTCTGAGTTTCAAACTCAACCCAATCCACCAGTGCATGGGTTGGATTTAGGTCGGTTCCAATTTTGAGTATTGGTAGAATTCAAGTTTGTTAGTGTTAGGGTAATTATAATAGGTTGGGATATTTTCTTATTTATTGGGATAATTTTTTATTTGTTAATAAGATTATATAGTAAAATTTCTCTGAATCTCTACAAATATTGGATCTCTTTTATACATTTCAGTGATTGTTAACAAAATAAAATAAAAATTATAAAATAATACCTCATTAATATGATATTCACATCCCTATATATTTTGAAATTAAGTTTTCATTAAGCTATGTCATTAATAAGTCATATCTATCTTCTCTTCGTTTTCTCTAACTTCCATCAATTCAAAGTATGATTTGTCTTGATATGATGAAAACGCCCACCAATTAATGAAGTTACATACAAGGTTATGGGTTGGACCCTTGTGGTGCCAACGCAAGCTCCTGCGAGACTGTGAGTGTGTGGGGGAAGGGTGAGTATGTGTGTGTAAAAAACGAAGAAGAAGAATTAAATTAGTACCTAGATGTAAATATAAAAGAAAATTCCTAAGAAAAAAATCAAAAGCTTTCTCTTGACAATTCAATGGTAGTAGGGACGTAGCTGCTGCTGCTCCCATCATAATGCATGTGTTTTATCTACTCTGTCCATCGGTTTCTCCATTTCATTTTAGGGCGTCTTTGGATTCACGTATTGAGACTATTGTATGGTATTAGGGGTCCTGATTTGACATTTACAATGTTTGGATTGGAATTAAAATGCCTGGAATTCCAGGCGCCTGCATACATTCAAAATCCAAAACTTATTAGATCTGATTTTAATAGTGCAGCTACACTATTAAAATCTTCAAAACGATGTTTCGCAGGCAGTTTCCAACTAGCTTTGACATTTTCTCATTAGATCTGATTGCAACATGGACTGAAATTTCCAAGCCTAAATTTATCGGTAAGAGATGGACTAAAATATCCAAGCCTAACTTTATCCGTAAGAGATGCTACTATAACGACGAGCATGATTGAGACCATTTGATTTGCAGAGTGGATGGGCCATATCCCCAAGGCCAGATCAACAGTGGGGACAAATGACATTTTGAGCTAAAACTTGTATTTGATACCATTTTCTGCCATTTACATGTCAAAGATCAAGGCCCATCAGCACTTAGTTGACACCATAGTGACAAACCCTGTTGTTGTAATTTGCCCATAAATTTCTTGGGAGATTCAAAATTTTAGATTTTTCTAGGGATAGTTTGGAAAATCTCATCAAATATAAAAATATTTTTGTAAATAGATATCTTTAAATTTTAATATATTTTCACTTAACAAATAGTTCAGTATATACCTTGTGATGTTATCAGCAATGTTTGTCACACTGGTTATGGCTCATACAGTGAAGGACAACCCAAAAGAAGTACGACGCATGTGGCAGTATAATGGTTTCTGTAATATGTAGATATTAGATAATATGCGTAGAGAAGCATCCACAAGGATGTGACTTTTTCCTTATTGACTGCAGTTTCAACACTATGTTTAGACAAATCCATTGTTTGAAGGGTCAGAATTCATGTAGCGTTAGATTCTGAAGCATGTACAAAGTTCTGGTTCTGATAGTGTAGCCGCACCCTTGCAGAACAAAATCATAGGAAAAGGTGGGCAATCGCAGTGAGTTTGTTAATGAGATTCCAAAAAGGCATACATTTGGATTTGCTCAACAAAGAGAGGATTAGCAGTGTGACAAAGGTCTGTTATGTTGAAAATCTCATGATACAATTGTGGGAAATAAGATGAACAATATTCAATATTATTGTGGAATTTTCAAAATATCGACAATTTTAAATCACTCATAATTTTTTGGTATAATACTGTAAAAATTATCTGATATTAGGAATTTTAAAAAATTTGGATTTTACCAAATAAAGTCTCTGCGGATTGCATCCAACCCGCGGTCAGTAATCCGTCCAAGCAGGGCTCTGTGGGGCCCATTGTGATGTAAGTCTTTTATCCACGCCGTTCATCACTTTTCTCAGATCATTTTAAAGTAAGACCTTAAAAACTCCAGTGGACCACACCAAAGGAAGTTGCGGTGATAATGACACCCACCGTTGAAACCTTTCTAAGGGCCACTGTGATGTGTTTTTACCATCAAACCTATTCATAGGTTCATGTAGACGTGGATGAAGTGAAAACAATAAATATCAGCTTGATCCGAAACTTCTCCAGCTCCCAAGAAGTTTTTAATGGTGGACATTTAATACCCACTTTGTGGTCCACTCAAGCCTTGGCACTGCCTATTTTTTGGATCACATACTAAAATTATCTGATAAAAACTATGAACGACGTGGATAAAACACTTATATCAAGGTGGGCCCCACAGATCCCTGCCCTCCGGGCCGGGTAGGATGCAATCTGCGTCGGTGAACGAAACGGTGGAGAAGTGGTTTTTGAGTGGTGAAATTATCATAATACTCATAGTGCACTTTTTTCTTTAGAAAGCAGTAAAATGAAAAATTATGGGGCCATGTGATATTTTTATGATATCCAATCCCTCCAGTAGATGTAATTTGCTGTGATGTTGAGAAGAACAAGAAATTTGGTCGATCTAAATGTAAGATGAGTCCTACTATAGAAAAATAATATACATTATTTAAAAACATCAAAATACATGTATAACAAATATGTGATTCAATCAAAAAGATTTTTGGTCCGTGTGATCATTGATTGGTTGTAGATGTTTGATAGACTTGGATGTCATATGCATACAATGTGGGTTACAAAATTTACCAACTGTATTACCTTTTAAAGAAAAACAACACACGAGAGTAGTTGGGTAATTTCATTCTAAAAAATAACAAGTCTTTCCCTAAAAATACCAAATTATAACTAGTTTGTTGTTAAAATTTTAAACTATTTATTAATTTATACATAAATATTTTTTAAATTTTAGTAAGATTTTCACAACAATATGGTGAGAAAACATCAAAATTCAAAAACCTCTTAGCCTAAAAATTTTGGAGAATGAGATTTGTCACTGCGAAGAACTATAAAAATGGCCAACGGCCAATGTTAAATGTATCCAAACGAAAAGATGGTGAACATCTTCTATCCAAAATGAGGATTGCAGTGGTAAGCACGAGGATTGCCTGCAAGCCTGCGACTGATGAGAAGCTAGGTGGGCCCACCATGATATTTTTGAGAAATCCACCCCGTCCAACCCTTTTTACCGATCATGCTAGGACATGGGCTAAAAAATGTCGCAAATCCAAAACTTAAGTGGGCTCCCTTGTTGCGCAGCACGCCAACAACGCAGTGAACCGAGATCCAATCTCCGGTCTCACTCACAAATGATAAACAAGAAGAAATATAAACTAGAAACAGATCAAAGCAATCCAAACAAACCACAAGACAAGATATACGTGGAAAAATCTCAAACTAGGGTAAAAAACCACGGATGCAAACTTCCACTATGAAGAAGAACGAATATTATAAGGCAATATACTAACCTCTCCCTTGGAAGTACAGAGAAAATTCTTTGCCCACACCTTAAAAATATTTTTCAATATTCACCTTAACTCTAGAATAGTCCTAGGAACCCCAATTTATAGTTTTGGGAACTTCCCTTTCGCACCCTTGCGAAACGCGACACAGAAATCCGCAGTCCGCATCAGATTCGGAAACGAATCTGCGTAACCATGACCGGTCTAGCGGATCCCACGATCGGTCGAACGGATCCCATGACCGGTCGAGCATGACCCATGACCGGTCGAGCACCTCGGACTAAAAAACTGATGCTCACTGGAGTTCGAGTTGTGTCACGACTGGTCGAGCAAGGGCCAAGATCGGTCGAGCAGGGGCCACGACCGTTCGTGTGACTCCCAGATGTGGCTCCACATCTCAACACCCCTGACTGAGCATTGAACATCCATTGTTAAAAATTCGTGGGGCCACAGAAGTTTTGGATGAGGCTAGTTTTTGTGTTTTCAGTTCATCCAAGTAGGAATGACCTTGCGAACGGTATGGATGACACATAAACATCTCAGTGGACCACGGAGGTTTCAACGGTAGGCATATACCTATCATCAATTTCTTGTCATAAGGCATACTTGAGTTTTCAATTTGCATCATTTTCCAGCCCATATCCTAACATGGTATGGCAAAATGGATGGACAGGGTGGGCCTCACCTGCCTTCTCACTACGTGGAAGGAACTATTCCTCCAAAATCCGAATGCACAAGCTTAGTATCTACAATAAAGCATCTAATCCCAAAAATATTGTTGTTTACATTCGGTTAGCTCAACTTCCCCATTGGTTTCCGAACTTGGTTGGTAGATGTGGGGCCATGATTAGTCTATCCAAGCCATTGATTTGACATGTCCAATCATGGATGGACCAATCCCAGTATATCTTCTCAATTGATCAACTCTAAACTTCCAGTTGTTAGCATGCAATTACATGGTTAAAAGATTTGATGGCGAGGATCTTCCAATTTGGGAGATTTTCAAGGGAATTGTCCATCCATGATAGGGGCCAACAGATCAATGGCATGTATATATAGATCAGCCATGAACCCCACATCTTTAAACTAATTCCATACGGTAAATCAGGCCTTGAATGAAACACACTATGGCCTCTTCTACTGTAAAGAGAGCCAAATTGCTTTTGATTGTGAAAGAGATTCCTCTCTTTGATAGGACATTACTTTCCCTTTCATAGAAGGAAGCATCGACCATTCTCTTTTCCTTTTCCCTTCATGGAAGGAAGCATCCACTTCATCGTACTTGCCTTCATATTTACCTCTGGGCAGCATATATAAACACATGCTGTATGAAGCTTTTAGGCTTACTGTAGCAGTTGATTCCTTGTTAATTTTATTTGAGTTGCTACTAGAAAGTCACTTGGGAGTTAAATTTCAGGTATGTACATATATTGAAAATTTCCTTTTTTTCTCATATTAAGATATTTTCTATCATGACTTGTGTGAATTTGCACAAAGCATTCTGGTAAGGTGTGCAAGTGGGATAGGTCACTTTGGGTTGAGGGACTTCCAGAGGAGAACCATTTAATTATCAGATCTGATTATCTACAGGTGCCCACTCCCTGTGGTATAGGACATTTTTAGTCATTGGATGCATTAAATGTTCTTTTATTTTATTTTTCCATGGCACCCACTCAACGCATACAATGGTTGAAAATGCGTGTACCACACAGTGCGGTGCAGCCCCTGTAGGTGATCAGTTTCCCTCGATAAGTAGATTTGAGTTTCAAACCCGACCCAATGCACCAGTGCATGGGTTTGATTTAGGTCTGTTTCCAGTTTAAGTATTGGTAGAATTTAAGTTCGTCAGTGTTAGGGTAATCCTAACAGGTTGGGATATTTTCTTATTTGTTGGGATAATATCTTATTTGTTAATAAGAGTATATGGTAAAATTTCTCTAAATCTCTGCAAATACCGAATCTCTTTTATACATTTTGGTAATTGTAAATAAATTTTTTTTAAAAAAAAAACGTTTTCACAAAAGAATATATACCTCATTAATATGATATTTACATCCCTATATCTTTTGAAATTAAGTTTTCATTAATCTATGTCATTAATAAGTTCAATGTGAAATGACTACTTTCCCTTAGTTTTCCATCGATTCAAAGGGTGAGTGTGTATAATAAAAAAAGAAGTAGAAGAAGAATAATAATTAAATAGGTACCTAGATGTAAATATACAAGAAAAATCTTAAGAAAAGAATATCAAGAGCTTTCTCTCAACAATTCAATGTTAGTGGGGTCATGGCTAATGCTACTCCTATCAAAATGCATGTGTTTTATCCACTCTGTCTATCCATTTCTCCATATCATTTTAGTGCATTAGCCCAAAAATGAGGCTATTGTTGCTCATTTCTCCACTCTGTTTATCCATTTCTCCATGTCATTTTCTCTTAACAATTCAACGTTAGTAGAGATGTGGCTACTACTGCTCTCATCATAATGCATGTATTTTATCCACTCTGTTTATCTGTTTCTCCATATCATTTTAGTACATCAGCCCAAAAACGAGGCTGAACCAAATCTCAGGTGGACCACGCCATAGGAAATAGTGGTGATTAAACGCACGACATTAAAAACTTCCTTGGGCCCACTGTAATGCCCACCATAATGTTTATTTTCCATTTAACCTGGTTAATTAGGTCACACAGTCTTGTATGAAGGGAAGAAACAAATATCAATTTGATCCAAAAATTTTATAGCACACGAGTTTTTTTAATGGTGAGTGTTCATCATCACTCTTTCCTGCACTATGGTCCACTTGAGATTTGGATCTGACTCATTTTTTAGTTTATTTCCTAAAATAATATGAAAAAAATAAATGGACAGCGTGGATTAAACACATACATCATGTTGGGGCCCAAAGCGCAACATATGCATTCCAAGTTAAAGGCACCGATTTGGTGTCTCGTGGACGCGGATTTGACACAGGAACTTCCTGTAGTCGGAAACCGTACAGGGCCACAATGATGCCCATCATAAATCCACTCTGTCCGACAGGATTCTAAACATCAGATAGATCGAAAACTCATGTGGACCACAGCACACCAGGTGGATGTTTCCACCGTTGAAACCTTCCTGGAGCTTACCATGATGTTCATGATCTTACAGGCTATCGAATTGTTCTGAAGTTATTTATTACTACTTAAAATAAACTGTAGGCACAAATATCGTCCTGATGCAAAATATTTGTGGCCCCATGAAGTTTTCAAGCGTTCAAAATCTATTATGATTCGTTGGATCTGCCTGATTTTAATACTTCCTATTGTTATCTTGCAAAACTGACGAACAGAGTGGATATGTTACGGAAATCTCTGTGGACCCCACACAGCTTTGGAATTTATGAAGCCTTAGGCCACCGGCAATCTCCTGCCGTTTCTATGGCAGGTTAAAGATTTCCAAATTAGTTACGGCCGATACAGTGGTCCACCTTGATGTATGAACTCTCTATCTTTGTGATCCATCTGTTTTCTGGGCTCTTTTTAGGGCATGAACCCAAAAATTAAACAGATCCAAATCCCAGCGGGACCATATCATAGAAGTAGAGCTGGGCATGGGACGACTTGACTAGTCTGACTCATTCATATCCGACTCGGTTCCAACTAAGTGCATCAATCTGAATCAAGTTGACTTCATCCAATCCGAACTCAAACCAAGTCGAGTTTGAGTCATCCAGTAACTTGACTTGACTGGACCCGAAATCCAACTCGGTACTATAATTAGTTAAAAACTCAACTTATATATATATATATATATATATATATATATATATATATATATATATATATATAAGGTTTTTAGTTGATGGAGAGGTTGCACCGAAGAAGTTGCAATTCTGGCAAGTGAATCTAGGTTTCGAGTTATGATTTTAGCATGTGGATACCTGTTGCACCCGACCTGAATTGGTGACAACTTGACCTGACTCGATACTTGTGACTGGGTCGGACTCGGTCTGGATTAGTTCAAGCCAGAACCGAACTCGGATCAGGTCAGGCATGCTAGACTCGGTATCAAGTCGGGTCAAGTTTGGATCAAGCTTATTTTAAAACCAGATCGAGTCGGTGTTGGGGATTTGTGCTACGGAATCACACAGATATGGACTAGGATAGTAATTCAATGGCGCCAAGCAATAACAAGAGAACACAAAGATTTAACATAGATGCGGGAAAAAACCACGGCACAAAGCAACAGAAATCCACTATAAAAGCACAGATTACAAAGAGAGATGACTTACCCGATTTGAATAGCCTCGAATCTTACCCTTCCTACACTCTTCGCAAACCCTAGAACCCTTTAGAAACCTTTAGAAAAACCTTTAGAAGCCTTAGCACTATTTTAGAAAGGCCCTAGAGACTCCTATTTATAGTTTAGGAAACACCCCTTTTCACACCGACTTAGAATAATCTAGAAACCGCCTCAAATTTACGCAGTTTGCGCACAGTCTGATTAACCTTCGACTAGTCAAACCTGTCCCTCGACTGGTGGAGCTTGTCCCTTGACTGGTTGAGCGTCCTGGAAATCCCAAATACATTGTTGCTGGACTTCGAATCGAACAGGCTTCGACTAGTCGAGGATTTTCCGAATTTTTTAGATTTAAGATATTTGTTAACAACAATTTCCATCATGTCTTCAATCTTCAAACGTGTAGCTTTTTGACATTTTCTCTTATCTCTACATCGCATCATATTTTCAATTAACGCTTCTCGTGCATACTCCGTCCTTCTTTTATGCCATCGCCAAGCCCAGAGAAGTTGTACAAAACTTGCACTTCACTGTAGGAACGACCTTAGTGAGCATATCTACTGGATTCACGCTGGTGTGAATCTTTTCTAGTGTTACACCTCATTCCTCAAGCACCAGTCAGATAAAGTGGTGATGAACATTAATGTGTTTAGTACGTGAGTGATAAATAGAATTTTTAGCTAAATTAATAGCGTTCTCGCTATCACAGTTAACCAGCACAGCCTCCTACTGAAGTCTCAACTGATTTATCATGCCTCTGAGCTACACTTTCTTTAAATACTTTTGTCATTGCCATATATTCTGCTTCGGTCATAGAAAGAGCCACCACGGACTGAAGCTTCGACATCCAACACCTGCCAGTACAAACGAGTATCCTGAAGTAGACTTTCTGAAATCTATACTGCCTGCGTAGTTTGAATCCACATACCCTACCAATTTTGTCATTGTCTTTCCAAAAGTTAAGACGTATTTTTTTATACCTCGAATGTATCAAAGTATCTATTTAACCACTTCTCAATGTTGCTTTCCGGGGTTTGACATGTATCTGCTCACAACACTGACTACATATGAAATATCTGGCCTTGTACAGACCATGACATACATTAAACTGTCAACCGCATTCGAATAAGGCATATAAGACATAACATATTTTTCCTCATTTGATCTAGGACATTGTTCTAAGGAAAGCTTGAAGTGAGCCACGTGGGGAATGCTCACTGGCTTTGCTTGGTCTATCCCATAATTGATCAGTACTTTTTTAAGGTATTCTACTTGTGATAACCAAAGTCTGCTCCTTTTCCCATCTCTTTGAATATCTATGCCGAGAACCCTCTTTGCAGCTCTCAGATCTTTCATCTCGAATGTCCCTGATAACTGAGTCTTCAGTACGTTGATTTTAGACATATCATGACTGGTGATCAACATATCGTCAACATACAATACTAGGATGATGAATTTGTCATTACTAAGTGTCTTATAATAGACACAATGATCGTATTCAGTCCGAGTGAATTTCTGACTTAACATGAAAGAATCAAATTTTTTTTATACCACTGCCTAGGAGACTGTTTCAAGCTGTTCAACGGTCTCATTAACCTGCAAACCTTTTTCTCCGTCTCTTTAACTTCGTATCCCTCCGGTTGCTTCATGTATATCTGCTCTTCCAACTCCCCGTGCAGGAATGCAGTCTTGACATCCACCTGTTCCAACTCGAGATCATATTGGGCAACCAACGCCAACACGAATATGATAGATACCTGCTTAACCACCGGCGCGAATATCTCTGTGAAGTCGATTCCTTCTCTTTAAGCATAACCATTTACTACTAATCCAACTTTGTATCTATCCTATTTTCTTTTGAATAACCACTTGCATCCGAAAGTTTTTCGGCCCACTGGAAGCTCCGCCAACTCTCATGTGTGATTTTTGTGCAACAAGTCCATCTCATCGTCCATAGCTGCATTCCACTTTTCTGCATTAGGCTCACTGAGAGCTTCCTGAATAGTAGATGAGTCCCCCTCATCTATAACGAGGGCATATGAAATATTAGAGTCGTCCCTGTATCTTGCTAGTAATCTGCGATCACATGGTGGATTTCTTCTCGCAGGTGGCTGCTCCACCTGATCCTCTACCTCTATCTGCGCATCTGTCACTGCTTGAGTATCATCTATGTTACTCTAAACGTTTATGATTAACCTTTCTGGTTCCTTTTGCTCCTCCTGATCATTTTTGCATAATAAGGAGTTTTATCGAATTTGACGTCACGGCTAGTAATAACCTTGCATGTGACTTTGTCGAATAACATGTAACCTTTCACACCAATACCATAGTTAATAAAAATATACTTTTTGGCTCTATGGTCTAGCTTATCTCTCTCAATTGACGGTACATGAAAGCAAGCCTTACAACCAAATATGCGCAGATCTGAGTAGTCGATCTTATGACCACTCCATATTTTTTCTGAGATTTTACATTCAATTGCCATAGAAGGAGACCAGTTCACTAAATAGCAAAGTGTGTTAACGGCCTCAGTCCATAAGTCTTTGCCCAATGCAGCATTACTTTACATACATCTGGCCCTTTCCAGGAGAGTCTGATTCATCCGTTCGGTCACACCGTTTTATTCGGGTATGTGATGCACTGTGTTGTGTCTAATGATCCCTTCATCCTTGCAATATTCATTAAACTCAGTAGAAGCAAATTCTCCACCATTGTCAATCTTCAAAACTTTTATTTTTCGCCCTAATTATTTTCCATCATTGCCTTTCATTGTTTGAATATGGTGAAAACTTCATATTTACGTTTCATGAAGTAAATCCAAACTTTCTTGGAGTAGTCGTCAATGAATGAAACAAACCATGACGACCCCCCAATAGAAACCTCTGGGAATGACCCCCATCCGTCAGAGTGCACATAATCAAGCACTCCCTTACATAAATGTTTTCGAGTTTTAAAAGATAATCTAGATTGTTTACCAAATATACAATGTTCGCATATATCAAAATCAGAATTTTTAAAAACTTGAATGAAACAACGATCAGATAGTACCTTCATGCCCCGCTCGCTCATCTGGCCCAGACGAGCATGCCACATACGTAGAGAAGTGAAATCTGTAATAGTTGCTGCCGCTCCACCTGCTGAACTGCTCTCGATCAACCTGTAAAGGTTTCTGTGCCTTTGTGCTCTCATGACCACGAGTGCCCCTTTTGAAACTTTAAGGACACCATCAATACTAGTGAACTTGCACCCTATAGCCTCGAGTGCAACGAGAGAAATTAGACTTTTCTTCATATCAGGAACATGCTCAGTCAAGGTATGCTCCATCTCATCAGACATCTTGATGCTCACTATACTAATAGCCACAACATTACAGGCATTGTCATTACCCATAAAAACCTGCTCACCATCACATTCCTTGTAACTGGCAAACCAACTCCGATGAGGGAGTCGTGTGATATGATGCTCATATGTCAAGTATTTATCGTCTTTATGATTGTCGTATAAGTGACCAATCATGGAAACAGACAGAACATCACCACCACTTGTTTCTTCATTAGATGTGACAATATTAGCCTCTTTGGAAGAAGCCACTGAATTTTCTTCCTTCGCTTTAGGATTTTTACAATCATTCTTCATGTGTCCAGACATCCCACAGTTTCAACACTTTAATTTTCCTTTGCCCTTACCTTTGGATTTAGATCTAGGCCTTGAAGATCTTATACCTTGCTCAGAATCTCTGCCCCCCATAATCAGTATATTGGAAGATGTCCCCATGTCGCCGTTGAGCTTTCTCATGGTCTTCCCTTAAAGGGTTGAGATAACGATGTCGACACTCAGGATTTTATTTGTGGTGTACATTGTGTCCTTGAATGACTCATACGATGTAGGAAGAGAATTTAACAATATACATATCTTTTTCTCATCTTTGACCACTTCCTTCATATCTAGCAATTTACATATCAATTTATTAAAGTTGCTGATGTGGGCCTCCAGATCTCCACCCTTTGCCATCTTGAAGGTATAGTATTGTAGCTTCAAGTGGAAATGATTTTCAGAGGACTTCTTGGTATAAATGTTCTCTAATTTCGCCTACAAACTAGATGCAGTTTTCTTCCTCAAGACATTATAGAGAACCTTATCCATGAGACATAAACGGATAAAGACTAAATCATTACTATCAAGGTTTTCTCATTCTTCATCTTTCATGGTAGATTTCCGCTCCTCAAGAGCCTTAATCTCACCTTGCTTAGTTAATAGGCTAATATCTTAACCTTAAATAACTCAAAATTATTTTTGCTTAAGTATTTCTTAATATCAAACTTGGAATTTTCCATTATTGCTAACCCTGCAGATTTAGATCTATGCCCCAACGATTGCTCTGATACCACTTGTTGGGGATTTGTACAGAATCACACAGATATGGATCTAGAATAGCAATCCAATGGCGCCAAACAATCACAAGAGAATACAAAGATTTAACGTGAAAAATCCTTGCAGAAAAAAACTATGGCACAAAGTGACAGAAATCCACTATGAAAGCACATATTACAAAGAGATATGACTTACCCGATTCGAATAGCCTTGAATCTCACCCTTGCTATACCCTTTGCAAACCTTAGAACCCTTTAGAAACCTTTAGAAAAACCTTTAGAAGCCTTAGCATTATCTTAGAAAGGCCCTAGGGACTCCTATTTATAATTTAAGAAACACTCATTTCTCACCGACTTAGAATAATTCGAAAACCGCCTCAAATTTACGCAGTCCGCGCACAGTTTGTGTAACCTTCGACTAGTCGAGCCTATCCCTCGACTGGTCGAGCATCCTGGAAATCCCAAATACATTATTGCTGGACTTTAAGTTGAACAGGCTTCGACTAGTCGAGGATTTCCCAAAATTTTCAAATTTAAGACATCTGTTAATAACAATCGGGTCAGCCTTAACTCGGTCCGACCCAACTCGATGCCCAGCTCCATATAGAAGTAGGTGCTAATTGAACACCCACAATTAAAAATTCCTAATGCCCACTATAATGCCCACCATAATGTTTATCTATGGCCATAATTGTAGTGTGGTCCACCATAGATTTGGATTTGCCCCTTTTTTTATTCGTGCTGTAAAATACTCATGCAAATAATCCACACATCATAATGGGCCTACATGAGTACCTTATGCAATCTGCATGGAGGTTAAAGGCTTTACTCAGGTGCCTTTGGATGCGAATTGGGTACTAGCCTTGGTTAGAGACAAACGATTGTCAGAGGCTCTATGGACTCACTGTGATGTATATGTTCTATCCACGCGGTCCATCTATTTTGACATATCATTTAGGGCATGAGCCTAAAACGGAGGTAGATGGAAGGCTTAAGTGGACCACACTATAGGAAGCGGAGGGGATTGAATTCTTAATGTTGAAAACTTCCTAGTGTCCATCTAACCTATTCATAAGGTCACGTAGAACTAGATGAAGGGAAAGCACAAATATCATCTTGATCCAAAACTTTTGTGTCCCTGTGTTTTTTTCAACGGTAGGCTTTCAATCCCTACTAGGGTGTGGTCCACTTGAGCCTTCGATCTACCTCCTTTTTTTTCTCATGCCTTAAAATGGACTATTAAAATGGATGGACAATGTGGATAAAACATATACATCACGGCGGGCCCTATAGAGATCTTAACAGGAATGTCGGTATCTAACTAAGTCTTGGTGGGAATAATACCCAATCCACTTCAGGTGTCTTTGCTAGAGGTTAAAGGCTTTCCAAATTATTTGTGGCTTAGCCTCACCGGCATAGTGTGGCTCTAACAATAAAGCCCACTTTGATGTATGTATTATATATCTATGCCTTTCATCTATTTTATTGGCCACTTTTAGGGCCTGAACCAAAATTTAAGCAAATCTCTTATTTGTTATTCAATTAAACACGAGGCTATATGTGTTAGTGAATAACTCATATATTCAATCAAACGTGTGTGATTAGGATAGTGCGGGCGTGCCAGATTGTACTCGACTCGAGTTCGATTGAATGCTTGAGACCCCAAGCCTAATTCAGTATGAAGGATCATATCTATGAAAGTTGATCTACTATCTAACCACCAATCATGTAGGAATCAGACAATTTAAAAGGGGAGGGTTTGTCATTCTGATGGTGAATTTTTACTTTTAAGTTAAGGACTTTTCTTTTAACGGTGATCGCATGACTTAGGTTTCTTTGTAATGCAGTAATGGATATAAAGGTTGAAACGTTGATTTTATTGATTTATAATTAAAGCTTAGTACAATCAGAGAAATAAATTGAAGATAAAGATATGCGATCACCTGTGCAGACAATTGAGGTGTATGGTCAGTAAGATGTGATTGGGGTATGATCCTCTAAGTAAGGACTCGGTTGATCAGGTATTCGACGATGGTAAGTGATGGATATTTATGCTATTCTTAGGCGTACTATAGCAATGGCATTGGATAGTGATGATCTAAGTTATCCAAAACTTCAGACATTTTGCAGAGGGGTTGGACAGAAGTCAAGTAACTAAAAATACTAGAACTAATATTAATAGCATTGCACTGTGTAGAAAGATTTTGTTTAGTGTGGGCCTCGAGCTCTTCATCACATACTCCTTATATAGCTCAAGAAGTGGCAACCCTTATTGATTTTCCTTCCTGGTCTAGGATACGTGATGGTTGTGGCATCAAATTGCTTTCATATCTCCTTACAACTTGGCTACAAATGTCATTGAATGTTATAAAATAGTTTGTATCCTAGTCGAATTTGGATTTCTCATCAAGTCCTTTGATTTCCTTATGTTTTAGGAGAAATCAGCCTCTCAAACCTTCGTAGTCACCATGGAGCATTAATCATCTATATGGAAATCCCGTTTTGGCAAGATTATGTGAGATGGCCTTAATGAGTATATTTGAATTGCAATAGACTTCTTATCTCATTATGTATTTATAAGCTGGTCGAAGATCCTTCTTCGACTATACGTGCCATTTTGTATAAGGGTCACGTGTCCTTTGTCGCAGTATCCCATTTGTAAGCATGTGTATAGCTCTAAGCTATTCTTCTTTAGGCAGGTGATGTGTCACCGAAGGATATAGGGTGAAAGATATCTTCAAGGTGCAATTAGGATTCCGTCTGTCATTAGTATGTAAAAATTGCCCCCCCTCCCCCCACTTTATATATGATTTGTTTGGCATTTCAAATTCAATAATTGCTCAAACATGCGACATATGGAGACACAGGGTTTCCACTCAACCACTGTGTGCAATAATACTACGTTGGAAATCTATTGTCTTAAATGTTAAGGCGAGAGTTTCAATAGTGATGAGTGCCTATAAATAAAGCTTTTTATCGTCATAACTCGTCACCTAATTCTTTCACCTTCTCATAGTCTTTCTGCCATGAAAATCCTTACTCATTCGGCTCTAGTGGTGGCAACCCTTTGAAACAATGATACTCTCCATGGGTGGCAACCAAAGCTAAGAGACTTGACTACCATTTTTTGCAAAAAGTGAAGGACTCGACCTCCAGAATGACAATCAGCCCGAGACCTATTTTATTTTTTTCTCTCATTTTTTTATATATACATGTCTTTATATAAGAAAAAAAATTTGTCACTAATCTTTATTATAGTCGAATAAGGAAAAAAAAATCTTTTTAGCACATTGCGAGTCGTTATTCTCTTTCTTTTCTTTCATTCATCATCTTTGTCGGCCTGCTCAGTGGTTAACTCATCTTTTATTTGCATGGACTCTCATAGAGTTGTGTAGTACTTCTTTAGATAATAGTCATTTATAGGATTTTTCCTCACTTGGTCGTTCATGTCATGCAACAAGATCTACTCTTCCGTTCAACACTTATTTAACTACCAGTGACCCCTCCCATGTTAGAGACCACTTATTATACATTCGATCCTTGGTGCTAATAGGAAAAAAAGTATTCCAAACCATTTCTTCTTCACCAAAAGCTCTTCCTTTTACCATCTTATTGTAGGATATGACAACCTTAACCTTATGTACCTTCAATATATCAAGAGCATATAATCCAACATTGTTGAGGGTTCACTCCCCAAGTATAGGGTTGTGATGTAGTAATAAACTCGGTGAGACCGAGGCCGAATCCCAAGGGATTGAAACTTGTACATAATCTGAAATTAAGTAGAACTAGAACTAGACTAAGATGAAATCTAAATCGATTGTAGTTTGAGGAATAATGGTGAAATATTAATTTAAAACTTAAGGAATTCAGAGGAAGGAGACTAGGGATTCAGAGGATCCACTTGTAGAGATCAGGGAGATCTTATGCTGCTTTAAGAACTCAACTGGACTTAGAGTCCCATCATCATCCAGTTGAAGGGTGTAACCATGAAGATCAAAACTGAACTTCCTTTGATCTTATTTTCAAGAGATGAAAGGTATATGAATTAGAATGGATTCCTTCACCAAACCCTGCCCAGGAGACAAAGCAAACAATAGAATTAAACTAATTAACAACCAATCATAAGATGTATGAAGGTTAGGATCTGTAACATCATCCGACCATGCTTAGGAGATGATGTGAACAATAGGGCTTCCTAACGTCGTAATTAAAATAAGGAAAGGAACATGCTTAAAGCTATCGCAGACCTATTGTAATTTTAGTCGCAACAGACTATTAAAAACTGAAAACATTCCCTTAATTAAATCAAAATCAACATCAGTTCAGTCAAAACAAAAGGCAGAAGCAAAAAGTCTCCCATCATGCTACAAGCTTCACCTCTTAGCCCTAGCTAAGAGGTTTAGCGGACCATGATTAGGCTATCCTCAAAATTAATCATAAAAAAATAAATAAATTAATTAATTAAATTAAAAAAACTTAAGAAAAAAAAAAAGAAGAAGACTCTTTCAAACTCTTTGACGTTCTCTGACCCCTTGGAGGGCTTCGTAAATGCCTTTATTTTTGAATCGGCATGTTTGAAAAAAAAATATTTCATTCAATTCTTCCAAATGGTCAGCCAATAACAACCATGTTTTTGAATCGGCCACCTCATCTTCTGACCTCTTGGAGGGCTTCGTAAATGCCTTCATGCACTTCTCACATAATGATCACGGTCTCGTCTTTTTTCAAACATTTTAGTAAAAAGTCATAATCTCCTTTCTTGTATAAATCCTCCTATAGGATTAAGTAATGTGGCGAGATCCTTTTAATAGTTTGGTCGATCCCGGTGCTTAGCCTCATTAAATATTTGATAATTAGATTTCTCCAATCATTGTTCGTTGTTTTTAACAGGGCCATTTTGTCTCTTTGTTGCGTGGCAGGGAGGGAGTATTTCTAGAGAGTAAGAAGTCTTCTGGATAACCCCTCTAACAATCTAAGGACTTCTGCAATTTGTGCCATCTCATTGGCATCAACATTGAATTCTCATAGAATGTATATGAGCATGACATCATCAAAGTTGGCCATCCTGTAATACCACATTAATGCCTAACTTGAGCCTTTATACAATCCAGTAAATTGATTGATCACTAGTTATGAATCTTCAATTATTTCAACATTCTTAGTTCCTGGTTCCATCAAGATGTCTAATATGATATTCAACACTCCATATTTGACTTGGTTATTTTTGCACTCAAACTCAAGCTAAAAAGTGCAATCCTCCCTTTTCTTGTTTGGGGAGATGATGAACCCGGCTCTTATGTCCTTGATCTATCAAATATAAGCCGTCAAGGAGTGAGATGGATAATATACATCTTTAGAATATCTTATGAGATGTGGTTGTCGATTCTCATAGGATGGTCAACTAGAAAGTTAGCTAGAGCTTGTCCTTTCACGAACTTTTAGGATATGCATTTAAAAGTAAATTCTAACAAAGCTAGAATCTACTTACCATTTCTTCTTGGTAAGATCGGCCATATCAACATATACTTGATTAAATCAGTCGTTGATATGACATGAATTATTCATGTCAGTAAATAGTGATGAAACTTTGTGGTGGTGGAAAACAATGATATATGAGCACGACTTCTCAATAGTTGAATATTGTCGTTTGGCCTCATGTGAAGTTCATCAAAGATAATAAATCACCTACTCCTCCCGGTCTTCATTCTTCTGCGTCAATATCACTCTAACTAACTTATCGGTTGCTGCAATGTAAAGTTAGAACATCCGACCCTTTCTGGGAGGAATTAGTACCGATGGCTTGGTGAGATATTCATTTATCTGATTAAAAGCAGGCTAATGCTCATGCCATCAAAGAAATTCCTCATTGGCCTTTAATTTGATCAATGGAGAGAATGTGTTGATCTTTTCAGCTGAATTTGAGATAAATTGGTATAAGAAGTTTACATCTTCTTTGAAAGATTTGAAAGTCTTGAATCTTTCTTTGGTGATGTAAATCTGATTGTACCTAGAGTAGCCATCCATGAACGACATTATCTTGTGTCTGGTGGCCTTGTTGACAAGTTGATTTGTAATTGGCATCGAACATTCGCCATTCAGTGTTTCCAAGTTTAGGTTTTTAAAATCTATGTAGATCCTCGGCTTCTTTTTTCATGACTGGAACTATATTCGAGATTCAATCTACATAAGATTTTTTGAAAGTCTTGAATCCTTCTTTGATCAGAAGTGATACTTAACAAAGTCTCTGTCCAAGCCTGGTATTTCATGATAATCTTAGGCAAAGCAATTAGAATAATCCTTGAGGAAGGTGATCATCTTCATTTGGGCCTGAGGATTGAGCTATGTGTTGTGTATATCGGCCGGGGTTCTTCTTGTGTACCAAGATTCACCTCGATGAAAGTATCCTACATATCGACCTTCATATCATCCATCTTTGCAGGTGTAGACTCCAACTTGTAGAATGCCATGCCATTGTTGTCAGAAAGCCTTCATTCTTCAGTTTTTTGGGTTGCTCGACCGGTCGTGGGTCAGGCTCTACCGGTCGAGGGAGCTGCTCGACCGGTCGAGTACTGCTCAACTCAAAGTCCAGCAAGCATCTGTTTTTTAAGGTCCGAGGTGCTCGACCGGTCGTGGCCCGTGCTCGACCGATCGAGGGGTTCCCACGACCGGTCAAGCAGTCTGCTCGACCAGTCATGGTTACGCAGATTCATTTCCGGATTTGATGCGGACTGCGAAAATTTGAGTCGGTTTTCGCAAAGGGAAGTTGCCTAAACTATAAATAGGTGTCTCTAGGGTTTTTCTAGGGTATGAGAAAAAATTCTAAGGCTTCCTAAAGGTATTCTAAAGGGTTCTAGAGTTATCAAAGCTGGTAGCAAGGGTGAGATTCGAGGTTGTTCGAATCAAGTAAGTCTTCTCTCTTTGTAATTGATGCTTTCATAGTGGAATTCCGTCGCTTTGTGCTATGGTTTTTTTTCGCAAGGGTTTTTCACGTTAAATCTGCGTGTTCTTTTGTGTGCTTGGTGCCATTGGATTGCTATCCTAGATCTAAATCTATGTGATTTCGTAGGCTAAAATACCAACAAGTGGTATCAGAGAAATCCTTGGGGCACAGATCTGAATTTGAGGGATTAATAATAATGGCAAGCATTAGGTATGATATTGAGAAGTACTTAGAGAAAAATAATTTTGAGTTATGGAAGATCAAGATGATGAGTTCCTTAATCAAGCAAGGCGAAGATGGTGTTCTTGAGGAGCGAAAGTCTATTATGACTATTATTATTGGAATACTCTTGATAAGAAGACTTTATCATCGATCCCTTTATGTCTCACGGATGAGGTCCTCTACAATGTCATGAGGGAGAAAACTGTGGCTAAGTTATGAGCGAAGTTAAAGGATGTCTATGCGAAAAAATTCTCTGAAAATCACCTACACTTGAAGTAGTAGTGGTATAACTTCAAGATAATAGAGGGTAGAGATCTGGAGGCTCACATCAACAACTTTAATAAATCGGTTTGCAAATTGTTGGATATGGAAGAAGTGATGAAAGATGAAGAACAAGCATGTAGATTGCTGAATTCTCTTCCGGCGTCTTATAAATCATTCAAGGACACAATGTGCTCAACAAATAAAAACCTGAGTGTCGACATCGTTATCTTAGCCCTTCAAGAGAAGGCTATGAGAAAGTTTAACGTCGACATGGGGATATCTTTTGAGGCACTGCTTACAAGGGATAGGAATTCTGAATAAGGTACAGGTTCTTCAAGTTCTAGATCCAAATCCAAGGGCAAGGGCAAATGAAGGGTAAAGTGCTTGAATTGTAGGAAGGAAGGACATGCGAAGAAGGATTGTGAAAATCATAAATTAAAGAGAGAAGATTCTGAGGCTTCATATAAGGAGGCCAATGCTGCCACGTCTGATGGATCGAGTAGATGTGATGGTAATATTTTGTCTATGTCTACTATCAGGCGGCCATACGATGATTGTAAGGACAAATAGATGCTAGACACAGGGGCATCTTTTCACATGACTCCTCATCAGAGTTGGTTCACCAGCTACAGGGAGTACGATGGTGGATAGGTATTTATGGGCAATGATATTGCCTGTAATGTTGTGGCTGTTGGTTCGGTGTGCATCAGGATGTTTGATGGACTAATGTTAAGCACGTTCCTGTTTTGAAGCAGAATCTGATTTCTCTTAGTGTACTTAAGGCAAAAGGATGCAAGTACACACGTATTGATGGTGTTCTTAAAGTATCTAAGGGGGCACAGGTAATCATGAAAGCGCAACAACTCGGTAACACGAACAGGTTGATCAGGAGCACTTCAACAAATGGAGCTACAGTGGATGTAGTGGATTCCGCCTCTGCACGTGTGTGGCATGTAGGACATGGCCACATAAGCGGGCAGGGCAGGAAGGCTAAGATGCGAGGACAGGGATACAAACTAGGTGGAGCAGCCACCTGTGAGAAGAATCGCATGGTATGATCGTAGGATATCAGCGAGTACATGGACGACTCCAATATCACAGGGGATTCATCTTTTATTCAGATAGCTCTAGGTAAGCCTGGTGCTAAGAAGTGGAAGGTGACTATAGGTAATATGATGAATTCGTTGTACTAGACCGACATATGGGAGCAGGTGGAGCTTCTAGTGGGCCGGAGAGCTGTTGGATGCAGGTGGATCTTTGGAAGGATACAGCATGGATACAGGGCGAGGTTGATAATGAAAGGTTATGCTCAGAGAGAAGAGATCAGCTTCTCAGAGATATTCGCACCGATGGTATAGCAGGTGTCTATTAGATCTGTGATTGGCGTTGGTTGGCTAATGTGATCTTGAGCTGGAAGGATGGATATGGAGTTTGCACTTCTGTAAGGAAAAGTGAAGAGCAGATCTACATGAAGCAACCAGAGCGGTTTGAAGTTAAAGGGCTGAGAAAAGACTTTGCAGGAGGTAGTGGATCGACCTGTCGCCTAGGCAGTGGTTTGATTCCTTCATGGTGACTCAGGAATTGACGATATGTAGATCTCAAATTATGACATGCCTGAAATCAATGTACTGAAGACTCGGTTAAGTGGGACATTTAGGATGAAGGATCGGGGGGCTGCAAAGATGTTTCTTAGCATTGAGACTAAAGGAGGAGTAGGCTTTGGTAATCAGAGGAGGAATACCTTGTGTGTAGGTATTGATCAAGGATGTGATGAGACAGGTAAAGCCGGAGAGCCTTCCCTACGTGTCTCTCCTTAAGTTTTCCTCAGGACATGTCCCAAAACAGATAAGGAAAAACAGGATATCTCATGAGCCTTATTCGAATGTGGTTGGCATTGTGTGCCATGGTCTAAATTAGACTAGTTATTTTACAGGCTATTGTTCACTCCCCAAGTATAGGGTTGTGATGTAGTAATAAACTCGGTGAGACCAAGGTCGAATCCCAAGGGATTGAAATTTTTACGTTTCCTAAAAATAACTAGAACTAGAAAAAAGATGAAATCTAAATCAGGTGGATTTGAGGAATAATGATGAAATAGTAAAATATGTAGAATTCAAAGGTAGGGAACTGGGGATTCAGAGGATCCACTTGTAGAGATTAGGGAGATCTTGATACCTGCTTTAAAAATCATGGAACTTAAACTGAACTTCCTCTGATATAATTTTAAAGGGATGAAAGGTATATGAATTAGAATGGATTCCATCACCAAACCATGCCCAGGAGACAAAGTCAACAACAGAATTAAACTAATTACCAACCAAACAGATGATTATGAAGGTTAGGAAGGGTACCGTCATCCAACCATGCCCAGGAGATGATGGCGAACAACAGGGCTTCTTGACGTCATAATCAAAGTAAGGAGAAAGAAATACTCAAAGCCATTGTAAACCCATTGTAATGTCAGTCACAACAGGCCATTAAAAACTACTAATATTCCCATAATTAAATCAAAAATCAATTCAGTCTTAAACAAAAGGCATAGCAAAATTCTCCCATCCCGCTACAGGCTTCACCTCTTAGCCCTAGCTAAGAGGTTTAGCCACACATAGACATAACAGGGCTTATCTTTTAGAAGAAGAAAAAAAAAAAGCAAAACAAAAAGGAAAAGAAAATACAAACTGCCTACTCTCCCTGTCCACATTCAAGCTTCTCTCCCACGGCCCTTTTCCAGCTCCTCCCGATGCCCCGGTTCTCTCTCTCTCTCTTCCTTATATAGTCTGCTAACAGTAGCGGAGAGGCCTGGCTCGAGTCCGTTTGTATGCTCCGCAACCCCCTTTAAAACTCCTTGCGTAAGTCCATTTACACAGCCAAGAAAACGGCAGCGCCCGGACTCTGTGTGGACGCACGACCTGCGCAAGACCTGCGCTGGGATGATGGTGGGGCCCATTTCTTGGATTTTCTCGCGAGATCAGGTCCGTTCATTGGACTGTACACGGAAAACTGGTCGTACATGACCGTTTTTCGTCTGTTTTGGTGTGGCCCACCTGAGCTTTTTAGACCGCCGTCCGAGTTGCGTTTAAACGATGAAAAACTAATCATGCAGCTCTCTTCAAATTCGCTTTCCTAGGTCTACATTAATTGGGTCGTTGGAGACTTCTGAACGGTTCAGATCATCAAACCGATCCTTGCCACGAATGCAAAATGGCCCAGATCTTCCGGTCATGTGCGAACAGAGCTTTCGCTCTTCTTACGCTGAGATGATGGTGGGCCCCAATTAGATATTTTTTTGAGAAATCCACTCCGTCCATTATGATCCTCTCGAAAATCATTAGGGAATGGATGGTTTTGAGTTGATTTATGCGTGGCCCACAAGAGTTTTCTCACTACCATCCATCTTCCATTTTGACGGTTGAAATATGATATACGCTATCTCCTAAATTCCGTCACCTAGGCTTTGGTAATAAGGCCTTTGAAATCCTAATGGACGGTCCGGATCTTCTAAATACATGATGAGTGGGGCCCACAATGCAAACCCACTGCCGGACTGTTAACGCTGTTGCGTTTTTGAAGAATCTGAGTTTTTGTCGGTCAGCTCCCGCTGACCGACTTTGAGTGCATGGGTGCACGGCTGGTGCACATGCACACTGTGCACATGCAAGGCACATAGGGGGTCCATCATAGTGTATGTACAAAATCTCCTCCGTCCATTTGGTTCTTCATATAATTTAAGGTGTTGAGACCAAAGATGAGGTATACCCAGAGATCAGGTGGGCCCCAGATCAGTAAATTGTGGGCTGATCTGTCCGTTGGGTCACTTCCACAGCGATCCAATGGATGATTTTTGATGCATACGGTTAATTCATGATCATCAGGCCTCATATAAAGTTTGGAGCCAATCAGATGGTGGGAACCCCATGATCTTGTATTATGGATGTCTTTCAGGCCTGTTTGAAGTGAGTGACTGGAATTTCTCTGATCTCTGACGTGTAAATCCTCGATCAAGGTCCCATGGGGCCCCGTCCAATGCCTTGGTGATGCCTGAGCTTTAAATCCATGCTTTTAGCATCCTTTCCAGTCCATGCTCCTAAATTCACCTTGCAACACAAACATGATTAAAATAGAGTGTTAAACATTACCATGTTCATAAAACCAAGTAACAGATAGGGTCTAATATGCAATATTTGACCCTCAACACAACCCCCAACCAGCATTTTCCTAGTCCCGAGCAAGGTATGCGAAAAATAAGTTGAGAATTATGGAACAATTTCTATAAACTCGAATGATTTTTACAGAATAATCCAGATATGAGAATTCTCGGATTCATGAATGTTGGGTATTACTTTCTCCTAGACTCAGGTGCATGGTAAACTTCATAATCAAGTTCAAAGTATTAATCCCACAATCAGAGAATTCTAAACATTGAGTTCCATGGGTGTATCGTGTAATCTCGGCTTATCATTAAGGTTCACTTCTTAATTTCATGATATCATCGGTAAACAAGAAGATAATTCATAATAACCAAAACTTTCCTCACGGATCATCTTTTCATTAATCGACCTTTGATATATATATATATATTTCATTAAAATACCGCCAAGGGGAGGAATCAACTCTTTACCTATAGGGAGCAAACCTATGATGAAGACCATTGCCCACCCCTTTCCGACGTCTACTTTGAGAAATTGAACCTTCACCTATAGGGAGCAAATCTATAGCGAAGATTATTCACCCAATCCTTTCAATTTTCTCAGGCTGGTTCCTTTCATGCTTAGTGAGTACTAAGTAAATCCTTCAATATCAAACTGAAACCTTAATGTGAAAGTGAGATGTGACATGTGAGATCATAACTCAATCAATGTTTACAACTTCTAATTCTGGATTAACAATTCAAACTTAATTATGCAATCCAACAGATACTGAATCCAAGCGTCTTAAATTACCAACATCACGTATCTTGAACTTCCAAGTGCCCTAGATGGCCGTCACAATCCCTTTGAATTCACAAGAAAGTTCAGAAAAATTAAAAATTTTCACAATTTTTGCTCAAGACCAAGAAAACGCTGATTAGGAAACCTAATCTCCCACCCCTAACCTAAAATCTACATTGTCCTCAATGTAAAAGAAATAAGCATGCAATGCACATGGGACAACAAAAATATAAGAGGAGTGATGGAAAGATAGTACCTGGACGAAAGAATCAAAAGGCTTTCCAAAGATATCTACGTAAGATCGGGTCAGCACAAGAGAGAAACCAACAGAAGTAAAATAAAAATAACCAAAAATGAAATCCTACCTATACCACTTTCGTAGGTGCTCTCGATTGTATTTAGCGTATGCAACAAGCCTTTAAACCCCTAGGTTGCCCTTAGTGGACGAGTTATAGTCTCGTGAGGGTTTGTAGTAATGTTACCCACAAACATTGAACTAACTAATGATAAAAACGAAATGAAATGAAGAGCTGGGCTGCCTCCCAGGAGCGCTAAGTTTACCGTCTTCAGCCAGACAAATAAAGCGACTACCCTAGTCCTATGAAAGCAATAAACCTACCTATACCTCCATCAGACTAAGAGATCAATCCTGGTAAACAGGAGCAGTCAGGACATGTCCTCTGAATCAAATTTCTCGACAAATGGTTTCAATCGATGTCCATTGACTTTAAACTCCTTACCATTGTCGGGATCTCTTATCTCAACGGCCCCATGAGGAAAAACAGTAACAACAATGTAAGGGTCGGTCCAACGAGATCGAAGCTTACCTGGAAAGAGATGTAATCGAGAATTGTACAAAAGGATCTTCTAACCAGGCGTGAATGATTTTCGCAAAATGTGTTGGTCATGAAATGCTTTCATCTTGTCCTTGTAAATTCTCGAATTATCGTACGCATCATTCCGGATTTCCTCAAGTTCATTCAATTGAAGTTTGCGTAGCGAGCCAGCATTGAAATTAAGATTTTTGATCGCCCAGTACGCTTTATGTTCCAGCTCCACATGCAAGTGACAAGCTTTCCCATAGACAAGTCTAAAGGGAGACATTCCAATAGGGGTTTTAAACGACGGTATGCCCATAAGGCATCGGTCAATCGGATTGACCAATCCTTACGATCGTAGTTAACCGTTTTCTCCAAAATGTGTTTAATTTTCCTATTAGAAATCTCAGCCCACTTGTCCGTGGGTGGTACGGTGCTCACCTTATGAGAGATACCGTATTTCTTCATTAAGCTCTCAAATGGTTTATTACAAAAGTGTGAGCCCCCATCACTAATGATGGCTCGAGGAATTCCGAAAGGATGTTTTCTTTTAGAAATTTAATGACCGTGCGATGATCATTAGTTCGACACGGAATCGCTTCGACCCATTTAGTGACATAATCCACGCGAGCAACATATACAGATTTCCAAACGATTGAGGGAATGGTCCCATGAAATCGATGCCCCAAGCAATCAAATGCTTCAATGATAAGGATGAGATTCAAAGGCATCATATTTCGATGGGACAATGCTCCCAATTCGACAACACTCACAAGCTTTGCAAAACTCATGAGTGTCCCTAAACATAGTAGGCCAATAAAAGCTATACTGCAGAATCTTAGCCGTGGTCTTTTTAGCGAAAAGTGACCACCACAGCCCGTGAGTGAGAAGGAGATAACGCCCGATGCTCATCATCCGGTACACATCTCTTAAGATTTGGTCTGGGCAATATTTAAATAAATAAGGATCATCCCAAAAAAGGCCCTCGCTGAAGAATTTCTTCTTATCTTGCGATCCACTGTGTCGGTATGGCACTGTAGCAAGATAATTAGCAATATCAACGAACCAAGGTGAATGGGAGACTCGAAACAGTTGTTCATCGGGGAACATGTCGTTGATATGGGTCGCCTCAAGGGAATCGAGGTATTAAGGCGAGAAAGGTGATCGCCACAACATTTTCTACTCCCTTTTATCTTTAATTTCTAAATCAAATTCTTGGAGTAAAGGATCCATCTTATGCGGGGCTTAGAATCATTCTTAGAAAGAAGATACTTCAAAGTTGCATGATCCGTATAGATAATGATCTTGGATCCGATCGAAGACCTAAATTTGTCCAAGGCGAACACTACCGCTAAGTGTTCCTTTTCCGTAGTTGAGTAGTTCACTTGAGCTGGATTTAAAATCCTACTCGTGTAATGGATGACGTAGGGTCTCTTATCTTTTCTCTGACCTAGAACTGCTCCAAGATCATAATCAAGCGCCGCACATAAGCTCAAAAGGAAGGCTCCAAATGGGTGGTCGCATGATAGGTGCATTGGTTAACGTGCCTTTAATCTTGGTGAAAGCTTCCTGGCATTGCTCAGTCCACTCGTACGGAGCATCCTTTTGAAGAAGATTACATAAAGGACGAGAGAGGAGACTAAAGTCCTTTATGAATCGCCTGTAAAATCCTACGTGTCCTAAGAAGGATCGCACGTCTCTGATGTTCTTGGGTGGAGGTAGGTTAGAGATAAGATCGATTTTTGCCTTATCTACCTCGATTCCCTTGGACGAGATGATATGCCCAAGGACAATTCCCTTCTGAACCATGAAATGACACTTCTCCCAATTAAGTACCAAGTTCTTTTCTTCACATCTTTTCAGCACACATTTAAGACTTTTCAAGCACTTAAAGATGGACCGTAAACAGAGAAATCGGCCCATGAAGACCTCTAGATATTGCCCCACCATATCGTAAAAGATACTAAGCATACATCGCCGAAAGGTGGCGGTGGGCATTACATAGTCCGAATGGCATCCTTCGGTAGGCAAAGGTGCCGTAGAGGACATGTAAATGTGGTCTTTCCCTGATCTTTGTGGGCTATCTCTATCTGGTTATAGCCCTACCGTTAAGGAAATAATAGGAATGACCAGCTAACCTTTCAAGGATCCGATCAATGAATGGTAAAGGAAAGTGGTCTTTCCTCGTGACTATTCAACTTCCCGTAATCAATGCACATTCTCCAACTAGTAGTGACTCTAGGCACGAGTTCATTATTAGCATTGGCTACGATGGTGATTCCGGACTTCTTAGGGACCACTTGAGTTGGACTCACCCATTGACTATCGATATAGGGTATATGATACCCACGTCCAATAGTTTAAGAACCTCGGCCTTAACCACTTCCTTCATGTTTGGATTTAGTCTACGTTGTGGTTGCCGAGCGATTTTGCATTATCCTCAAGATATATGGGTGAGTACAAATCGAGGGATCGATTCCTCGAGGTCCGCTATCGTCCATCCTCCTTTATGCTCAATGAGAGTAGATATGAGTATACTCTCCTGTTCTTTCTCGGTGGGCAGAGATCACCACCGGTATGTCTCATCTTGACCTAAATAGGCATATTTCAATTCATAGGGCAAAGGTTTTAGGTCAAGCTTTGGCGGCTTGAGGTTAGACGGTAGAGGCACTACATCGGTTTATGTGCAATTCTTCAAATTGTGGCCTCCACCGGTTAACTTCAAGTACGGACAGTATCAAGCAAGGCGCACGCCTCCCTAATCATGTCATCATTAAAATCATGGGAGTGGGCCGGACATCTCTAGAGAGTCGAGGATAAGGTTAGAGGTGTCGATCTTCCACTAAAGAGTCAATCATGTTAATGTCGTGGAAATCGCCATCCTCCTCTAAGCCGTTATTAAAAAAGATGTTCGACTCCAATGTCATATTCCCAAAAGACATACTAGTCACAATTAGGACCATGACACACAACTTTACTTGACCACATTCGAATAAGGCTCATGAGGATATCCACCGTTTTTTCCTCATACGTTTTGGGACATGTCACGAGGAAAACAGGAGGCTTGCGTAGGGAAGGCTCTCGGCTGCACATCCCATCATCCTTAGCCAGTCGATACCTACACACAAGGTATTCCTCTGTGATTACAGCTTTACTCCTCCTTTAGTCTCAATCTTAAGAAACATCTTTCACGGCCCAGATCCTTCATCTAAATGTTATAGCAGGAGTCTTGATGCAGTGATTTTGAGCATGTCATAGTGAGATGCACATATGCGTCGATTCACGAGTCATGTGCAGAAGAATCGAGCCCGCTACACAAGCGGCAGTCGATCCCTTTACCTCCTGTGAGAAGTCTTTCGGCCCTTTAACTTTAAACCCTGCAGTTGCTTCATGTAGATCTGCTCTTCACTTTTCCTTTACGAGAAGTCTCTGAGCTGCAGCATCCATCCTTCATTTCCGAATCACATTAGCCAACCAACGCCAATCACAGATCTAATAGACACCTGCTATACCATCGGTGCGAATATCTCTGAGAAGCTGATCTCTTCTCTCTGAGCATAACCTTTCGTTACTAACCTCGCCCTGTATCCATGCTGTATCCTTCCAAAGATCCACCTGCATCCAACAGCTCTCCGGCCCACTAGAAGCTCCACCTGCTCCCATATGTCGGTCTAGTATAACGAATTCATCATATCGCCCATAGTCACCTTCCACTTCTCAGCACCAGGCTTACCTAGAGCTATCTGAATAAAAGATGAATCCCCTGTGATATTGGAGTCGTCCATGTAACTCGCTGATATCCTGCGATCATACCATGCGATTCTTCTCACAGGTGACTGCTCCACCTGCTCTGTATCCCTGTCCTCGCATCTCAGCCTTCCTGCCCTGCCCGCTTATGTGGCCATGTCCAACATGCCACACACGTGCAGAGGCGGAATCCACTATATCCACTGTAGATCCATCTGTTGAAGTGCTCATGATCAACCTGTTCGTGTTACCGAGTTATTAGGCTTTCATGATTACCTGTGCCCCCTTAGATACTTTAAGAACACCATCAATACGTGTGTACTTGCATCCTTTTGCCTTAAGTACACTAAGAAAAATCAGATTCTGCTTCAAAACAGGAACGTGCCTGACATTAGTCCATCAAACATCCTGATGCACACTGAACCAACAGCCACAACATTACAGGCAATATCATTACCCATAAATACCTATCCACCATCGTACTCCTTGTAGCTGGTGAACCAACTCTGATGAGGAGTCATGTGAAAAGATGCCCCTGTGTCTAGCATCTATTTGTCCTTACAATCACCGTATGGCCGCCTGATAGTAGACATAGACAAAATATTACCATCACATCTACTCGATCCATCAGACGTGGCAGCATTGGCCTCCCTATATGAAGCCTCAGAATCTTCTCTATTTAATTTATGATTTTCACAATCCTTCTTCGCATGTCCTTCCTTCCTATAATTCAAGCACTTTACCCTTCCTTTGCCCTTGCCCTTGGATTTGGATCTAAAACCTGAAGAACCTGTACCTTGATCAGAATTCCTACCCCTTATAAACAGTGCCTCAGAAGATTTTCCCATGTCAACGTTAAGCTTTCTCATAGCCTTCCCTTGAAGGGCTAAGATAACGGTGTCGACACTTAGGGTTTTATTTGTTGAGCACATTGTGTCCTTGAATGACTCATAAGACGCCGGAAGATAATTCAGCAACATACATGCTTGTTCTTCATCTTTCATCACTTTCTCCATATCCAGCAATTTGCAAACTAATTTATTAAAGTTGTTGATGTGAGCCTCCAGATCTCCACCCTCTGCTATCTTGAAGTTATACCACTACTACTTCAAGTGTAGGTGATTTTCTGAGGATTTTTTTCCCATAAACATCCTCTAACTTCGCCCATGACTTAGCCACAGTTTTCTCCCTCATGACATTGTAGGGAACCTCATCCGTGAGACATAAACGGATCGATAATAATGCCTTCTTATCAAGAGTATTCCATTCATCATCAGTTATAGTAGACTTTCGCTCCTCAAGAACACCATCTTCGCCTTGCTTGATTAAGGAACTCATCATCTTGATCTTCCATAACTCAAAATTATCTTTCTCTGAGTACTTCTCAATATCATACCTAATGCTTGCCATTATTACTAATCCCTCAAATTCAGATCTGTGCCCCAAGGATTTCTCTGATACCACTTGTTGGTATTTTAGCCTACAGAATCACATAAATTTAGATCTAGGATAGCAATCCAATGACACCAAGCACACAAAAGAACACGCAGATTTAACGTGAAAAACCCTTGTGGAAAAAAACCATGGCACAAAGCGACGGAATTCCACTATGAAAGCATCAATTACAAAGAGAGAAGACTTACTTGATTCGAACAACCTCGAATCTCACCCTTACTACCCCCTTTGATAACTCTAGAACCCTTTAGAATACCTTTAAGAAGCCTTAGATTTTTTTCTCATACCCTAGAAAAACCCTAGAGACACCTATTTATAGTTTAGGCAACTTCCCTTTGCGAAAACCGACTCAAATTTTCGCAGTCCGCATCAAATCCGGAAATGAATCTGCGTAACCATGACTGGCCGAGTAGATTGCTTGACCGGTCGTGGGAACCCCTCGATCGGTCGAGCATGGGCCACGACCGGTCGAGCACCTCGGACCTTAAAAAATAGATGCTTGCTGGACTTTGAGTTGAGCAGTACTCGACCGGTCTAGCAGCTCCCTCGACCGGTAGAGCCTGACCCACGATCGGTCGAGCAACCTAAACAACTGATGAGTGAAGGCTTTCTAACAACAATGGCATGGCATTCTACAAGTTGGAGTCTACACCTGTAAAGATGGATGATATGAAGGTCGATATGTAAGATACTTTCATTGAGGTGAATCTTGGTACACAAGAAGAACCCCGGCCGATATACACAACACACAGCTCAATCCTCAGGCCCAAATGAAGATGATCACCTTCCTCAAGGATTATTCTAATTGCTTTGCCTAAGATTATCATGAAATACCAGGCTTGGACAGAGACTTTGTTAAGTATCACTTCTGATCAAAGAAGGATTCAAGACTTTCAAAAAATCTTATGTAGATTGAATCTCGAATATAGTTCCAGTCATGAAAAAAGAAGCCGAGGATCTACATAGATTTTAAAAACCTAAACTTGGAAACACTGAATGGCGAATGTTCGATGCCAATTACAAATCAACTTGTCAACAAGGCCACCAGACACAAGATAATGTCGTTCATGGATGGCTACTCTAGGTACAATCAGATTTACATCACCAAAGAAAGATTCAAGACTTTCAAATCTTTCAAAGAAGATGTAAACTTCTTATACCAATTTATCTCAAATTCAGCTGAAAAGATCAACACATTCTCTCCATTGATCAAATTAAAGGCCAATGAGGAATTTCTTTGATGGCATGAGCATTAGCCTGCTTTTAATCAGATAAATGAATATCTCACCAAGCCATCGGTACTAATTCCTCCCAGAAAGGGTCGGATGTTCTAACTTTACATTGCAGCAACCGATAAGTTAGTTAGAGTGATATTGACACAGAAGAATGAAGACCGGGAGGAGTAGGTGATTTATTATCTTTGATGAACTTCACGTGAGGCCAAACGACAATATTCAACTATTGAGAAGTCGTGCTCATATATCATTGTTTTCCACCACCACAAAGTTTCATCACTATTTACTGACATGAATAATTCATGTCATATCGACGACTGATTTAATCAAGTATATGTTGATATGGCCGATCTTACCAAGAAGAAATGGTAAGTAGATTCTAGCTTTGTTAGAATTTACTTTTAAATGCATATCCTAAAAGTTCGTGAAAGGACAAGCTCTAGCTAACTTTCTAGTTGACCATCCTATGAGAATCGACAACCACATCTCATAAGATATTCTAAAGATGTATATTATCCATCTCACTCCTTGACGGCTTATATTTGATAGATCAAGGACATAAGAGCCGGGTTCATCATCTCCCCAAACAAGAAAAGGGAGGATTGCACTTTTTAGCTTGAGTTTGAGTGCAAAAATAACCAAGTCAAATATGGAGTGTTGAATATCATATTAGACATCTTGATGGAACCAGGAACTAAGAATGTTGAAATAATTGAAGATTCATAACTAGTGATCAATCAATTTACTGGATTGTATAAAGGCTCAAGTTAGGCATTAATGTGGTATTACAGGATGGCCAACTTTGATGATGTCATGCTCATATACATTCTATGAGAATTCAATGTTGATGCCAATGAGATGGCACAAATTGCAGAAGTACTTATAGTGTTAGAGGGGTTATCCAGAAGACTTCTTACTCTCTAGAAATACTCCCTCCCTGCCACGCAACAAAGAGACAAAATGGCCCTGTTAAAAACAACGAACAATGATTGGAGAAATCCAATTATCAAATATTTAATGAGGCTAAGCACCGGGATCAAAATATTAAAAGGATCTCGCCACATTACTTAATCCTATAGGAGGATTTATACCGGAAAGGAGATTATGACTTTTTACTAAAATGTTTGAAAAAAGACGAGACCGTGATCATTATGTGAGAAGTGCATGAAGGCATTTACGAAGCCCTCCAAGAGGTCAGAAGATGAGGTGGCCGATTCAAAAACATGGTTGTTATTGGTTGACCATTTAGAAGAATTGAATGAAATATTTTTTTTTCAAACATGCCGATTCAAAAATAAAGGCATTTACGAAGCCATCCAAGGGGTCAGAGAACGTCAGAGAGTTTGAAAGAGTCTTCTTCTTCTTTTTTCTTAAGTTTTTTTAATTTAATTAATTAATTAATTAATTTTTTTATGATTAATTTTGAGGATAGCCTAATCATGGTCCGCTAAACCTCTTAGCTAGCTAGGGCTAAGAGGTGAAGCTTGTAGCGTGATGGGAGACTTTTTACTTCTGCCTTTTGTTTTGACTGAACTGATGTTGATTTTAATTTAATTAAGGGAATGTTTTCAGTTTTTAATAGTCTGTTGCGACTAAAATTACAATGGGTCTGCGATAGTTTTAAGCATGTTCCTTTCCTTATTTTAATTACGACGTTAGGAAGCCCTATTGTTCACATCATCTCCTGAGCATGGTCGGATGATGTTACAGATCCTAATCTTCATACATCTTATGATTGGTTGTTAATTAGTTTAATTCTATTGTTTGCTTTGTCTCCTGGGCAGGGTTTGGTGAAGGAATCCATTCTAATTCATATACCTTTCATCTCTTGAAAATAAGATCAAAGGAAGTTCAGTTTTGATCTTCATGGTTACACCCTTCAACTGGATGAAGATGGGACTCTAAGTCCAGTTGAGTTCTTAAAGTAGCATAAGATCTCCCTGATCTCTACAAGTGGATCCTCTGAATCCCTAGTCTCCTTCCTCTGAATTCCTTAAGTTTTAAATTAATATTTCACCATTATTCCTCAAACTACAATCGATTTAGATTTCATCTTAGTCTAGTTCTAGTTCTACTTAATTTCAGATTATGTACAAGTTTCAATCCCTTGGGATTCGACCTCGGTCTCACCGAGTTTATTACTACATCACAACCCTATACTTGGGGAATGAACCCTCAACAATGTTGGATTATATGCTCTTGATATATTGAAGGTACATAAGGTTAAGGTTGTCATATCCTACAATAAGATGGTAAAAGGAAGAGCTTTTGGTGAAGAAGAAATGGTTTGGAATACTTTTTTTCCTATTAGCACCAAGGATCGAATGTATAGTAAGTGGTCTCTAACAGGGGTCACTGGTAGTTAAATAAGTGTTGAACGGAAGAGTAGATCTTGTTGCATGACATGAACAACCAAGTGAGGAAAAATCCTATAAATGACTATTATCTAAAGAAGTACTACACAACTCTATGAGAGTCCATGCAAATAGAAGATGAGTTAACCACTGAGCAGGCTGACAATGATGATGAATGAAAGAAAAGAAAGAGAATAATGACTCGCAATGTGCTAAAAAGATTTTTTTTTTTTCCTTATTTGACTATAATAAAGATTAGTGACAAAAAATTTTTCTTATATAAAGACATGTATATATAAAAAAATGAGAGAAAAAAATAAAATAGGTCTCGGGCTGATTGTCATTCTGGAGGTCGAGTCCTTCACTTTTTGCAAAAAATGGTAGTCAAGTCTCTTAGCTTTGGTTGCCACCCATGGAGAGTATCATTGTTTCAAAGGGTTGCCACCACTAGAGCCGAATGAGTAAGGATTTTCATGGCAGAAAGACTATGAGAAGGTGAAAGAATTAGGTGACGAGTTATGACGATAAAAAGCTTTATTTATAAGCACTCATCACTATTGAAACTCTCGCCTTAACATTTAAGACAATAGATTTCCAACGTAGTATTATTGCACACAGTGGTTGAGTGGAAACCCTGTGTCTCCATATGTCGCATGTTTGAGCAATTATTGAATTTGAAATGCCAAACAAATCATATATAAAGTGGGGGGAGGGGGGGCAATTTTTACATACTAATGACAGACGGAATCCTAATTGCACCTTGAAGATATCTTTCACCCTATATCCTTCGGTGACACATCACCTGCCTAAAGAAGAATAGCTTAGAGCTATACACATGCTTACAAATGGGATACTGCGACAAAGGACATGTGACCCTTATACAAAATGGCACGTGTAGTCGAAGAAGGATCTTCGACAAGCTTATAAATACATAATGAGATAAGAAGTCTATTGCAATTCAAATATACTCATTAAGGCCATCTCACATAATCTTGCCAAAACGGGATTTCCATATAGATGATTAATGCTCCATGGTGACTACGAAGGTTTGAGAGGCTGATTTCTCCTAAAACATAAGGAAATCAAAGGACTTGATGAGAAATCCAAATTCGACTAGGATACAAACTATTTTATAACATTCAATGACATTTGTAGCCAAGTTGTAAGGAGATATGAAAGCAATTTGATGCCACAACCATCACGTATCCTAGACCAGGAAGGAAAATCAATAAGGGTTGCCACTTCTTGAGCTATATAAGGAGTATGTGATGAAGAGCTCGAGGCCCACACTAAACAAAATCTTTCTACACAGTGCAATGCTATTAATATTAGTTCTAGTATTTTTAGTTACTTGACTTCTGTCCAACCCCTCTGCAAAATGTCTGAAGTTTTGGATAACTTAGATCATCACTATCCAATGCCATTGCTATAGTACGCCTAAGAATAGCATAAATATCCATCACTTACCATCGTCGAATACCTGATCAACCGAGTCCTTACTTAGAGGATCATACCCCAATCACATCTTACTGACCATACACCTCAATTGTCTGCACAGGTGATCGCATATCTTTATCTTCAATTTATTTCTCTGATTGTACTAAGCTTTAATTATAAATCAATAAAATCAACGTTTCAACCTTTATATCCATTACTGCATTACAAAGAAACCTAAGTCATGCGATCACCGTTAAAAGAAAAGTCCTTAACTTAAAAGTAAAAATTCACCATCAGAATGACAAACCCTCCCCTTTTAAATTGTCTGATTCCTACATGATTGGTGGTTAGATAGTAGATCAACTTTCATAGATATGATCCTTCATACTGAATTAGGCTTGGGGTCTCAAGCATTCAATCGAACTCGAGTCGAGTACAATCTGGCACGCCCGCACTATCCTAATCACACACGTTTGATTGAATATATGAGTTATTCACTAACACATATAGCCTCGTGTTTAATTGAATAACAAATAAGAGATTTGCTTAAATTTTGGTTCAGGCCCTAAAAGTAGCCAATAAAATAGATGAAAGGCATAGATATATAATACATACATCAAAGTGGGCTTTATTGTTAGAGCCACACTATGCCGGTGAGGCTAAGCCACAAATAATTTGGAAAGCCTTTAACCTCTAGCAAAGACACCTGAAGTGGATTGGGTATTATTCCCACCAAGACTTAGTTAGATACCGACATTCTTGTTAAGATCTCTATAGGGCCCGCCGTGATGTATATGTTTTATCCACATTGTCCATCCATTTTAATAGTCCATTTTAAGGCATGAGAAAAAAAAGGAGGTACATCAAAGGCTCAAGTGGACCACACCCTAGTAAGGATTGAAAGCCTACCATTGAAAAAAACACAGGGACACAAAAGTTTTGGATCAAGATGATATTTGTGCTTTCCCTTCATCTAGTTCTACGTGACCTTATGAATAGGTTAGATGGACACTAGGAAGTTTTCAACATTAAGAATTCAATCCCCTCTGCTTCCTATAGTGTGGTCCACTTAAGCCTTCCATCTACCTCCGTTTTAGGCTCATGCCCTAAATGATATGTCAAAATAGATGGACCGCGTGGATAGAACATATACATCACAGTGGGTCCATAGAGCCTCTGGCAATCGTTTGTCTCTAGCCAAGGCTAGTACCCAATTCGCATCCAAAGGCACCTGAGTAAAGCCTTTAACCTCCATGCAGATTGCATAAGGTACTCATGTAGGCCCATTATGATGTGTGGATTATTTGCATGAGTATTTTACAGCACGAATCAAAAAAGGGGCAAATCCAAATCTATGGTGGACCACACTACAATTATGGCCATAGATAAACATTATGGTGGGCATTAGGAATTTTTAATTGTGGGTGTTCAATTAGCACCTACTTCTATATGGAGTTGGGCATCGAGTTGGGTCGAACCGAGTTAAGGCTGACCCGATTGTTATTAACAGATGTCTTAAATTTGAAAATTTTGGAAAATCCTCGACTAGTCGAAACCTGTTCAACTTGAAGTCCAGCAACAATGTATTTGGGATTTCCAGGATGCTCGATAGTCGAGGGATAGCCTCGACCAGTCGAAGGTTACACAAACTGTGCGCGAACTGCGTAAATTTGAGGCGATTTTCGGATTATTCTAAGTCGGTGAGAAAGGGGTGTTTCTTAAATTA
This sequence comes from Magnolia sinica, assembly GCF_029962835.1. NCBI lineage: Eukaryota > Viridiplantae > Streptophyta > Magnoliopsida > Magnoliales > Magnoliaceae > Magnolia > Magnolia sinica. Next base: position 16,044,497 of record NC_080582.1, read on the forward strand.
TAAATAGGAGTCCCTAGGGCCTTTTTAAGATAATGCTAAGGCTTCTAAAGGTTTTTCTAAAGGTTTCTAAAGGGTTCTAAGGTTTGCAAAGGGTATAGCAAGGGTGAGATTCAAGGTTATTCGAATCGGGTAAGTCATATCTCTTTGTAATATGTGCTTTCATAGTGGATTTCTGTCACTTTGTGCCATAGTTTTTTTCTGCAAGGGTTTTTCACATTAAATCTTTGTATTCTCTTGTGATTGTTTGGAGCTATTGGATTGCTATTCTAGATCCATATCTGTGTGATTCCGTACAAATCCCCAACAAGTGGTATCAGAGCAATCGTTGGGGCACAGATCTGAATTTGCAGGGTTAGCAATAATGGAAAATTCCAAGTTTGATATTAAGAAATACTTAAGCAAAAATAATTTTGAGTTATTTAAGGTTAAGATATTAGCCTATTAACTAAGCAAGGTGAGATTAAGGCTCTTGAGGAGCGGAAATCTACCATGAAAGATGAAGAATGAGAAAACCTTGATAGTAATGATTTAGTCTTTATCCGTTTATGTCTCATGGATAAGGTTCTCTATAATGTCTTGAGGAAGAAAACTGCATCTAGTTTGTGGGTGAAATTAGAGAACATTTATACGAAGAAGTCCTCTGAAAATCATTTCCACTTGAAGCTACAATACTATACCTTCAAGATGGCAAAGGGTGGAGATCTGGAGGCCCACATCAGCAACTTTAATAAATTGATATGTAAATTGCTAGATATGAAGGAAGTGGTCAAAGATGAGAAAAAGATATGTATATTGTTAAATTCTCTTCCTACATCGTATGAGTCATTCAAGGACACAATGTACACCACAAATAAAATCCTGAGTGTCGACATCGTTATCTCAACCCTTTAAGGGAAGACCATGAGAAAGCTCAACGGCGACATGGGGACATCTTCCAATATACTGATTATGGGGGGCAGAGATTCTGAGCAAGGTATAAGATCTTCAAGGCCTAGATCTAAATCCAAAGGTAAGGGCAAAGGAAAATTAAAGTGTTGAAACTGTGGGATGTCTGGACACATGAAGAATGATTGTAAAAATCCTAAAGCGAAGGAAGAAAATTCAGTGGCTTCTTCCAAAGAGGCTAATATTGTCACATCTAATGAAGAAACAAGTGGTGGTGATGTTCTGTCTGTTTCCATGATTGGTCACTTATACGACAATCATAAAGACGATAAATACTTGACATATGAGCATCATATCACACGACTCCCTCATCGGAGTTGGTTTGCCAGTTACAAGGAATGTGATGGTGAGCAGGTTTTTATGGGTAATGACAATGCCTGTAATGTTGTGGCTATTAGTACAGTGAGCATCAAGATGTCTGATGGGATGGAGCATACCTTGACTGAGCATGTTCCTGATATGAAGAAAAGTCTAATTTCTCTCGTTGCACTCGAGGCTATAGGGTGCAATTTCACTAGTATTGATGGTGTCCTTAAAGTTTCAAAAGGGGCACTCGTGGTCATGAGAGCACAAAGGCACAGAAACTTTTACAGGTTGATCGAGAGCAGTTCAGCAGGTAGAACGACAGCAACTATTACAGATTTCACTTTTCTACGTATGTGGCATGCTCGTCTGGGCCAGATGAGCGAGCGGGGCATGAAGGTACTATCTGATCGTTGTTTCATTCAAGTTTTTAAAAATTCTGATTTTGATATATGCGAACATTATATATTTGGTAAACAATCTAAATTATCTTTTAAAACTCGAAAACATTTATGTAAGGGAGTGCTTGTGCACTCTGACGGATGGAGGTCATTACCAGAGGTTTCTATTGGGGGGTCGTCATGGTTTGTTTCATTCATTGACGACTACTCCAAGAAAGTTTGGATTTACTTCATGAAACGTAAATATGAAGTTTTCACCATATTCAAACAATGGAAGGCAATAATGGAAAATAATTAGGGCAAAAAATAAAAATTTTGAAGATTGACAATGGTGGAGAATTTGCTTCTACTGAGTTTAATGAATATTGCAAGGATGAAGGGATCATTAGACACAACACAGTGCATCACATACCCGAATAAAACGGTGTGACCGAACGGATGAATCAGACTCTCCTGGAAAGGGCCAGATGTATGTAAAGTAATGCTGCATTGGGCAAAGACTTATGGACTGAGGCCGTTAACACAGTTTGCTATTTAGTGAACTGGTCTCCTTCTATGGCAATTGAATGTAAAATCTCAGAAAAAGTATGGAGTGGTCATAAGATCGACTACTCAGATCTGCGCATATTTGGTTGTGAGGCTTGCTTTCATGTACCGTCAATTGAGAGAGATAAGCTAGACTATAGAGCCAAAAAGTATATTTTTATTAACTATGGTATTGGTGTGAAAGGTTACATGTTATTCGACAAGGTCACATGCAAGGTTATTACTAGCCGTGACGTCAAATTCGATAAAACTCCTTATTATGCAAAAATGATCAAGAGGAGCAAAAGGAACCAGAAAGGTTAATCATAAATGTTTAGAGTAACATAGATGATACTCAAGCAGTGACAGATGCGCAGACAGAGGTAGAGGATCAGGTGGAGCAGCCACTTGCGAGAAGAAATCCACCATGTGATCGCAGATTACTAGCAAGATACAGGGACGACTCTAATATTTCATATGCCCTCGTTATAGATGAGGGGGACTCGTCTACTATTCAGGAAGCTCTCAGTGAGCCTGATGCAGAAAAGTGGAATGCAGCTATGGACGATGAGATGGACTTGTTGCACAAAAATCACACATGAGAGTTGGCGGAGCTTCCAGTGGGCCGAAAAACTTTCGGATGCAAGTGGTTATTCAAAAGAAAATAGGATAGATACAAAGCTGGATTAGTAGTGAATGGTTATGCTTAAAGAGAAGGAATCGACTTCACAGAGATATTCGCGCCGGTGGTTAAGCAGGTATCTATCATATTCGTGTTGGCGTTGGTTGCCCAATATGATCTCGAGTTGGAACAGGTGGATGTCAAGACTGCATTCCTGCACAGGGAGTTGGAAGAGCAGATCTACATGAAGCAACAAGAGGGATACGAAATTAAATGGGCAGAGAAAAAAGTTTGTAGGTTAATGAGGTCATTGTACGGCCTGAAACAGTCGTCTAGGCAGTAGTATAAAAAATTTGATTCTTTCATGTTGAGTCAGAAATTTACTCGGAGTGAATATGATCACTGTGTCTATTACAAGACACTGAGTGATGACAGATTCATTATCCCAGTATTGTATGTTAATGATATGTTGATCACCAGTCATTATATGTCTGAAATCAACGTACTGAAGACTCGGTTATCAAGGACATTCGAGATGAAAGATCTAGGGATTGTAAGGAGAGTTCTCGGCATAGATATTCATAAAGACATGAAGAGGAGCAGGCTTTGGTTATTACAGGCAGAATACCTTAAAAAGAAGCTGATCAAATATGGAATGAACCAGGCAAAGCCAGTGAGCATTCCCCACGAGGCTCACTTCAATCTTTCCTTAAAACAATGTCCTAAATCGAATGAGGAAAAGCAGGTTATGTCTCATGTGCCTTATTCGAATGCGGTTGACAGTTTAATATATGTCATGGTCTGTACGAGACTAGATATTTCACAGGCAGTCGTTGCTATGAGCAGATATATGTCAAATTCTGGCAAACAACATTGGAAAGCAATGAAATGGCTACTTTGATACATTCGAGGTACAAAAAAATACATCTTAACTTTTGGAAAGACAATGACAAAATTGGTAGGGTATGCGGATTCAGACTACGCAGGCAGTATGGATTCCAGAAAGTCTATTTCAGGATACCCGTTTGTACTGGCAGGTGTTGGATGTCGAAGCTTCAGTCCGTGGTGGCTCTTTCCATGACCGAAGCAGAATATATGGCAATGACAAAAGTGTTTAAAGAAAGTGTAGCTCAGAGGCATGATAAATCAGTTAAGACTTCAGTAGGAGGCTGTGCTGGTTAACTGTGATAGCGAGAACGCTATTAATTTAGCTAAAAATTCTATTTATCACTCACGTACTAAACACATTAATGTTCATCACCACTTTATCTAACTGGTGCTTGAGGAAGGAGGTGTAACACTGGAAAAGATTCACACCAGCGTGAATCCAGTAGATATGCTCACTAAGGTCGTTCCTACAGTGAAGTGCAAGTTTTGTACAACTTCTCTGGACTTGGCGATGGCGTAAAAGAAGGACGGAGTATGCACGAGAAGCATTAATTGAAAATATGATGCGATGTAGAGATAAGAGAAAATGTCAAAAAGCTACACGTTTGAAGATTGAAGACATGATGGAAATTGTTGTTAACAAATATCTTAAATCTAAAAAATTCGGAAAATCCTCGACTAGTCGAAGCCTGTTCGATTCGAAGTCCAGCAACAATGTATTTGGGATTTCCAGGACGCTCAACCAGTCAAGGGACAAGCTCCACCAGTCGAGGGACAGGTTTGACTAGTCGAAGGTTAATCAGACTGTGCGCAAACTGCGTAAATTTGAGGCGGTTTCTAGATTATTCTAAGTCGGTGTGAAAAGGGGTGTTTCCTAAACTATAAATAGGAGTCTCTAGGGCCTTTCTAAAATAGTGCTAAGGCTTCTAAAGGTTTTTCTAAAGGTTTCTAAAGGGTTCTAGGGTTTGCGAAGGGTGTAGGAAGGGTGAGATTCGAGGCTATTCAAATCGGGTAAGTCATCTCTCTTTGTAATCTGTGCTTTTATAGTGGATTTTTGTCGCTTTGTGCCGTGGTTTTTTCCCGCATCCATGTTAAATCTTTGTGTTCTCTTGTGATTGCTTGGCGCCATTGAATTGCTATCCTAGATCCATATCTGTGTGATTCCGTAGCACAAATCCCCAACACCGACTCGATCTGGTTTTAAAATAAGCTTGATCCAAACTTGACCCGACTTGATACCGAGTCTAGCATGCCTGACCTGATCCGAGTTCGGTTCTGGCTTGAACTAATCCAGACCGAGTCCGACCCAGTCACAAGTATCGAGTCAGGTCAAGTTGTCACCAATTCAGGTCGGGTGCAACAGGTATCCACATGCTAAAATCATAACTCGAAACCTAGATTCACTTGCCAGAATTGCAACTTCTTCGGTGCAACCTCTCCATCAACTAAAAACCTAGTTTATATATATATATATATATATATAATAGTTGAGTTTTTAATCGAGTCAAGTCAATACTGAGTTGGATTTCGGGTCCAGTCAAGTCAAGTTACTGGATGACTCAAACTCGACTTGGTTTGAGTTCGGATTGGATGAAGTCAACTTGATTCAGATTGATGCACTTAGTTGGAACCGAGTCGGATATGAATGAGTCAGACTAGTCAAGTCGTCCCATGCCCAGCTCTACTTCTATGATATGGTCCCGCTGGGATTTGGATCTGTTTAATTTTTGGGTTCATGCCCTAAAAAGAGCCCAGAAAACAGATGGATCACAAAGATACAGAGTTCATACATCAAGGTGGACCACTGTATCGGCCGTAACTAATTTGGAAATCTTTAACCTGCCATAGAAACGGCAGGAGATTGCCGGTGGCCTAAGGCTTCATAAATTCCAAAGCTGTGTGGGGTCCACAGAGATTTCCGTAACATATCCACTCTGTTCGTCAGTTTTGCAAGATAACAATAGGAAGTATTAAAATCAGGCAGATCCAACGAATCATAATAGATTTTGAACGCTTGAAAACATCATGGGGCCACAAATATTTTGCATCAGGACGATATTTGTGCCTACAGTTTATTTTAAGTAGTAATAAATAACCTTCAGAACAATTCGATAGCCTGTAAGATCATGAACATCATGGTAAGCTCCAGGAAGGTTTCAACGGTGGAAACATCCACCTGGTGTGGTGTGGTCCACATGAGTTTTCGATCTATCTGATGTTTAGAATCCTGTCGGACAGAGTGGATTTATGATGGGCATCATTGTGGCCCTGTACGGTTTCCGACTACAGGAAGTTCCTGTGTCAAATCCGCGTCCACGAGACACCAAATCGGTGCCTTTAACTTGGAATGCATATGTTGGGCTTTGGGCCCCAACATGATGTATGTGTTTAATCCATGCTGTCCATTTATTTTTTTCATATTATTTTAGGAAATAAACTAAAAAATGAGTCAGATCCAAATCTCAAGTGGACCATAGTGCGGGAAAGAGTGATGATGAACACTCACCATTAAAAAAACTCGTGTGCTATAAAATTTTTGGATCAAATTGATATTTGTTTCTTCCCTTCATACAAGACTGTGTGACCTAATTAACCAGGTTAAATGGAAAATAAACATTATGGTGGGCATTACAGTGGGCCCAAGGAAGTTTTTAATGTCGTGCGTTTAATCACCACTATTTCCTATGGCGTGGTCCACCTGAGATTTGGTTCAGCCTCGTTTTTGGGCTGATGTACTAAAATGATATGGAGAAACAGATAAACAGAGTGGATAAAATACATGCATTATGATGAGAGCAGTAGTAGCCACATCTCTACTAACGTTGAATTGTTAAGAGAAAATGACATGGAGAAATGGATAAACAGAGTGGAGAAATGAGCAACAATAGCCTCATTTTTGGGCTAATGCACTAAAATGATATGGAGAAATGGATAGACAGAGTGGATAAAACACATGCATTTTGATAGGAGTAGCATTAGCCATGACCCCACTAACATTGAATTGTTAAGAGAAAGCTCTTGATATTCTTTTCTTAAGATTTTTCTTGTATATTTACATCTAGGTACCTATTTAATTATTATTCTTCTTCTACTTCTTCTTTTTTTATTATACACACTCACCCTTTGAATTGATGGAAAACTAAGGGAAAGTAGTCATTTCACATTGAACTTATTAATGACATAGATAAATGAAAACTTAATTTCAAAAGATATAGGGATGTAAATATCATATTAATACGGTATATATTCTTTTGTGAAAACGTTTTTTTTTTTAAAAAAAAATTATTTACAATTACCAAAATGTATAAAAGAGATTCAGTATTTGCAGAGATTTAGAGAAATTTTACCATATACTCTTATTAACAAATAAGATATTATCCCAACAAATAAGAAAATATCCCAACCTGTTAGGATTACCCTAACACTGACGAACTTAAATTCTACCAATACTTAAACTTGAAACGGACCTAAATCCAACCCATGCACTGGTGCATTGGGTCGGGTTTGAAACTCAGATCCACTTATCGAGGGAAACTGATCACCTACAGGGGCTGCACCGCACTGTGTGGTACACGCATTTTCAACCATTGTATGGGTTGAGTGGGTGCCATGGAAAAATAAAATAAAAGAACATTTAATGCATCCAATGACTAAAAATGTCCTATACCACAGGGAGTGGGCACCTATAGATAATTAGTTCTGATAATTAAATGGTTCTCCTCCGGAAGTCCCTCAACCCAAAGTGACCTATCCCACTTGCACACCTTACCAGAATGCTTTGTGCAAATTCACACAAGTCATGATAGAAAATATCTTGATACGAGGAAAAAAGGAAATTTTCAATAGATGTACACACCTGAAATTTAACTCCTAAGTGACTTTCTAGTAGCAACTCAAATAAAATTAACAAGGAATCAACTGCTACAGTAAGCCTAAAAGCTTCATACAGCATGTGTTTATATATGCTGCCCAGAGGTAAATATGAAGGCAAGTACGATGAAGTAGATGCTTCCTTCCATGAAGGGAAAAGGAAAAGAGAATGGTCGATGCTTCCTTCTATGAAAGGGAAAGTAATGTCCTATCAAAGAGAGGAATCTCTTTCACAATCAAAAACAATTTGGTTCTCTTTACAGCAGAAGAGGCCATAGTGTGTTTCATTCAAGGCCTGATTTACCGTATGGAATTAGTTTAAAGATGTGGGGTTCATGGCTGATCTATATATACATGCCATTGATCTGTTGGCCCCTATCATGGATGGACAATTCCCTTGAAAATCTCCCAAATTGGAAGATCATCGCCATCAAATCTTTTAACCATGTAATTGCATGCTAACAACTGGAAGTTTAGAGTTGATCAATTGAGAAGATATACTGGGATTGGTCCATCCATGATTGGACATGTCAAATCAATGGCTTGGATAGACTAATCATGGCCCCACATCTACCAACCAAGTTCGGAAACCAGTGGGGAAGTTGAGCTAACCGAATGTAAATAGCAATACTTATGGGATTAGATGCTTTATTGTAGATACTAAGCTTGTGCATTCGGATTTTGGAGGAATAGTTCCTTCCACGTAGTGAGAAGGCAGGTGAGGCCCACCCTGTCCATCCATTTTGCCATACCATGTTAGGATATGGGCTGGAAAATGATGCAAATTGAAAACTCAAGTATGCCTTATGACAAGAAAATGATGATAGGTATATGCTTACCGTTGAAACCTCTGTGGTCCACCGAGATTTTTATATGTCATCCATACCGTTCGCAAGGTCATTCCTACTTGGATGAACTGAAAACACAAAAATTAGCCTCATCCAAAACTTCTGTGGCCCCACAAATTTTTAACAATGGATGTTCAATGCTCAGTCAGGGGTGTTGAGATGTGGAGCCACATCTGGGGGTCGCACGACCGGTCGTGGCCCCTGCTCGACCGATCTTAGCCCCTGCTCAACCAGTCGTGGACTGACACAACTCGAACTCCAGCGAGCATCAATTTTTTAGTCCGAGGTGCTCAACCGGTCATGGGTCATGCTCGACCGGTCATGGGTCATGCTCGACCGGTCATGAGATCCGTTCGACCGGTCGTGGGATCCGCTCGACCGGTCATGGTTACGCAGATTCGTTTCTGAATCTGATGCGGACTGCGGATTTCTGTGTCACGTTTCACAAGGGTGCGAAAGGAAAGTTGTCAAAACTATAAATTGGGGTTTCTAGGGCTATTCTAGGGTTAAGGTGAATATTGAAAAATATTTTTAAGGTGTGGGCAAAGGATTTTCTCTGTACTTCCAAGGGAGAGGTTAGTATATTGCCTTGTAATCTTCGTTCTTCTTCATGGTGGAAGTTTGCATCCGTGGTTTTTTATCTTAGTTTGAGATTTTTCCATGTATATCTTGTCTTGTGGTTTGTTTGGATTGCTTTGATTTGTTTCTAGTTTATATTTCTTCTTGTTTATCATTTGTGAGTGAGACCGGAGATTAGATCTCGATTCACTGCGTTGTTGGTATGCTGCGCAACAAGGGAGCCCACTTAAGTTTTGGATTTGCGACATTTTTTAGCCCATGTCCTAGCATGATCGGTAAAAAGGGTTGGACAGGGTGGATTTCTCAAAAATATCATGGTGGGCCCACCTAGCTTCTCATCAGTCGCAGCCTTGCAGGCAATCCTCGTGCTTACCACTGCAATCCTCATTTTGGATAGAAGATGTTCACCATCTTTTCGTTTGGATACATTTAACATTGGCCGTTGGCCCTTTTTATAGTTCTTGGCAGTGACAAATCTCATTCTCCAAAATTTTTAGGCTAAGAGGTTTTTGAATTTTGATGTTTTCTCACCATATTGTTGTGAAAATCTTACTAAAATTTAAAAAATATTTATGTATAAATTAATAAATAGTTTAAAATTTTAACAACAAACTAGTTATAATTTGGTATTTTTAGGGAACGACTTGTTATTTTTTAGAATGAAATTACCCAACTACTCTCGTGTGTTGTTTTTCTTTAAAAGGTAATACAGTTGGTAAATTTTGTACCCCACATTGTATGCATATGACATCCAAGTCTATCAAACATCTACAACCAATCAATGATCACACAGACCAAAAATCTTTTTGATTGAATCACGTGTTATACATGTATTTTGATGTTTTTAAATAGTGTATATTATTTTTCTATAGTAGGACTCATCTTACATTTAGATCGACCAAATTTCTTGTTCTTCTCAACATCACAGCAAATTACATGCACTGGAGGCATTGGATATCATAAAAATATCACATGGCCCCATAATTTTTCATTTTACTGCTTTCTAAAGAAAAAAGTGCACTATGAGTATTATGATAATTTCACCACTCAAAAACCACTTCTCCACCGTTTCGTTCACCGACGCAGATTGCATCCTACCCGGCCCGGAGGGCAGGGATCTGTGGGGCCCACCTTGATATAAGTGTTTTATCCACGTCGTTCATAGTTTTTATATGATAATTTTAGTATGTGATCCAAAAAATAGGCAGTGCCAAGGCTTGAGTGGACCACAAAGTGGGTATTAAATGTCCACCATTAAAAACTTCTTGGGAGCTGGAGAAGTTTCGGATCAAGCTGATATTTATTGTTTTCACTTCATCCACGTCTACATGAACCTATGAATAGGTTTGATGGTAAAAACACATCACAGTGGCCCTTAGAAAGGTTTCAACGGTGGGTGTCATTATCACCGCAACTTCCTTTGGTGTGGTCCACTGGAGCTGTGTACCTGCGTCATTTTTCATTTTTAAGGTCTTACTTTAAAATGATCTGAGAAAAGTGATGAACGGCGTGGATAAAAGACTTACATCACAATGGGCCCCACAGAGCCCTGCTTGGACGGATTACTGACCGCGGGTTGGATGCAATCCGCAGAGACTTTATTTGGTAAAATCCAAATTTTTTAAAATTCCTAATATCAGATAATTTTTACAGTATTATACCAAAAAATTATGAGTGATTTAAAATTGTCGATATTTTGAAAATTCCACAATAATATTGAATATTGTTCATCTTATTTCCCACAATTGTATCATGAGATTTTCAACATAACAGACCTTTGTCACACTGCTAATCCTCTCTTTGTTGAGCAAATCCAAATGTATGCCTTTTTGGAATCTCATTAACAAACTCACTGCGATTGCCCACCTTTTCCTATGATTTTGTTCTGCAAGGGTGCGGCTACACTATCAGAACCAGCACTTTGTACATGCTTCAGAATCTAACGCTACATGAATTCTGACCCTTCAAACAATGGATTTGTCTAAACATAGTGTTGAAACTGCAGTCAATAAGGAAAAAATCACATCCTTGTGGATGCTTCTTTACACGTATTATCTAATATCTACGTATTAGAGAAACCATTATACTGGCTCATGTGTCGTACTTCTTTTGGGTTGTCCTTCACTCTATGAGCCATACCCAGTGTGACAAACATTGCTGATAACATCACAAGGTATATACTGAACTATTTGTTAAGTGAACATATATTAAAATTTAAATATATCTATTTACAAAAATATTTTTATATTTGATAAGATTTTCCAAACTATCCCTAGAAAAATCTAAAATTTTGAATCTCCCAAGAAATTTATGGGCAAATTGCAACAACAGGGTTTGTCACTATGGTGTCAACTAAGTGCTGATGGGCCTTGATCTTTGACATGTAAATGGCAGAAAATGGTATCAAATACAAGTTTTTAGCTCGAAATGTCATTTGTCCCCGCTGTTGATCTGGCCTTGGGGATATGGCCCATCCACTCTGCAAATCAAATGGTCTCAATCATGCTCGTCGTTATAGTAGCATCTCTTACGGATAAAGTTAGGCTTGGATATTTTAGTCCATCTCTTACCGATAAATTTAGGCTTGGAAATTTCAGTCCATGTTGCAATCAGATCTAATGAGAAAATGTCAAAGCTAGTTGGAAACTGCCTGCGAAACATCGTTTTGAAGATTTTAATAGTGTAGCTGCACTATTAAAACCAGATCTAATAAGTTTTGGATTTTGAATGTATGCGGGCGCCTGGAATTCCAGGCATTTTAATTCCAATCCAAACATTGTAAATGTCAAATCAGGACCCCTAATATCATACAATACGTCTCAATACGTGAATCCAAAGACGCCCTAAAATGAAATGGAGAAACCGATGGACAGAGTAGATAAAACACATGCATTATGATGGGAGCAGCAGCAGCTACGTCCCTACTACCATTGAATTGTCAAGAGAAAGCTTTTGATTTTTTTCTTAGGAATTTTCTTTTATATTTACATCTAGGTACTAATTTAATTCTTCTTCTTCGTTTTTTACACACACATACTCACCCTTCCCCCACACACTCACACTCTCGCAGGAGCTTGCGTTGGCACCACAAGGGTCCAACCCATAACCTTGTATGTAACTTCATTAATTGGTGGGCGTTTTCATCATATCAAGACAAATCATACTTTGAATTGATGGAAGTTAGAGAAAACTAAGAGAAGATAGATATGACTTATTAATGACATAGCTTAATGAAAACTTAATTTCAAAATATATAGGGATGTGAATATCATATTAATGAGGTATTATTTTATAATTTTTATTTTATTTTGTTAACAATCACTGAAATGTATAAAAGAGATCCAATATTTGTAGAGATTCAGAGAAATTTTACTATATAATCTTATTAACAAATAAAAAATTATCCCAATAAATAAAAAAAATATCCCAACCTATTATAATTACCCTAACACTAACAAACTTGAATTCTACCAATACTCAAAATTGGAACCGACCTAAATCCAACCCATGCACTGGTGGATTGGGTTGAGTTTGAAACTCAGACCCACTTATCAAAGGGAACTGATCACCTACAGGGGTTGCAACACACCTGGACATACAGAGCATTTTCAGCCATTGAATGCTTTGAGTGGGAGCCATGAAAAAAAGAAAAAAAAGAAAGAAAAAAAAAAACATTTAATGGCATCCAATGGCTAAAAATGTCCTATGCTACAAGGAGGGGTGTGGGTGCCTATTGATAATCAGTTCTGATAATTAAATGGTTTAGCTTGGGAATTTGCCTCAACCCCAAGCAAACCATCCCACTTGCACACGTTACAAGAATGCTTAGTGGAAATATTCACACAAGCCATGATAATAATAATAATAAATCTCTTAATGCAAGAAAAAGAGGAAAATTTTGAATAGATGTACATGCCTGAAATTTGGCTACTCAGTGACTTTTCAGTAGCAACTCAAATAAAATTAACAAGGCATCAACTGCTGCAGTAATCCTGAAAGCTTCATACAGCATATGTTTATAAATGCTGCCCAGATGTGAATATGAAGTCAAGTGTGATGAAGAAGTGATGCTTCCTTGGATGAAGGGAAAAGGAAAAGAGAACGGTCGATGCTTCCTTCCCTGAGAGAGAAAGGAATGTCCTATCAAAGAGAGGAATCTCTTTTACAATCAAACGCAATTTTGGCACCATTTACAGTAGAAGAGGCCATAGTGCCTTTCATTCAAGGCCTGAGTTCCTTGTTTGGAATTAGTTTAAAGATGTGGGGTTCATTGTTGATCTATATATCCAAGCCATTGATCTGTTGGCCCTTTGTCATGGATGGACAATTCCCTCAAAATCTCTCAAATTGGAAGATCCTCACCATCAAATCTTTTAACCATGTAATTTCATGCTAACAACTGGAAGGTTAGAGTTGACCAATTGAGAGGATATATTGGGATTGGTCCATCCATGATCGAGCATGTCAAATCAATGGCTTGGATAGACTAACCATGGCCCCATATTTACCAACCAGGTTCGGAAACCAATGGGGAAGTTAAGCTAATCGAACGTAAACAACAATACTTTTGGGATTAGATGCTTTATTGCGTATACTAAGATTATAACTGCTTTGTGCATTCAGATTTCAGAGGAATAGTTCCTTCCACATAATGAGAAGGCAAGTGAGGCCCACCCTGACATTTGTGGAAAACCCACTCAGTCCATCCATTTGCCGTACCATATTAGGATATGGGCCGGGAAATGATGCAAATTGAAAACTCAAGTATATGCCTGCCATTGAAACCTTACTGCTCCACCGTGATGTTTGTATGTCATCCATACTGTTGGTAATGTCATTCCTACTTTGGATGAACTGAAATCACAAAAAATTAGCCTGATCCAAAACTTCAGTGGCCCCGTGAATTTTCAACAATGGACATTCAATGCTCGGTCTGGAGGATACTTGAGTTTTGGATTTGCGTCATTTTTTGGCCCAGGTCCTAACATGATCTGTAAAAAGGGTTGGACGGGTGGATTTCTCAAAAATATCACGGAGGGCCCACCTAGCTTCCCAGCCGTTACAGCCTCGTAGGCAATCCTCATTCTTACCATTGCAATGCTCATTTTGGATAGAAGATGGTCACCATCTTTTCGTTTGGGTGCATTTAAGATTAGCCGTGGGTTATTTATAGTTCTTCGTAGTGACAAACCTCATTCTCCAAAAATTTTAGGCTGGGAGGTTTTTGAATTTTGATGTTGTCTCACGATATTATTGTGAAAATCTTACTAATTTTTTTCAAAAATATTATTAATCTTGTTCTTTTTTAGAATGGAAATTACCCAAATACCCTCAGGTGTTGTTTTTTAAAAGGAAGTACAGTTAGTAAAATTTACGGCCCCACATTGTATGTATATGATATCCAAGTCTACCAAACATCTACTACCAATCAATGATCCCACGGACCAAAAATATTTTTGATTGAATCACCAAATGGGTTATACATGTATTTTGATGTTTTTATAGTGTGGCTCATCTTCCATTTAGATTGACCAAATTTTTTATTCTTCTCAACATTTAGCGGATTACATCTATTGGATGGATTGAATATCATAAAATTACCACATGTGTCCCACAATATTTCACTTTACTACTTTCTAAAGCAAAAGTGCACTGTATGTATTATGATAATTTCACCACTCAAAAAGCACTTCTCCGCCCTTTCATTCACAGGGACTTTATTTGGTAAAATCCCAATTTGTCAAAATTCCTAACATCAGAAAATTTTTACATTATTATCCAGAAAAAATATGAGTGATTTAAATTTGCCGATATTTTGAAAATTCCCCAATTATATTGTTCATCTTATTTCCCACAATAGTATAATGAGATTTTTCAACATAGAGACCTTTGTCACACTGCTAATCCTCTGTTTGTTGAGCAAATCCAAATCTATGCCTTTTTGGAATCTCATTGACAAACTCACTGCAATTGTCCACCTTTTCCTATGATTTTGTTCTGCAAGGGTGCGGCTACACTATCAGAACCAGAACATTATACATGCTTCAGAATCTCACACTACATGAATTCTGACCCTTCAAACAATGGATTTGTCTAAACATAGTGTTGAAACTGCAGTCAACAAGGAAAAAGTCACATCCTCATGGATGCTTCTTTACGCATATTATCTAATATCTACATATTACAGAAACCATTATACTGCCACCAGTGTGACGAACATTGCTGATAACATCACAAGGTATATACTGAACTATTTGATAAGTGAAAATATATTAAAATTTAAAGATATCTATTTACAAAAATATTTTTATATTTGATGAGATTTTCCAAACTATCCCTAGAAAAATCTAAAATTTTGAATCTCCCAAGAAATTTCTGGGCAAATTGCAACAACAGGGTTTGTCACTATGGTGTCAACCGAGTGCTGATGGGCCTTGATCTTTGACATGTAAATGGCAGAAAATGGTTTCAAATACAAGTTTTTAGCTCAAAATGTCACTTGTCCCCACTTTTGATCTGGCCTTGGGGATATGGCCCATCCACTCTGCAAATCAAATGGTCCCAATCATGCTTGTCTATGTTATAGTAGCGTCTCTTACCGATAAAGTTAGGCTTGGATATTTTAGTACATCTATTACCGATAAATTTAGGCTTGGAAATTTTAGTCCATGTTGCAATCAGATCTAATGAGAAAATGTCAAAGCTAGTTGGAAACTGCCTGCGAAACGTCGTTTTGAAGATTTTAATAGAAAGATCTAACAAGATCAATGGTTTAGATGTTCTGCTACAAGCAATGAACATTTCGATATCCCACAAAAATGAATATTCTAAGCCATTTTCTTCATTAACAATTTCTAAAGATTACTTTTGAATCGCTCTAGAAATTAAATTTGAAAAAAAAAAAAAAAAAAAAAAAAAAAAGACAACAGAACATCTCCAGAGAACGTACAAATTCTGCTGGGAGTTCAGATGCTCTTTAAAGACCGTCGGAGGTTGTACTGTTGTGGCCCGCTTGAATAGAGACTGCAAACTAATGTGGAGAAAGCTTCCTTCAAATAGAACCAGCTTCATCGATTAACAAGTAGCGGTTTATGGATGATATCATCCTTCATCTATTAACCTTCAAAAACTATCTAAATCATTCGTGGCAATTTGTCAGTTCCAGAAGCTCCCCAGAGTTTTTCAGCTTTTTTTTTTTTTTCTTGAATTATCATGGGAAAAATCTTGCTAAAAATTTAAAATTTAGAAGTTAAACTAACAAATCATTTTAAAATTATTATATGTGTACGTATGTAATAATTATTTAAAATTTTAGATATGTTATGTGTTAATATAGCAATATAATTTTACAATACAATTACTGAAAATTAAAATGCTGCCAGTGTTTGAAAATCTCAAGATATTAATATGTTGTTTTATTAACGTTGCACAAGATTTTCAAGATCTGTGATATTTGTTACAATGGTCATGTAACACTTGGTGTTATGAAACCCTGAATGCCTAGGTCTTTTTTTTTCCTGGTAAATATAAAAGGACTTCTGAAATGGTAAGCTCGCAAGTTGAAAATGCAATATTTGTTACAATGGTCATGTAACACTTGGTGTTATGAAACCCTGAATGCCTAGGTCTTTTTTTTTCCTGGTAAATATAAAAGGACTTCTGAAATGGTAAGCTCGCAAGTTGAAAATGCAATAGTTCACAGCAATGTAAGGTGCAGTGCAATTACAAGAAGAGAAGGTCCAAGACCCACTGATAAGGTAGCAATGCCATCTCTTAGCATGTTCAGTGCAACCCTCGAACATCGTTATGGATCCAGTTTCAACTGATAGCCTTAGCCACAAGACATCTGAAGGATATGTGGCAAGTGGATTTCATCCCAGCTCAAGCCCCTACTTCAAGTCACCCAACAACAGAGAGCTCCCCATCCTTTCCTCTGTAAATTTTCTATATCCCAAGATCGAAAAGAGAGATCACATTCACATGTTTGGACATCAAAAACTGAATATTTATAAGATTCATAAGCAAACAGCTGCATGGCACTACATGAAATTCTCTGTGTCACCCGTGGTAGATTGCCTTTCCAATAACCTTTACCGCCCTCCTTCCCAATCATAATAATGACTTTGCAAAAATCGGAGGTGGAGGCACAGACAAAATTGCATAGTCTTCAAGAAAGCGCGCAGGGAGGTTGAAGGATAAAGACATGTCCTGCAAAACCAGGAGCACATGCAGCGACTGAAGCAAACAGGCATAGCAATAGCAACCACCCTCACAGCATAACAGGAGCAGAGCACGATGATCAAACAGAGCAATTTAGAGGATCAGTCCCAGAAACACCAAAATATCTAGCAGGTTCACCAGAACACAACTCTGACCAATGAACTTCATTTGAAAATTTGTCGAATCGGTTGATTAAAATGTGAGATTTCTACATCAAACGATTACCAAAAGTAGAAAAAAGCAAAAACAAAGGGGATGACTCATTGTCGTCCACACAACAAGTTAGAAAACAAAATAATCTGTTATAGCATAATTCATTATGCTGAGAACAGTAGAGTCATCAGTTTGTAACCTCACAATGTCTTTGTAGTAGACTTTTCTAGCACACTCAAGATCTCCAAGCTCCATATAAGAGTCCGCTTTGGTGGGGTGAGTATTTGGCTGGTGAGCCTACCAAAGTTTATTTCCATAGCTCACTAGTTAAGATTGAAAATCGGGCATGTGCTGGGACATAATTTCCAGACCTACCTCAACTCAGCAACCCAAACTTTTATCCAAAAGTACCTGTTTCTTTGGATTGGATAGACATGATTAAGAGTGTTGATACAGAATTAAAGATCCCCACCATGGAGCAATTGGTTTGGACCAGTCGGGATTGGGATGAGCCTGGCCCAAGTTTCAGCCTTATCCATGGGTTGGGCTGAGCTCATTAGCTTATGCCTTGTTTTTGGATTGCTGGATCACTATCGTCTGTAATTAATTTTATTGATATAATAGAAAATTACATCTGCATTAGTGGAACATAAATGAAACCTGAAAAGCCCAACAAACTCATACAAAGTAGCAAGGCCCCAGAGAAAAAATTATCTAACATGGAAGACCAGTGGACCCAGTCTATCAGTAAAATAAAAGGGAAAATAAATTTATTTATTTTTTTAAAAAAAGAAAAAGAGTCCTGCTTGCTGCCGCAAGCATGATTTGCCAAGAAAATCCTGTACTAGTTTAGCTTCCCAAAATACATCCAATTTCTTATTGAAATTCATAATTCAAATTAAGCCACTGAGACTAAAATCACCCGAGTCCAATGGCACACCCTCCTCTTTCTACCACATCATAACACAATAAAAGAGAATTACAATAGTTCTTTTTTTTTTTTTAGCTTGTTAGTACACCCACTGTCAGATCACACTTCACTGTTAGCCACCCCCACTAGAGAATTACAATAGTTCAAGAACAGAAGAATAACATAGTAAACAGGCTTTATGGTTGATCTTTCCAAGCCATTCATCTTAAGTCCGCCGTCATGGATGGACGATTCCCCCAAAATCTCCCAGATGGGAAGATCCTAGGCTCCTAGCCATCAAATATTTGGCCTTTCCTCCAGTGAGTGTTGTTTCTTGGTTCATTTCTTTTTAACAATAGGAAGGTTACAGTTGACTGATTGGGAGGATATACTGGGAATGGTCCATCCATGATCGGGGATGTCTTATCAATGGCTTGGATAGACTAGCCATGGGCCCCACGCCAACCAGGTTCCGAAACCAACAGGGAACCTTGGACTTCTATTAATCTTGGTGTAAACAACGATAGGGATTGGATGCTTTAGTGCTGATAGATTCAAAGCTCTAGCGATCCGTATGCACGCATCTGGAAAATAACTGTCTTGTGCATCTGGATTTCAGAGAAATGGTTCCTCCCACACAGTGGGATGAAAGTAGCTCCTAACTGTTTCGATTACAATCGTCATTTTGGATGGCAGACGGTCACCATATTTTTGGTGCCTCTAACATTGGCCGTTAGCTATTTATAGGTCTTTGTAGTGACAAATCTCACTCTCTCCCTAATTTCTCAGGATAGTGTACGGAAAATCTAACTAAAAACAAATTTTTATTATAAATTAATAAATATTTTAGAATTTAAATAATGAACCAGTTAAATTCATGCTTTTTGAGAAGGAAAATGACCGAAGTACCCTCGTGTATTTTTTTCCTTTAGAAAGTAATGAAGTCAAAAAAAAAAAATTGCAGCGTCCCACAGTTTGAGTATGACATTAGCAACCAAATATAATAATCAGAAAGATTAGAAATAATAATAATAATAATCTTTCTGGTAGAATCACTGGATCCACTGCACTTATAACTTGATGTTTTTAAGAGGTGTATATTATTTTTTATGGTGTTTCTCGTCATCCTTTTAGATTGATCAAATTTTTTGTTTTTCTCCACCATACGGAATTATCTCTTTTGGACGGCTTGAATATTATAAAAATATGTAATGGGCCCCATGAATGTCTACTTTCTCACTTTCAAAATAAACAAGTGCACCTTGGGCATTATGGTAATTTCAGTGCTAAAAAAAAAGGACTGTCATTTTGGTTTGTAAGGGCATTATTTGGTAAATCCTAATTTGTGATAAAATTCCCTAATTAAAATGTGAGATTTCTATAGAAAACGATTACCAAAAGTAGAAAATACCAAGGGTATTTCAATGACTCCCTGTTTGAGACTACAAATCGGCCATGTGATGGGACCCGATTTCCGGACCTACCTCAACTCAGCCAACGCATTTTCCCAAAACCCAGCCCAAACTATTATCGAACCGTGCCTGTTTCTCTGGATTGGATAAACATGATTAAGAGCATTGATATTATAAAGAATTAAACATCCCCAACATGGAACAATTGAGTTGGATCAATCGGGATTGGGATGAGCCTGGCCCAAGTTGCAGACCTATCCATTGGTTGGGCTGAGGTGATTAGCTTATATATACCTTGTTTTTTTTTTTTTTTTTTTTTTCTTAATTTAAATTGTTGGGGCACTACCGTACCGTATACAATTTTATTGATATAACAGAAAAATAGAAAAACTGAGTTTTGCTTACTGCTGAGGTATGATTTGCCAAGTAATGCATCCAATTTCTTACTGAAATTTATAATTTGAAGCCACTAAGATTAAATCATTTAAGTCCAATGGAACACCCTCTTCTTTCTACCACATCATAACAGAAATAATTAAAGAGAATTACAATAGTTCAAGAAGAGAAGAATAACATAGTAAACAATGGGTGTTTAAGCAGAGAAGAATCACTTGGTTATGGACGCCTTTCTTTGAAATGGATGTTGCATGGCTTGATGCTGCCCTCCCATTTTATGCTTTCCCACCATTTAAGCTCACCTTGGATCTCGACTTCTGTTGTAGAATCATTTGTGTTATTGAACGGAAGCTTCTCCAGCATCGGGCATCCTCGAATCTTCAACTTCTCCAGCATCGGCAAGTGCCCACCACAAATGCTTTTTAGCTTGCGTAGCTCCCAAAGACGTAAATCAACTAGCCGTGGAAATGCATTTTGCCCTGCCACATTGTCTTCTTCAAAAACCTTCTCCAGTCTACAACAGAATTTTATTTCAAGTAATTTGAGATTCTGTAACCGAATGCTTGAAGAGAAGAAGTTGATGAGCTTCGGACAACATTCCAAATATATATTCTTTAGACATGCGAAGCTCCCTCTTCCCAACTCCCCCCGGCACACTGTTCTTAATTTGGCAAGATCGGACACCCTTAGATTCTCTAAACAGACCACTGCATCAATGTCTGCCGTTCTTCTGACAACCAGATACTCCAATTGATGGCATTTCTCAATCCAACATTCTTTAAGGTTGTCCATCTTCATGCCGAGATCGGACAGTGCCTTAACAAATGCATTGCCGTACAAATGAAAGAATTCTGTCACCGAGAGAACCCCTACAACACCGTCTAGGGAATTCTTACCCCCGCAAACCTCGAGAAGTCTTTCATAACTCAAAGACCTCAAATTGAGAATAAATATGCCGGTAGAGAAATCGGTTTCTTTTTAAATGAGCATATATATCCTTGCGGCCTCCTTTGCAGGGACAGACCAAGAAATGGAATTTTAGAAAGAAGGATTTCCGAAGTCTCGATTTTTTGCCCAAAGACTTGAAAACACCAGCATCACCGACCGAGATGCAGCGTCTGCTGCTGTCTTGGTGCGGTTCATGCATCAAGTCCAAGCCACAACGATCCCAATTTAATTTTTCTGGAAGCCGATGTATATTTCTCCGGTCAATCGTCTTCAGATGCTCCATTCCCAACAGATCCAGGCACCGCATGCTAGTCAGATTGAAAATTTCATCCGGGAGCTCTTCCATTTTCGTGCCTGAATGGCTCCAATCACGGAGTGCATGAAGAAGGGCCGTTTTAATTGGGGTGAAGAAGCTGAAAAGAGCTTTGGCTTAATTAAAGAAAAATTGTGCACGGCGCCCGTGCTAGCTCTGCCTAGCTTTGAAAAGGTGTTTTGACATAGGACAGCCCTAATTATGATGCATGCTCATGGAGATAATTAAACAGCGGAAATAAAAGGAATAAATGATCTAAAATTCTAACAATAATCATCATAACTGAGAAAATCATAAAGGAAACATGCAATGGAGTGGGCCATCACTACAACCATGGAGTATGGAATTCAATTACTACTTAAGTTGGATCCGGCGAGGGATGAGACCTCCCGATCTTGCATGGTCACACCCAATCGATCAATGAAGATCACTAGTCCGAAGAACCAAGAAGTTTCTCGGATTAGGGATTTGAGAATTTGGGGATTTAGGGTTTAGATCGGTTCTCAAGATTTTGATCGAAGAGGAATTAGCCAAAACAAAAAAAATAGAAGAAAGAAAGTTATTACCTTGAGGAAGTTGGAGGAGCACAAGAAGAAATTAGAAGAAGAAGATCAAGGGGAGAGAAGAAGCACCATTAGAGAGAAGAGAGGAAGGAGGCAACCAAAGGGTTTGCTTTTCATTCATCAATAGTTGAAATTCGTGTTTAGGGCTTTACCCCACTTAAATAAGCAAATAAAGACATAAAATTACTAAAATACCCCTAGGATAAGCAAATAAAGATATAAGATTACTAAAAGACCCCTAACTAAGTCAAAAAACGCACAAATAACATAAGTATGGAAAAATTTGGGCGCTCGGTCTTCTTTCTCCAATCTTCCTTCACATGTGTCTTCCCTAAGTGGGGTCTTCTATATGTCCAATCACATGTGAAAGGTCTTCAGCTCCTCAATATTCGCCTATCCACAAGGACGACACTTGTGGTTGGCGCTTTCTTCGTTGGTACACCTTGCATGCACCTGTGTCCGCATCAATTCCCCTCGGGTGAGAAAAACTCGACTCCGACGAGTTGAAGCTTTTGTAGCGCTCGAGTAGATCTGGATCAATACCTTGCAATGCGTCGCCCGACAGCTACGTAGATTCAGACGATGGTTTGTTTTTTCACCTGACAAGATACCTTTGGAAACCCCCATCTCTCGTGGATACTATCTCGTCATCCAAGATTTCTTCAATTGCTTCTTTATGGGTAATGGGTGGAGGAGGGGGTGGAAGGGGTTGGGTAGCAAACTCAGAAAAAGGCCATGAAAGGGACGATGTATCAACAATGGGAGTATGGGCACGGACTAGATCTTCCACATTAAAAGTTGGATTAATGCTCATTTCAGGTGGAAGGGCAACCCGATACGCGTTGGACCCAACCTTTTGTAATATCTTGAATGGTCCAGCACTACGCGCTTGTAATTTCTTTGCAGATCCTTGAGAGAATCGCTCTGGCCTTATTCGCACCATTACATAGTCTCCTTCTTGAAATTCTTACACTCTACGATGAGAATCAGCTGAAACTTTATAATCATCATTGCTCTTATTTAACCGCTGTCTAATATGTGTATGCAAATCATGAATATGGCGTGCGAATGCATCGGCTGACTCAGAAGACCTTTGGGTAACAGACATAGGTAAGAGATCTATAGGCATTCTAAGTTTATAACCACTTACAATTTCAAAAGGACTCAACCCTGTAGATCTATTAACTGACCCATTATAAGCAAGTTCAGCAGTTGGTAAAATTAAGTCCCAAGTCTTAACATGTTCACCCACTAGACAACGTAGAAGATTTCCAAGGCTACGGTTTACCACTTCAGTTTGACCATCTGTTTGTGGGTGGTAAGCAGTAGAAAATTGCAAATGAGTTCCCATAATGTGCCACAATGTCTTCCAAAAATAGCTAGTAAATCGAACATCACGATCAGACACTATGGTTTTAGGTAACCCATGGAGACGCACCACAGCATCAAAAAAGAGACGAGCAACATGAGACGCATCTGACGTCTTCGAACATGGGAGGAAATGCGCCATTTTAGAAAAACGGTCCACAACGACAAAAATGGAATCGTGCTTTTTAATAGTCTTGGGAAGCCCAAGCACGAAGTCCATACTAATGTCCTGCCACGGAGCATGTGGCACTGGCAATGGCGTGTACAGCCCAGTATTTTGCTTTCTTTGCTTTGCCAGTTGACATGTTCGACACTGCCCTAAAACTTTGGCTACGTCTCGCTTGAGGCTTGGCCAATAGAAACGATCTTCCACGAGGGCAATGGTCTTATCACGACCAAAATGACCAGCTATCCCTCCTGAATGAAGCTCCCAGATGAGGAATTCACGAAGGGACATACGGGGAATACAAAGTCTGTCTCCCTTGAAAAGAAAGCCATCTTTAAGAACATATTCACCCATAATATGCTGGTCACTAGAGAGCGACGCGTAAGTACCCCCAAAATCAGGACATATGGGGTATTCATCTTTCAGTTACTCAAATCTGACTACCTCTACACTCAAGGAGTTGAGCAACGCCACTCTCCTACCAAGGGCATCCGCTGGTTTGTTTTCAACTCCGGCCTTGTGTTTCAAAATAAACGAATATTCCTGAAGAAACGCTACCCACTTGGCATGCCTTGGGTTGAGTTTCTTCTGAGAATGCAAATATCTCAAAGCCTCGTGGTCAGAAAACAAAACGAATTCTTGCGGTAGGAGGTAGTGTCGCTAATGTCTCAGGGATTGCACTACCGCATAAAATTCTTTGTCGTAAGTGGAGTATTTTTGTTTTGCCTCATTCAGTTTCTCACTGAAATAGGCCACTGGGTGTCCTTCTTGACTCAACACTCCACCTATACCGACACCAGACGCATCGCACGCTACTACAAAGACTTTAGAAAAGTCAGGTAGACGCATGACAGGAGCTTCCACCATCTTGCCCTTAATTTCTTTAAAAGCCTTGATGGCGGCTTTAGACCACACGAACTCTCCTTTTTTCATGCACTCAGTAATGGGAGCCATGATCGTGCTAAAACCCCTAATGAACCGACGATAAAAAGTTGCTAGGCCGTGAAAGCTTCGCACCTCATGAATGTTCCTTGGTTCTGGCCACTCAACTATGGCCCTGACTTTTTCAGGGTCTGCGCGCATCCCTTCAGATGACACTATAAATCCTAAGAACACAACTTGGCTAGACATGAATGCACATTTCTTAAGATTAGCGTACAACTTTTCCTTCCTAAGGACACTACAGACCTTCTTTAAATGTTCAAGGTGTGATTCCTTAGTGGTACTATAAATAAGAATATCGTCAAAGTACACCACTAGGAATTTTTCCATGAACGGCCTCAAAGCTTGTGTCATCACCCGCATGAAAGTACTGGGTGCGTTAGTCAAGCCGAAGGGCATGACCAACCACTCATACAGCCCATCTTTCGTCTTAAACACCGTCTTCCACTCATCTCCCGGGCGTATACAGATTTGGTGATATCCACTCTTGAGGTCTATCTTCGAGAATATAGTGGACCTGGCCAACATGTCAAGCATATCATCAAGTCTAGGTATAGGGAACCTATACTTGACAGTAATTTTGTTTATGGCACGGCTGTCCACACACATGCGCCACGTGCCGTCTCTCTTTGGCGTCAACAATGCAGGCACGGCACACGGGCTCATACTCTCTTGGATGAAACCCTTTTGCAGAAGCTCATCAACTTGCTTCTTCAACTCTGCATGCGCTGCAGGGTTCATCCTGTAGTGAGGAAGGTTCGGTAGAGTAGACCCTGTGACAAGATCAATGGCATGCTGTTTGTCCCTCATAGGTGGCAACTCATTCGGTAAGTCTTCAGGAAATACATCACTGTATTCCTTCAGGACCGAGGTCACCTCACAGGGCAACTCTGATGGAACCTCAGGTGTAATTTCTCTAGCCACAAGGGGATACACCATAGAATCCTCCTTAGCCTCTTTTTCAAACTCTCTTGCGCTGATTATATGTAAAGACTTAGGTTTGGATTTTTCCATTTCTCTAGGCTCACTTGCCTTCTCATCCTTCTTCTTCCCTAGTGTATTCTCAGGTGGCATGGGATTAAGTTTGATCTTTTTACCATTATACATAAAAGTACACGCATTCGAACGGCCAAAGATCGTGACATCATTATCGAATAGCCACGGTCTACCTAGGATAACATATCCCACATCCATAGGTAAAACATCATACCACAGGGACTCTTTGTATGACCCAAACTCGATGGGGACTAGACATTGCTGGGTGACAGGTAGGGATGTCTTGTCAACCCAAGAAACTTTATACGGGTCTGGATGAGGTGTGGATTTCAGTTTTAAGCGATCTAAGGTGCTAGTGGAAATCACATTCTGACAACTTCCACTGTCCACTATCACCTTACAATTCTTTTCACCACACTTGGCAATAGTGTAGAAGATAGTGCTTCAACGCCAGTCAGCACTACTTCTAGACTGAGCTAACACACGCCTGACTACTGCAAGCGTTACGTCTCCATCTACTTCTTCTTCATCAGTAAGTCCTCCTTCAGGGTGATACTCTTCAACTTCATAATCACCCTGGTCATCTCCACCTTCGTGGGGCTCGCCTATAACTAAGGCTCTCCCACGGCTTTTCGTAGGACACTGATTAGACATGTGGCCAAGGTTGCCACACTCATAGCACCTCACTTGGCGCATATTAATAGGACCGGCACCAAGAACCCCTTTGCCCTTGTCTTCCTTAGGCCTAGGCGGAATGGTCGCCTGTGCCCTAGGTTGATTACTAATATTAGGTCTAGTTCCTTGGGAACTAGATCTAGCATTGGAGTCTCGGGACTCAAAACGACGAACGACA
Organism: Magnolia sinica; assembly: GCF_029962835.1. Lineage (NCBI taxonomy): Eukaryota > Viridiplantae > Streptophyta > Magnoliopsida > Magnoliales > Magnoliaceae > Magnolia > Magnolia sinica. Next base: position 16,070,718 of record NC_080582.1, read on the forward strand.
GGAGCCTTCAGATACTGCTCTAACTCCTGCACGACTTGATATGCTTCATCTAAGTCCGTTAAGGGCCAAGTAATAAGCTCGCGCTGAAGATCCGCACAAAGGCCCGTCTTAAAACGCGAGAGCGTTACTAGAGGGTCTTCTCGGATATCACATCGCATCACATACTCTTCAAATTTAGCGATGTAGTCAGCGGCAGGCATTGACCCTTGGCGTAAGGATTGCCATTGGTCAAGGAGCTTCTGACGGTATGAGAGAGGAATGTACTTCTCCTTCAACTTCTCTTTCATCTCATACCAATGTGTGATAGGGGCTCTACCAACTCTCTCTATCCTACGCTCGGTGTTGGTCCAGAAGAGCTTGGCTTGACCCACAAGCTTCATCTTAGCAAACCGCATTTAACGGTTTTCTGACATGCCATACCACTCAAAGTAGTGGTCCATATCAGCAACCCAGTCAAGAAATGCCTTGGGATCCAAGCGTCCATCAAAACTCGGGGCCTCAACTCTCACACTCTTCATCGCACGCTCATCTGGATCATAACGGTCTTGATGACCACATGCGGCTCGTGCCTCTCGCACCACACCACGACCGTTACCACGATCTCTATCCTCACTACCACCACGTGTGGCAGCACGTTCTTCAATGATTCCTTCCACTTGGGAGTGCGCATCTTCCCCTACAGCGGGATTTTCCTTTTGGAACGCCTCTAGTTGCTCCACCTTAGTCATGGTTGTGGTAATTTGGTTCTCAAGGTGGGCAAACTCACGCCTTTGACCTGCTTCTAGAGCGGTTATCTTTTGTATCAATTGAGCAAGTTGCTCAGATAACTGCTCGTTATTCATGGTAGGTTGAAGTCCGAAACCTCTACCTCTTCTCGTGGGCATACAATGAAGACTTGAACCAAACTCTACCTAACTAGACTACTAGGTGTTATGACTTTCAAGATGAATGCGATGAATGCAAAACTACTATGAACAGACACAATTAAGTTGAAACAGGAAACAACTCAAATCTGAAAATTTTCCAGATTAGGAACTTTCTAAAATTGGAAAGTTTCTAAAATTGAAAACTTTCTAAACCTGGAACTTTCCTAAGTTAAACCTAAAAAATCAAAACCCTAATTTGATAACTCGATCTAGACAAAAACCATGCAAGCCTAGGCTCTGATACCAAATTTGACGTAGGACAACCCTAATTATGATGCATGCTCATGGAGATAATTAAACAGCGGAAATAAAAGGAATAAATGATCTAAAATTCTAACAATAATCATCATAACTGAGAAAATCATAAAGGAAACATGCAATGGAGCGGGCCATCACTACAACCATGGAGTATGGAATTCAATTACTACTTAGGTTGGATCCGGCGAGGGATGAGACCTCCCGATCTTGCATGGTCACACCCAATCGATCAATGAAGATCACTAGTCCGAAGAACCAAGAAGTTTTTCGGATTAGGGATTTGAGAATTTGGGGATTTAGGGTTTAGATCGGTTCTCAAGATTTTGATCGAAGAGGAATTAGCCAAAACAAAAAAAATAGAAGAAAGAAAGTTATTACCTTGAGGAAGTTGGAGGGGCACAAGAAGAAATTAGAAGAAGAAGATCAAGGGGAGAGAAGAAGCACCATTAGAGAGAAGAGAGGAAGGAGGCAACCAAAGGGTTTGCTTTTCATTCATCAATAGTTGAAATTCGTGTTTAGGGCTTTACCCCACTTAAATAAGCAAATAAAGACATAAAATTACTAAAATACCCCTAGGATAAGCAAATAAAGATATAAGATTACTAAAAGACCCCTAACTAAGTCAAAAAACGCACAAATAACATAAGTATGAAAAAATTTGGGCACTCGGTCTTCTTTCTCCAATCTTCCTTCACATGTGTCTTCCCTAAGTGGGGTCTTCTATATGCCCAATCACATGTGAAAGGTCTTCAGCTCCTCAATATTCGCCTATCCACAAGGACGACACTTGTGGTTGGCGCTTTCTTCGTTGGTACACCTTGAATGCACCTGTGTCCGCATCATATTTGAAGTGGAGTGTGATGCTAGCGGTGTGGGGATCGGAGCTGTTCTGTCACAGGAAGGATGACCGGTAGCATTCTTCAGTGAGAAGTTAAGCGACACCTGAAAAAAATGGAGCACGTATGATCAAGAATTTTATGCAGTAGTCCAAGCTCTCAAGCACTGGAAGCATTATCTTATACAGAGGGAATTTGTATTATATTCAGACCATCAGGCCTTGAAATTCATCAATAGCCAGAAGCACATAGACAACATGCACGTGAGGTGGTCCACTTTTCTTCAAAAATTCTCTTTCTCTATTCAGCACAAATCAGGAGCACTGAATCGAGTTGCTGATGCATTGAGCCGTCGTGCTACTTTGCTCGTGACGATGGCTCATGAGATTGTTGGGTTTGAGTGCTTGAAGGAAATGATTGAAGAGGATGATGATTTTCGGGAGATTTGGGCGAAGTGCATTGAGCATCAACCTATCAATGATTTTTGTGTGCATGATGGATATTTGTTTCGAGGGAATCGCTTATGTATTCCTAGGACTTCTCTGCAGGAGAAATTTATTCGTGACCTGCATGGTGGAGGGTTATGCAGACACTTGGGCAGAGACAGAACTGTGGCAAGCTTGGAGGAGCGGTACATCTGGCCTCAACTAAAGCGAGATGTGGGAAATTTTGTGAGGAGATGTTACAAATGCCAAACTTCTAAAGGTCAGTCACAAAATACTGGTCTTTATATGCCTTTACCAGTTCCTACCACTATTTGGGAAGATTTGTCCATGGATTTCGTTTTAGGACTACCTTGAACCCAGCGAGGGGTAGACTCTGTGTTTGTCATTGTGGACAGATTTTCCAAAATGTCACACTTCATTCCTTGTCGGAAGACGTCAGACGCCTCTCACATAGCGCGACTATTCTACCGGGAGGTAGTTCGGCTACATGGAGTGCCCCAGTCCATTACTTCTGATCGTGACTCAAGGTTCCTTAGTCATTTCTGGATGACTTTGTGGAAGATGTTTGATACTTCGTTGAACTGAAGCACTACTGCACACCCTCAAACAGATGGCCAAATGGAGGTAACAAATAGGACCTTGGGAAATTTAATTTGCAGTATCTATAAAGATCGGCCGAAACAGTGGGACCATGCATTGGCTCAAGCAGAATTTGCCTATAACAATGCAGTGCACAATGCCACAGGAAAGTCACCATTTGCAATGGTCTATATGAAGCCCCCGAGACATGTTGTGGACTTGGTGCAACTCCCAAAAGGACTAGGGTTTAGCATGGCAGCAGAAAACATGGTCGAGCAAGCCCAAATTGTGCAAGCAGAGGTGAAACAAAAACTAGAGCAGACTAATGCTAAGTACAAAGCAATTGCAGATAAGCACAGGCGTCTCAAGTTGTTCAAAGAGGGTGATTCAGTTATGGTTTTTCTACGTAAAGAGAGATTTCCAGTCGGAACTTACAATAAGCTAAAACTAAAAAAGTATGGTCCATATAAGGTTTTGAAGAAGATCAATAACAATGCATATGAGATCGATCTGCCAGATGATGTGGGGATTTCGAAGACTTTCAATGTTGCGGACTTATTTGAATATCATGCTGAGGAGCCACTTTATCCAGAACTTAACTCGAGGTCGAGTTCTCTCCCAGTGGAGGGGACCGATGTAGGACAAATGGCAGAAGACTTCATGGAGCTATTGGAACGCCAACGGTCCAATCAAAAGGCACGGAAGCACTAGCAGAAATCAAGAGCCCTGATTGTGTGGAGGTTCCATTCTCGGATGAAGACAGCCGGGTCTCTATTTTTAGAAAAGTATTATTTGTTAATAAATAAGTCAGAATCAATCTATGCCTTGATTGTAGGCTTGATTACTGTCCGTTTCCATTCCCTTCTCAATTAATCCTATTTTAGTATTCTAGCAGTTCCTCTATAAATAAAGATGTAATCTGAATAGCAGAGATATCTTTCATTTAATAAAATTTACCTCTTGTCCTTTTGAGAATCTTCTCTCTGGTTTGTAGGATTTTGACGTTGGTCTAATCCTTTTTTCTGTTTCATGCTGTGTTAGTATGAGTCACAACCAGTGTGACAAGCAATGCTGATAACATCACAAAATATATACTGAACTATTTGTTATGTGAACATATAATTAAATTTAAAGATATTTATTTACAAAAATATTTTTATATTTGATGAGATTTTCCAAATTATCCCGAGAAAAACCTCAAATTTTGAATCTCCCAAGAAATTTCTGGGCCGATCGAGAAATAGAGACAACAGGGTTTGTGACTATGGTGTCAACTGAGCGCTGATGGGCCTTGATCTTTGACCTGTAGATGGCTGAAACTGGGATCGAATACAAGTTTTTAGCTGAAAATGTCACTTGTCCCCCCACTGTTGATCTGGCCTTGGGGATATGGCCCATCCACTCCGTGAATCAAATGGTCCCGATCATAGATACAATAGATTCTGTCACGCTCGTCCATGTTATAGTAGCATCTTGCCAATAAATTTAGGCTTGGATATTTTAGTCCATGTTGCAATCGGATCTAACAAGAAAATGTCAAAGCTAGTTGGAAGCTGCCTGCCAACATCGCCTTGAAGATTTTAACAGAAAGATCTAACAAGATCAATGGTTTAGATGTTCTGCTACAATTAATGAACATTTTGATATCCCACAAAAAAAGAATATTCTAAGACTTCTCCTCATTAACACAGTCTAAAGATTACTCACTGAAAAGGAAGCAATTCCATCTCTTAGCATGTTCAGTGCAACCTTAGACATCGTTTTGGATCCAGTTTCAACTGCTATCGTTAGCGGCAAGACATCTAAAGGATATGTGACAAGAGTGGATTTCATCCCAGCAGAAGCTCCTGCTTCCAGTCACCCAACAATGGAGTCCCATTCCTTTCCTCTGAAAATTTTCTATACCCCAAGATGGAATAAGATAGATTACATGTTTAGACATGGCATTGCGTTTCCAATAGCCCTTATTGACCTACTTCCCGATCAACATAATGGCCTTGCAAAAGTCATAGGCGAAGTCACAGACAAAATTGTAGTCTTCAAGACAGCGGCAAGGAGGTTGAAGAATGAAGATGTCTAGCAAAACCAGAAGCAGCTGCAGCAGCTGAAGCAAACAGGCATAGCAACAGCAACTACCCTCACAGCATAACAGGAGCAGAGGACGATGATCAAACAGAGCAATTTAGAGGATCAGACCCAGAACCATCCAGAATTGCTAGCAGGTTCACCGGAACACAACTCTGAGAATAACCACTACAGCCTTACTCCGACTTGGCAACACCGAGCACATTCTAACTCTGATTCTCCATTAATACTTCATCATCTAGCTCCTGGATTTGAAGAGAAAATGCTTCAGCTAAAAACCCAAATCCAGATTTATCCAAATCCAACCGAAAGAGCTGCATCCATATGCAGCTGATCACACTCCAAACTTCAGCAGGAACAGCTTTCCCATTCCAACCAACATCAGCTAAAACTGTCCAAACAGAGGCGTCTGCAACAACTACCGTAATCAACTAGCAACAGCAATCCAAATGGAGCAGCTGCATTGATTTACATTTAGACACAAAACACTCAATTACACACACCTCCATTTCGCACATACCCTTCCCCTGCCCACTAACACACTATACAACACACCCAAATCACCTCTTCAACATCTGCATCTCTCTCTCTCTCTCTCTCTCTCTCTCTCTCTCTCTCTCTTCACACACACACGCATGCACGCACTCACTCACACTCACATATGCACGCGCACACACAAAGACTTCTATTAACAGCATGAGCAGCACAATATACATTTCGAAAGAGAGAAGTATGAGGGCCACTGAGCTTGCAAAGCAGGCCAGACACATCCACCACCTCACAAAGGGCTACAATAACTTATCTCTAAACCAACTCCATTTATACATCATACAGCCTAGCCTGCGATGAGCTCGACTACAGGCCGCATCCAACAGAAAACTTGTAACGGCGGCAACTTCTGGAACCATTCATCCATATTTATATTTTACATAACTAACCTGCAGCCCTGGCATGCACATACAATACTCTGCAGATAAGTCCATTCCTCTAAGCCTGCATCAGAAGGTCTTACACAAGGGAAGCTCAGATGCGTCTGCAAGGTAGGAAAGAATCAGAATCTGAGGGCATTGTACACTTCCCAGCCCTTACAGACATGCTTCCTGCCAATTGGATCAGCCTTTGCTTCTAATGCAGCCCAGCCCTACGCCATCCATTTCTAAGAGACCCCTAACTTCCATAGGGAGATCACTTCTCGACCACACCACGGCTTCATAGACAAGCTAGTCTCTCATCTGCTGCATTTGCTCTCTCTATAAACATGTGAGATGGAGAAGTCTAAGCATTCAAGCTCCTATATCACCCACAATATATCAAATCTTACAGGGGATGCTATGTGTTGAGGGTCAAATATTGCATATCAGACCCATTTATTTCATGGATTTACAAGCATGATACCGTTTAATAGCCGGATTTAATTGTATTTGTGATGCAGAGTATATTTACAAGCATGAACTGAAAAAGGGTGCTTAAACCATGGATTTAACGCTCTGATGATACCCAAGGCAAGGGACGGACTCCAGGGGAACGAAGGAAGAGAAACGGAGAGAAAAACAGTAGAGCCGAGATGTGAGCAAGAGGGTGGGGCTTAGCTTTGAAGGAAGGAAGAAAAGGAAGAAAAGGAAGAAACGAGAAGGTGCGGGAGAGAGTACAGAGAGGTTGGCTGCTGGCAGCATCGCTTGGGCTGGACCTGGACCTGGTTTTTGTCTCTTTCTTTTCTCCTTCTTTTGTTTTTAATATTTGAATTCAGCCCATCCATGTGTGGCTAATCCTCTTAGCTAGGGCTAAGAGGTGAAGCCTGTAGCGAGATGGGAGATACTACCTCAGGCGTTCAATTTGAATTTCTGAACTGAACTTGGTTTTAAGTTGATCATTAAAAGAATATTTTCTCAGTCTTTAATGGTCTGTTGTGACTGAAATTACAATGGGTTTGCAATGGCTTTGAATATCTCTTTTTCTCTTTTAATGTTTATGACGTCAGGAGGCCCTGTTGTTCATCATTGTCCCATGGGCATGGTAGGATGACAGTACCCTTCCTGATCTTCATACATTGTTGATTAGTTGGTAATTAGTTTAATCCTATTGTTTGCTTTGTCTCCTGGGCATGGTTAGATGATGGAATCCATTCTAATTCATACACCTTTCATCTCTTGAAAACCAGATCAAGTAGAGGGCCATGAAATCTTCAAACCCATGCTGAAATTTTGGATCCATGCAAGCACACGTGTGCGATACAGAGGCCATAAGTGGACTGCCCTGCAACGTTTAAATTGATGTTTGAATGATTTCTTCTCTGATTCTAAGCCAATGGACATGAAAAACTATCCGTTTCTGACCGAAATTTCGAGGGCAATCTAATGGATGGGGTGGATTTCCTCGAAAACACCTCTGTGGGGCCCACCGAACACGTCAGCGCCTCTGCGTACGCCTTACGCGCGTCCGGGAAAACCGGAAGTTGCGGGAAGTTGCGGGTCGCCGTCCGTGAACGGATCAGCAATCCAAGCCGTCCATTTGATCATACAAGGGGTGCTTACACTCGCCACGCTGGCAGATTTCAAAGAGGGGAAGACTCCTCCTCGCAAACTGAGTCCAAACGTAATCAGTTAAGCGTCTCCTGTTGCAGAAGCAGAGTTCTGCAAGGACTCTGCCGTGAAGGATTTCGCAATCCGGCCAGGCCTCTCCTGCACAGCCCCTAGCACCTATAAAGAGAGAGAAGGAAGAGTTTGGCAGGGAGGCAGCAGGTGGGTTTTCTGCGGCTAGAGAGGTTTTAGAGGGAGGTCCGCTGGAACGTGACAAGGAGCATTCAAGACAGGGCGTGGCTGGAAACTGTTGGCAGCACGGGAAGGAGAAGTTGGATGTGGCTGGAGGAGGAGCTTGGCTTTGAAGGAACAGAAAGAAAGAAGGAGAAAAGAAGAAAAAGCTAAGGAATGGAGAGAGAGAAGTGACGCAGCCTGGTTTTTTTTCTTCTTCTCTTCCTTGATATTTCTTTTATTTTTTAAGACTTAGCCCCTTCATGTGTGGCTAAACCTCTTAGCTAGGGCTAAGAGGTGAAGCCTGTAGTGAGATGGGAGATTTTACTGTGTGTCTTTAATTCATAAACTGAATTTGATATATTTGATTATTAAAGGAATATTTTTCCTAGTTTTTAATGGTCTGTTGTGACTGAAATTACAATGGGTCTGTGATAGCTTTGAGCATGTTCCTTTTCTCCTTTTCATGTTTATGAAGTCAGGAAGCCCTATTGTTCACCATCGTCTCATGGGCATGGTCGGATGACGGTACTCTTCCTAACTTTCATGGCATGTTGATTGATTGGTAATTAGATTAATTCTGTTGTTTGCTTTGTCTCCTGGGCATGGTTTGGTGATGGAATCCATTCTAATTCATACACCTTTCATCTCTTGAAAACCAGATCAAGTAAGTTCAGTTTGATTTCCATGATTCCTGATGCAGGCAAAAGATCTCCCTGATCTCTACGAGTGGATCCTCTGAATCCCTAGTTTTCCTTCCTTTGAATTACTTAAGTTTTAGATAATTATTCCACAAATTATTCCCTAAGTTTTATTTGATTTAGATAGCATCTTAGTCTAGTTCTAGTTCTACTTGGTTTCAGATAACGTACAAGTTTCAGTCCCTGTGGATTCGACCTCGGTCTTACCGAGTTTATTACTACATCACAACCCTATACTTGGGGAGTGAACAAGTTTTTGGCGCCGTTGCCGGGGACTGACGGTTATGTTTTTCTGAAATTAATTAGTTTTAGAATTAGGTTAGGATTATGATTTTACTAACTTTAGGCTAAAAGTTTTTATTTTATTTTATTTTTAAAAACTAACCTGTTTTCCTGTTTTGTAGGATCCTGAAATAACTTCTAAACTGGTAATCCCTTTCTAATTCCTCTACTTTTTCTATTTTTAGAATTAGAATTTGAGTTTTGAAATTTTTCTATTTTCTAGTATTTTTTTTTTTATTTTTAGGAACTAGTTTATTTTTAAACTTTCATCTTTTATTTTTAGAAACTAGGATAATTATTTCCCTTTTTAGAAATTCTTCCTAATTTTAGAAACTAACTCATCTTTCATTTATTTTATTTTTAGGCTTCGATTTTCTATTTTAGAGACGTTCTAATTCCAGGTCTTCTTTTTAGAAACTAACTTAGCTTCTAGGTTTAGGGAACGTTCCTTTTTTTTTAGAAACTAACTTTCTATTGTTTTCTTTTACAGGATCTTAACATAGGAACTTCTCATTTGGTACCTTCTTTCTAACTTCTCCTCCTCTTACTTTCCATACTTCTGTAGGATTTTTTCTATTTTTCTTAGAATTAGACTCAGGGTTAGGGTTCTACTATGGAAGCGTGGGTACATGCATATGCCGAGATGGATAAGAGATATTGGGGAATGCCTGAGGGTTGTGGAATTCAACGTATACCTCAAGATTTTTCTCCATCGAGAACAGACATTGAGAACCGACTAGAACGTTATGCTCCATCGGCTAATAGGTCTGTATATGATCATAATGATGGGAATGAGGATTATTATCAACCATCATGTTCTCCCATGTATGATCAGTATGACTATAACCAGTGGAACCATCAAAACTGGGAAGATGAACCAACAACATGTTGTAATGATTATTCTCTTGAATACCCTACATTTGAGAACCAACCAGAAACGATCCAAGAGAATTCATTTCAGCATAACATGGAGTGTATTAGAAAAGCAATGGAAGCACTCAATTCGCGCTTCGATATGATAGAGGAATCTTGCTCATCCCAACTACAATCCAATCCAGAAATACAATGCGAGGAAAATGATCCTCACTTGCTTTTGAAGAAATCTGAAATTTGGAATGAGGAGTTGGATTCCATTAATGAGCATACGGTTCAATTCCCCGATGAGTCGATCTCAATGACTGTTCAAAAGAATGGTGGAGATACATGGGTGTCTTTCGAATATAATGATGATGATATACTTCACTCACAGGATACACTAGATTTCAATGATGAGGGAGATGTTGGTTTATGTGAACCTCAACCGAACTTAGGTGTAGAATGTGAGGAGAGTGACCCCATCCCAAGTGTGTACTGCACTGAATTAGACGATGATGCTTATTGGGATGATGATCATGAATATACAGCCCAAGGTCCCCTAGAATCAATCTCAAGTTTGGTCCAGGTCAATGATCAAGATGTACATGAAGTGGTCGATCATAATGAGTCACTCCCCTCACCTGACATGTCTGATTTTAAGGTAGAGGATGAGCCCCTTACAATCGACCCTTCTAACTCTTGTGAAACATGTTTGGACCATTCCTCTGAATTAAATGATGATATGATTCGGGAGAAGGACAAGTTGCTCGCTACAACCTTGGAAATTGAAACCACTAAGTTGAGGCTACCATCTGAGTTGTACACATTTGACAACTCAACACCTCGATTGAGTAGTTTCAATGAACAAAGTGATCACATCGATGCTTCCCCTATTGATTTTCAATCTATCTGTGTAGGGCTGGAGCAAGATAGCACACCTCCGTTTACCTTTAAAGACAATGGATTCCTTGGGCAGATCATCGCAAGCTTTAATGTGGAAAATGAGTCACCCTCAGCTGAATGTCCCAACTCTTTTGATGATTGTTTGGCACACTTTGCAGATTCAAATGATCCCATGATAAGAGACATAGTGAATGCCTTGCAAGACGACATCTCGGTAGTCATCACTGACCGAGTGAACCCTTACCCTGAAGCTCCTTCTTCCACAGACCCTGAATGTGTATCATTAGGGGAGGAGGAGCTGAAAATTAAATTGAAGTTTGCTACTTCGGAATGTGTTGATACTACACCACTTCCTGAAAATTTTTCTCAATTTGATCTACCTGTAGTCTCTGATTCATCATGGGATACTAACTTTGCAACTTTTTCTGACACAGGTGAATCATATATACTTTGGATATCTCAAGCACTTCAACGGAAAATTTCTTATGAGGTACATAAGTTTCTATGGAAGGTCATGCTCCAAGGCGTCCAAGCCTATTGCAAAAAGGGCTTTTGGATGATCCTGTTGAGGAACTTACTGAGAAACTTATCAAGATACTGGCCGAAAGAGGAACCTTGCGGCTTGACTCAGTAGTGTTTCCTTGCTTTCTTAGGACTAGGGTAGTTGCTTTATTTGTCTGGTAGAAGACGGTAAACTTAGCGCTCCTGGGAGGCAACCCAGTTCTTCATTTCATGCCATTTTTTCATTAGTTAGTTCAATGTTTGTGGGTAACATTACTGCAAACCCTCACGAGACTACAACTCGTCCACTAGGGGCAACCTAGGGGTTTAAAGGCTTGTTGCATATGCTAAATGCAATCGAGAGCACCTGCGAAAGTGGTATAGGTAGGATCTTGTCTTTACTGTTGTTGGTTTCTCTCTTGTACTGACCCTCTTTTACGTAAATAGCTATGGAAAGCCTCTTGATTTTTTCAGGTATTATCTTCCTATCACTTCTCATTTACTTATTTTGTCCCATGTGCATTGCATGTTTATTTCTTTTACATTGAGGACAATGTAGATTTTTGGTTGGGGTGGGAGATTAGGTTTCCTAATCAGTATTTATTGGTCTTGAGCAAAAGTTGTGAAAATTTTTAATTTTTCAGGCTTTCTGATGAATTCGAAGTGATTTTGACGGCCATCTAGGGCATTTAGAATTTCAAGATGCGTGATGTTGGTACTTCATGACTCTTGGATTCAATTATCTATTAAATTTCACAGCTAAGTTTGAATTGTTAATCCATTATTAGAATTTGTAAACATTGATTGAGTCATGAATTCGCAGGACACATCTCTCTTGCATATTAAGGTTTCAGTTTGATATTAAAGGATTAAGTTGGTAATCACTAAACATGAAAGGAACCAACTTGAGAAATTGAATGGATTGGGCGAACAGTCTTTACCATAGGTTTGCTCCCTATAGGTGAGGATTCGATTCCCCATGAATGATATGTGAAAAAGTTGGGTGTACAATCTTTACCTTAGGTTTGCTCCCTATAGGTGAGGATCTGATCCCTCTTCTTGGCGTTACTTCTAATGAAAAAAAAAAAAATCAAAAATAAAAGAATAAAAAGATAATGTGTAAGCCAAGTTGGGTTATCGTGAATTCTCTTATTTGTTACCAATGATATCCTTAAATATCGAGGTAAAACCTAATGTTGACAAGTCGAGATTAGACTATACATCCATGGAATTCAATATTTAGCATTGTTCTAATTAATGGATTACTATTTGAGCTTGATTATGAAGTACCGTGAGTTTGATTCTAGGAGAAAGTAATGCCAACATTCATAAATCTTAGAATTCGAATATCTGAATTGTTTTTCATAAATCTCTCGAGTTTGTAGAAATTGTTCTGTAATTCTCAACTTACTTTTCGCATACTTTGCTCGGGACTAGCAAAATGCTGGTTGGGGGTTGTGTTGAGGGTCAAATATTGCATATCAGACCCATTTATTTCATGGATTTACAAGCATGATACCGTTTAATAGCCGGATTTAATTGTATTTGTGATGCAGAGTATATTTACAAGCATGAACTGAAAAAGGGTGCTTAAACCATGGATTTAACGCTCTGATGATACCCAAGGCAAGGGACGGACTCCAGGGGAACGAAGGAAGAGAAACGGAGAGAAAAACAGTAGAGCCGAGATGTGAGCAAGAGGGTGGGGCTTAGCTTTGAAGGAAGGAAGAAAAGGAAGAAAAGGAAGAAACGAGAAGGTGCGGGAGAGAGTACAGAGAGGTTGGCTGCTGGCAGCATCGCTTGGGCTGGACCTGGACCTGGTTTTTGTCTCTTTCTTTTCTCCTTCTTTTGTTTTTAATATTTGAATTCAGCCCATCCATGTGTGGCTAATCCTCTTAGCTAGGGCTAAGAGGTGAAGCCTGTAGCGAGATGGGAGATACTACTTCATGCGTTTAATTTGAATTTCTGAACTGAATTTGATTTTAAGTTGATTATTAAAGGAATATTTTCTCAGTCTTTAATGGTCTGTTGTGACTGAAATTACAATGGGTTTGCAATGGCTTTGAATATCTCTTTTTCTCTTTTAATGTTTATGACGTCAGGAGGCCCTGTTGTTCATCATTGTCCCATGGGCATGGTAGGATGACAGTACCCTTCCTGATCTTCATACATTGTTGATTAGTTGGTAATTAGTTTAATCCTATTGTTTGCTTTGTCTCCTGGGCATGGTTAGATGATGGAATCCATTCTAATTCATATACTTTTCATCTCTTAAAAACCAGATCAAGTAGGTTCAGTTTGATTTCCATAAATCTTAATACAGGCATAAGATCTCCCTGATCCCTACAAGTGGATCCTCTGAATCCCTAGTTTCCTTCCTCTGAATTCCTTAAAAGTTTTAGATAATTATTCCACAAATATTCCTTAAATTTACATTTGATTGAGATCACATCTTAGGCTAGTTCTATTTCTAGTTAGTTTCAATTTACGTACAAGTTTCAGTCCCTGTGGATTCGACCTCGGTCTTACCGAGTTTATTACTACATCACAACCCTATACTTGGGGAGTGAACACTATGATGGTTGAGAATGGCCTTTGTTGCCACTAGGGAATCTAATTCAATGTTTACATTTGACAGGTTAAACTGTTTACATATCTTAATACTGTCCAAAATGGCCCTTTACTCTGCTTCTGTGTTAGATGAGATACCATAAGATTGGTGAAAAGCAAAGAACAGGCATCCTAAAGTGGTCTCTGCAGACTCCTCTGCTTCCACTTTTGCCTGGGTTCCTGCGAGAAGAACCATCAACATTTAATTTAACCCAGCCTGGGGATGGTCTTCTCCATTTAACAACAGCCACTTTGTTTCAGCAAACAATAGCTGCTTTCACCCCAAGCACAAGCAGCCCGATATTTTCCAAAAATGAGTTTGACATGTCCCCCGGCATGCAGCCCACTGATTAGCTAAGTACAACACAATGTAAAAATTATACCATTGGTTGTCATTTTCCAAGACATCCATGGCCACCTGATAAATGGACCAGCTTGATTCTTGGGCTAAAAAGGTGTTTTTCCATTGAGGCCACCTTATGAATGTCCAGGTTGCACATAAATGTGTGAAGGAGATACATCTAGCTGAGCAATGAACTTCATTTGAAAATTTGTCCAATCGGTTTATTAAAATGTGAGATTTCTACATCAAATGATTACCAAAAGTTTTTTTAAAAAAATAAATAATAAAAAAAAAAAAAAACAAAACAAAACAAAACAAAGGGCCTATTTGGATGACTCATTGTGGTCCACACAAGAAGTTAGAAAACAAAATGATCTGTTATAGCATAATTCATTATGCTGAGAACAGTAGATCATCAGTTTGTAACCTCGCAATGTATTTGTAGTAGAATTTTCCAGCACACTCAAGATCTCCAAGCACGGTATATGAGTCTGCTTTGGTGGGCTGAGTATTTGGCTTGTGAGCCTACCAAAGCTTGATTCCATAGCTCACTGGTTAATATTGAAAATCAGGAATGAGCTGGGACTCAATTTCCAGACCTACCTCAACTTAGCAACCCAAACTTTTATCTAAGAGTGCCTGTTTCTTTGAATTGGATAAACATGATTAAGAGTGTTGATAAAGAATTAAAGATCCCCACCATGGAGCAATTGGGTTGGACCAGTCGGGATTGGGATGAACCTGGCCTAAGTTTCAGCCTTATCCATGGGTTGGGCTGAGGTCATTAGTTTATGCCTTGTTTTTTTTATTGTTGGATCACTGTCATCTGTAATTTTATTGATATAATAGAAAATTACATCTACATTAGTGGAACATAAATGAAACCTGAAAAACCAAACAAACTCATACAAAGTAGCAAGGCCCGGAACAAGTATCATCTAACACGAAAGACCAATGGACCCATTCTAGTCTATCAGGAAAATAAAAGGAAAAAAAATAAAAAATAAGTCCTGCTTACTGCCACAAGCATGATTTGCCAAGAAAATCCGGTACTAGTTTACCTTTCCAAAATACATGCAAAAGAGCAACACATCCAATTTCTTCTTAAAATTCATAATTCAAAGCCATTAAAACTAAATCACCTAAGTCCACTGGCTAGAGGTGTACACGTGTCGAACCGAGTCAAGCTTGGCACAGCTCGACTCAGCTCAGCCACTAGCTGACCCCAGCTCGAACTCGACTCAGTCCTCGAGCCTGACTGGCCAGTTCGGCTCGGTTTGGTTAGCAGCTCGGGCCAGTTCGAGCCAAGTTCAAGCCAAGATCGAGCCTGTGAAACATTTTCACAGACACATGGAGCGCACTTTTAATTTCTTACTGTATGTAAAACAGCAGCAGCAGCTATTCACAAGTATTTCATCAAACACCTTGTGGGTAGTCAACATCAAAATCAAGAAAAAAGGTATTTGTTTCATATACATACCTTCCTTGCCACCAGCTGACACTTTGTTGAGTCCTTTAATCAAACACTTGCTGAGCAACATCAGTGTCAAAGTAACCAAGTCACTGAACTGGTTCGATTCGAGTTGGGGTTCGATCCGAGTCGAGCCGAGCCCGGGCAAGCTCGAATTTTCAGCTCGACTCGGCTAGAACTCAGTTTCGAATCGAGCTTTTTCAAGTTGAGTCGAGCGAGCTAACTCGGTTCGTGTACAGCCCTACAATGGCACACCCTCCTCTTTCTACCACTCTACCACATCATAACACAATTAAAAGAGAATTACAATAGTTCAAGAACAGACGAATAACATAGTAAACAGGCTTCATGGTTGATCTTTCCAAGCCATTCATCTTAAGTCCGCCATCATGGATGGACGATTCCCCCAAAATCTCCCAAATGGGAAGATCCTAGGCTCCTAGTCATCAAATATTTGGCCTTTCCTCCAGTGAGTGTTGTTTCTTGGTTCATTTCTTTTTAACAATAGGAAGGTTACAGTTGACTGATTGGGAAGATATACTGGGAATGATCCATCCATGATCGGGGATGTCTTATCAATGGCTTGGATAGACTAGCCATGGGCCCCACGCCAACCAGGTACCGAAACCAACAGGGAACTCGGCTTCTTTAACTTCTATTAATCTTGGTGTAAACAACGATAGGTATTGGATGCTTTAGTGCTGATAGATTCAAAGCTCTAGCGACCCGCATGCACGCATCTGGAAAATAACCGTCTTGTGCGTTTGGATTTCAGAGAAATGGTTCCTCCCACACAGTGGGATGAAAGTAGCTCCTAACTGTTTCGATTACAATCCTCATTTTGGATGGCAGACGGTCACCATATTTTCGGTGCATCTAAGATTGGCCGTTAGCTATTTACAGGTCTTTGTAGTGACAAATCTCATTTTCTCCCTAATTTCTCAGTATAGTGTACCGAAAATCTCACTTAAAACAAATTTTTATTATAAATTAATAAATATTTTAGAATTTAAATATTGAACCAGTTAAATAACTTAAATTCATGCTTTTTGTGAAGGAAAATGACCGAAGTACCCTCGTGTATTTTTTTTCTTTAGAAAGTAATGAAGTCAAAAAAAATTGCAGCAGCCCACACAGTTTGTGTATGACATTAGCAACCAAATATAATAATCAGAATGATAAAAAGAAAAAAAAATCTTTCTGGTAGAATCACCGGATGGGCTGCACTTATAATTTGATGTTTTTAAGAGGTGTATATTATTTTTTATGGTGTTTCTCGTCATCCTTTTAGATTGATCCAATTTTTTGTTCCTCTCCACATCATAGGGAATTATATCCATTGGACAGCTTGAATATTATAAAAATATGTAATGGGCCCTATGAATGTCTACTTTCTCACTTTCAAAATAAACAAGTGCACCTTGGGCATTATGGTAATTTCAGTGCTAAAAAAAAAAAAAGGACTGTCATTCTGTCATTTTGGTTGGTAAGGGCATTATTTGGTAAATCCTAATTTGTGATAAAAATCCCTAATTAAAATGTGAGATTTCTATAGCAAACGATTACCAAAAGTAGAAAATACCAAGGGTATTTCAATGACGCCCTGTTTAAGACTACAAATCGGCCATATGATGGGACCCGATTTCCAGACTTACCTCAACTCAGCCTATGCATATTCCCGTAACCCAGCCCAAACTATTATCCAACCGTGCCTGTTTCTCTGGATTGGATAAACATGATTAAGAGCATTGATATTATAAAGAATTAAACATCCCCAACATGGAACAATTGAGTTGGATCAATCGCGATTGGGATGAGCCCCGCCCAAGTTGCAGACTTATCCATTGGTTGGGGTGAGGTTGATTAGTTTATACTTTTTTCTTTCTTTCTTTCTTTTTAATTGTTGGGGCACTACCGTATATAATTTTATTGATGTAACAGAAAAATAGAAAAACTGAGTTTTGCTTACTGCTGAAGTATGATTTGCCAAGTAATGCATCCAATTTCTTACTGAAATTTATAATTTGAAGCAACTAAGATTAAATCATTTAAGTCCAATGGAACACCCTCTTCTTTCTACCACATCATAACAGAAATAATTGAAAAGAATTAGAATAGTTCAAGAAGAGAAGAATAACATAGTAAACAATGGGTGTTTAAGCAGAGAAGAATCACTTGGTTATGGACGCCTTTCTTTGAAATTGATGTTGCGTGGCTTGTGTTCACTCCCCAAGTGCAGGGTTGTGATGTAGTAATAAACTCGGTAAGACCAAGGTCGAATCCACAGGGACTGATACCTGTACGTTATCTGAAACCAAGTAGAACTAGAACTAGACTAAGATGTGATCTAAACCAAATAGAATTTAGGAAATAATTTGTGAAATAATTATCTAAAACTTAAGTAGTTCAGGGAAGGGAAACTAGGGATTCAGAGGATCCACTTGTAGAGATCCGGGAGATCTTATGCTCGCATATGGAATTCAAACTGAACTTACTTGATGTGGTTTTCAAGAAATGAGAGGTATATGAATTAGAATGGATTCCATCATCTAACCATGCCCAGGAGACAAAGCAAACAACAGGATTAAACTAATTACCAACCAATCAACAATTTATGAAGATCAGAAAGGTACTGTCATCCTACCATGCCCAGGAGACGATGGTGAACAACAGGGCTTCCTGACTTCATAAATATAAAAAGAGGAAAGAAATATTCAAAGCCATTGCAAATCCATTGTAATTTCTGTCACAACAGACCATTAAAGACTAATAAAAATATTCCTTATGATAATCAACTTAAATCCAAGTTCAGTTCATAAAAAAAACAGGAAATAATGTCTCCCATCTCGCTACAAGCTTCTCCCCTTAGCCCTAGCTAAGGGGTTTAGCCAAACATGGGTAGGCTAATCTCCAATTAAGAGAAAGAAGAAAAACAAAAAGGAAGAAAAAAAAAAGAACCGTTCAGCCGCTGTTCCTCCACATCTTCTGCTCCTTTTTTTCTTCTTTCACTTTTCTTCCTTTCTTCCTTACCTTCCTTTCCTTCCTTTCCTTCCTTGCAAAAAACCACCCCCCAGCCTCCTGTCTTCCGTCCTCTTATACAGATTGTCGTCCGGGAGTCCTACCCGGAATAGAGTGCCCGTGCGAAAGGCCGGAGTCCGCGGACGAGTTGGTTGCGGAGACGTCTTCACGCACAGCAGCAAAACTCGGCGTCTTCTCCTCTTCTTCTTCTTTGCTTTCCTTCCAAAAGGACAACGTCCTTTGGAAGATTTCGGGCAGACCTTGATGATGAACGGTTCAGATCGTCCGTCCGATCACCGCCATGATCGCACAACACGCCGCAAAAGTCGGACGACGTCCGACGCTAAAACAGAGCCTGCGAAAGGCTTTCGCTGTGACTTTGTGGGGCCCACCTGGCTTCCTCTTTGGAAAATCCGATCCGTCCACTGTGTTCTACTCGAAAAATCAGGTGGGAAGCACTACTTTTGGACTAAATTCCATGCGGCCCACAATGCTTTCTACTCCGCCGTCCATCTTCCGTTTGGACGGTAATCTTCCTGTTATTACGTTCAGGGGCCCAAAAGGACACCTAAGTGAGGCTTATAGGCACCCGTGGGACACAATGGACCGTTCTGATTGGTGTTATGCATGATGTGTGGAGCCCACAAGCGGAACCGACGGTCGGCAGCGTTGCGTTGCTGCGTAAAAGTAAAGAATTTTGCGTTTTGAGTCGGTCAGCGCCTGCTGACCGACTTTCTTATTATTAATGCTCGTCCGGTGCACTTGTGCACCTTGCACGTGCACTGCATGCATGGGTCCCATGGTGATGTTTGTAAGAAATCTGCTCCATCCATCTGTTTTAACACGCAGTTTAAGGGGTTGAATCCAAAAATGAAGTATATCCAGCTGTCTGGCGGGCCCCAGATTGATAATTTGTGGGCTGATCTGTCCGTTGGGCCCTTTCCACAGTGATCCAGGAGCTGAAATTTCACGTGTACGGTTCATTTATGGTCTTCAGGACACGTATGGAGTTTTGAACTGATCAGATGGTGGGAACCCTATGATCTTGCATTCTGGACACTTTTCAGGCCACTTGAGCTTCAATTCTTTGATTTTCTTGGGTCCCTGATGTATAATTTCGTCGCTCTTGGTCTTCTGGAGTCCGTCCACTGCTTTAGTGTCGTCAGATCGGTAAATCCATGCTTTTTAGTGTCCTTTCCCAGTCCAAGCTCATGAAGACGCCCTGCATCACAAATTCAATTAAATTAGGCTATTAAACGGTGTCATGCTTGTAAACTCATGCAATAAATGGGTCTGATATGCAATATTTGACCCTCAACACAACCCCCAACCAGCATTTTGCTAGTCCCGAGCAAAGTATGCGAAAAAATAAGTTGAGAATTACAGGAGAATTTCTATGAACTCGAGTGATTTTGAAAAACAATCTAGATATTCAGAATTCAACAATTCATGAATGTTAGGCCTTACTCTCTCCTAGACTCAAACACACGGTAAGCTTCATTCAAAGTATTAGTCCCTTAGTTAGAAATAATCCTAAACATTGAGTTCCACAGATGTAAAGTGTAATCCCAACTTTCAACATTAATATTCAATTCTTTATTTCAGGATATCGTTGGTAATCAACAAGAGAATTCATAATAACCAAAGCTTGCCTCAAAGATCATCTTTTCATTCCTTCATTTTTTTTTTTTTTTTTTTTTTTTTTTAAAGACTAATAACCAAGAAGGGGAATGAAGTCCACACTTATAGGGAGCAAACCTATAGTGAAGATTCTTTGCCTAACCTTTGTCAACGGTATCTCTTCCTTTTAATTGATCTTGACGGGCAATTGTTCCAATTGGTTCCTTCTATGCTTACTGATCATCAAATTAACCCTTCAGTTTCAAACTGAAATCTTAACGTGTAAGCGAGATGTGACATGTGAAATCATGACTCAATCAATGTTTACAACTTCTAATCATGGATTAATAATTAAACTTAACTGTGAAATCTAACGAGCAACTGAATCCAAGAGCAGTAAATCACCAACATTCCATATCTTGTAATTCTAAATCAAAGATGGTCGTCAAATCACTTTGAATTCACCAGAAAGTCCAGAAAAAATTTAAAAATTTTCACAGTTGCTCAAGATGAAAGAACACTGATTAGGTTACCTAATCTCCCACCCCCAACTTAAAAGCTACATTGTCCTCAATGTAAAGGATATGAGTATGGAATGCGCATAGGACAACAAAAGTAAAGAAAAAGTGAAGGGAAGATAGTACCTGGGTGATGAATCATGATAGACTTTCAAAGAGATCGCGGCATGGAATCCAGTCAGCACAAAACTAACAAAAATAAAATTCTACCTATACCACTTTCGCAGGTGCTCTCGATTGCATTTAGCGCATGCAACAAGCCTTTAAACCCCTAGGTTACCCCTAGTGGACGAGTTGTAGTCTCGTGAGGGTTTGCAGTAATGTTACCCACAAACATTGAACTAACTAATGATAAAAATGAAATGAAATGAAGAGCTGGGTTGCCTCCCAGGAGCGCTAAGTTTAACATCTTCAGCCAGACCAAAACAACTACCATAATCCTATGAAAGCGATAAACCTACCTATACCTCCATCAGACTAGGAGATCAGTCCTGGTAAACAGGATCAGTCAGAGGCATGGACATGTCCTCTGAATCAAATTTCTCGACAAATGGTTTCAATCGATGGCCATTGACTTTAAACTCCTTGCCATTGTCGGGATCTCTTATCTCAACGGCCCCATGAGGAAAAACAGTAACAACAATGTAAGGGCCGGTCCAACGAGATCGAAGCTTACCCGGGAAGAGATGTAATCGAGAATTGTACAAAAGGACCTTCTGACCAGGCGTGAATGATTTTCGCAAAATGTGTTGGTCATGGAATGCTTTCATCTTGTCCTTGTAAATTCTCGAATTATCATACGCATCATTCCGGATTTCTTCAAGTTCATTCAATTGAAGTTTGCGTAGCGAGCCAGCGTTGTCTAGATTGAAATTAAGATTTTTGATCGCCCAGTATGCTTTATGTTCCAGCTCCACAGGCAAGTGACAAGCTTTCCCATAGACAAGTCTAAAGGGAGACATTCCAATAGGAGTTTTAAAGGCAGTACGGTATGCCCATAAGGCATCGATCAGTCGGATTGACCAATCCTTACGATCTGGGTTGACCGTTTTCTCCAAAATGTGTTTAATCTCCCTATTGGAAATCTCAGCTTGTCCACTTGTCTGTGGATGGTATGGGGTGCTTACCTTATGAGAGATACCGTATTTCTTCATTAAGCTCTCGAATGGTCTATTACAAAAGTGTGAGCCCCCATCACTAATGATGGCTCGAGGCGTTCCGAATCGAGAAAGGATGTTCTCTTTCAGGAATTTAATGACCGTGCGATGGTCATTCTTTCGACACGGAATCGCTTCAACCCATTTAGTGACATAATCCACGGCGAGCAAAATATACAGATTTCCAAACGATTGGGGGAATGGTCCCATGAAATCGATGCCCCAGCAATCAAATGCTTCAATGATAAGGATGGGATTTAAGGGCATCATATTTCGACGGGACAATGCTCCCAATTTCTGACAACGCTCACAAGCTTTGCAAAACTCATGAGTGTCCCTGAACATAGTGGGCCGATAAAAGCCACATGCAGAATCTTGGCCGTGGTCTTTTTAGCGAGAAAAGTGACCACCACAGCCTTGAGAGTGATGAAAGGAGATGACGCTCTGATGCTCATCGTCCGGTACACATCTCCTTAGGATTTGGTCCTGGGCAATATTTAAATAAGTAAGGATCATCCGAAAAAGTTGCGCACCTCGGTGAAAAATTTCTTCTTATCTTGTGCGGTCCAATGTGGGTATGGCACCTGTAGCAAGATAATTAGCAATATCAGCGAACCAAGGTGAATGGGAGACTCTGAACAGCTGTTCATCAGGAAACATGTCATTGATATGGGTCGCCTCAAGGGAATCAGAGGTATTAAGGCGAGAAAGGTGATCAGCCACTACGTTCTCTACTCCCTTTTTATCTTTAATTTCCAAATCAAATTCTTGGAGTAGAAGGATCCATCTTATCAAGCGGGGCTTAGAATCATTCTTAGAAAGAAGATACTTCAGTGCCGCATGATCTGTATATATAATGATCTTGGATCCGATCAAGTAGGACCTAAATTTGTCCAAGGCGAACACTACGGCTAAGAGTTCCTTTTCCTTAGTCGAGTAGTTCACTTGGGCAGGATTTAGAGTCCTACTTGCGTAGTGAATGACGTAGGGCTTCTTATCTTTTCTCTGGCCTAGGACTGCCCCAAGAGCATAATCAGAAGCGTCGCACATAAGTTCAAAAGGGAGGCTCCAGTCGGGTGGCTGCATGATAGGTGCAGTGGTTAACATGCCTTTAAGCTTGGTGAAAGCTTCCTGGCATTGCTCAGTCCACTCGTACGGAGCATCCTTTTGAAGAAGATTACATAAAGGGCGAGAGAGAAGACTAAAGTCCTTTATGAATCTCCTGTAAAATCCTGCGTGTCCTAAGAAGGATCGCACGTCTCTGATGTTCTTGGGTGGAGGTAGGTTAGAGATAAGATCGATTTTTGCCTTATCTACCTCGATTCCTTTGGACGAGATGATATGCCCAAGGACAATTCCCTTCTGAACCATGAAATGACACTTCTCCCAATTAAGTACCAAGTTCTTCTCTTCACATCTTTTCAGCACACATTTAAGACTTTCCAAGCACTTACTGAAAGATGGACCGTAAACAGAGAAATCGTCCATGAAGACCTCTAGATATTGCCCCACCATGTCAGAAAAAATACTAAGCATACATCGCTGAAAGGTGGCAGGGGCATTACATAGTCCGAATGGCATCCTTCGATAGGCAAAGGTGTCGTAGGGACATGTAAATGTGGTCTTTTCCTGGTCTTCAGGGGCTATCTCTATCTGGTTGTAGCCCGAATACCCGTCAAGAAAACTATAATAGGAATGACCAGCTAACCTTTCCAGGATCTGATCAATGAATGGTAAGGGAAAGTGGTCTTTCCTCGTGACGGTATTCAACTTCCTGTAGTCAATGCACATTCTCCAACCAGTAGTGACTCTAGTTGGCACGAGTTCATTATTAGCATTGGCTACGATGGTGATTCCGGACTTCTTAGGAACCACCTAAGTTAGACTCACGCACTGACTATTGGATATAGGGTATATAATACCCACATCCAATAGTTTAAGAACCTCGGCTTTAACCACTTCCTTCATGTTTGGATTTAGTCTACGTTGTGGTTGCCGAGCGGTTTTTGCATTATCCTCAAGATATATGTGGTGAGTACAAATCGAGGGATCGATTCCCTTGAGGTCCGCTATCGTCCATCCTAGGGCTCCTTTATGCTCAATGAGAGTAGATATAAGCATACTCTCCTGTTCTTTCTCCAGGTGGGCAGAGATCACCACCGGATATGTCTCATCTTGACCCAAATATGCATATTTCAAATCAGAGGGCAAAGGTTTTAGGTCAAGCTTCGGCGGCTTGAGGTTAGACGGCAGAGGCACTACATCAGTTTGTGGTAATTCTTCAAATTGTGGCCTCCATCGGTTAACTTCAAGTACCGGTGCAGTATCAAGCAAGGCGCAAGTCTCCCTAATCATGTCATCATCAAAATCATGGGAGTGGGCCAGGCACGTCTCTAGATGGTCGGAGGATAAGGTCAGAGGTGTCGTATCTTCCACGAAAGAGTCAATCATGTTAATATCGTGGAAATCGTCATCATCCTCTGAATTGCTGCCGTTATTGAAAAAAATATTTGACTCCAATGTCAAATTTCCAAAAGACATAGTCATGATACCATTCCTGCAATTGATAATTGCATTTGACGTGGCAAGGAATGGGCGACCAAGAATGACGGGAATCTGAGTGCTCATGTTATTGATGGGTTCGGTGTCCAGGATGATAAAGTCTACAGGGTAGTAAAATCTATCCACTTGGACTAACACATCCTCAATTATCCCT
The DNA here is from genome assembly GCF_029962835.1 of Magnolia sinica. Lineage (NCBI taxonomy): Eukaryota > Viridiplantae > Streptophyta > Magnoliopsida > Magnoliales > Magnoliaceae > Magnolia > Magnolia sinica. The sequence goes on from NC_080582.1 coordinate 16,095,290, forward strand.
CTTGGTACACGAACAGAGCGATCAGCAAGTTGTAGTGTGGTTAGGGTGGGTTTTAATTCACCCAAACCTAACTGTTTGTATACCGAGTAGGGAATCAAATTGACGCTCGCTCCTAAGTCAAGAAGTGCGTGATCAATTCGATGGTTCCCGATTACACATGATATGGTTGGGCTACCGGGATCCTTGAATTTCTGCAGCACGTCTTGCTTCAGAATGGCGCTCACTTTCTCAGTCAAGAAGATTTTCTTTTGAATAATTTTCCGTCGCTTGGTCGTGCATAAGTCTTTTAGGAATTTGGCATATGAAGGTATCTGTTTAACGACATCAAGTAGAGGAATGTTGACTTTCACCTGTTTCAACACCTCTAGGATATCCTGAGAGTTAGAGAGAGGTTTTGGTGAAACCAACCGTTGGGGGAATGGAGCAACTGGCTTCTCTAGAAGTTCCGGTTCCACTTTTTGTGGGACATCACTGGATCCATCATTGTTGTCCTCTTTTGGTTCTTGCCGCTGTTCCTCCACATCTTCTGCTCCTTTTTTTCTTCTTTCACTTTTCTTCCTTTCTTCCTTACCTTCCTTTCCTTCCTTTCCTTCCTTGCAAAAAACCACCCCCCAGCCTCCTGTCTTCCGTCCTCTTATACAGATTGTCGTCCGGGAGTCCTACCCGGAATAGAGTGCCCGTGCGAAAGGCCGGAGTCCGCGGACGAGTTGGTTGCGGAGACGTCTTCACGCACAGCAGCAAAACTCGGCGTCTTCTCCTCTTCTTCTTCTTTGCTTTCCTTCCAAAAGGACAACGTCCTTTGGAAGATTTCGGGCAGACCTTGATGATGAACGGTTCAGATCGTCCGTCCGATCACCGCCATGATCGCACAACACGCCGCAAAAGTCGGACGACGTCCAGCGCTAAAACAGAGCCTGCGAAAGGCTTTCGCTGTGACTTTGTGGGGCCCACCTGGCTTCCTCTTTGGAAAATCCGATCCGTCCACTGTGTTCTACTCGAAAAATCAGGTGGGAAGCACTACTTTTGGACTAAATTCCATGCGGCCCACAATGCTTTCTACTCCGCCGTCCATCTTCCGTTTGGACGGTAATCTTCCTGTTATTACGTTCAGGGGCCCAAAAGGACACATAAGTGAGGCTTATAGGCACCCGTGGGACACAATGGACCGTTCTGATTGGTGTTATGCATGATGTGTGGGGCCCACAAGCGGAACCGACGGTCGGCAGCGTTGCGTTGCTGCGTAAAAATAAAGAATTTTGCGTTTTGAGTCGGTCAGCGCCTGCTGACCGACTTTCTTATCATTAATGCTCGTCCGGTGCACTTGTGCACCTTGCACGTGCACTGCATGCATGGGTCCCATGGTGATGTTTGTAAGAAATCTGCTCCATCCATCTGTTTTAACACGCAGTTTAAGGGGTTGAATCCAAAAATGAAGTATATCCAGCTGTCTGGCGGGCCCCAGATTGATAATTTGTGGGCTGATCTGTCCGTTGGGCCCTTTCCACAGTGATCCAGGAGCTGAAATTTCACGTGTACGGTTCATTTATGGTCTTCAGGACACGTATGGAGTTTTGAACTGATCAGATGGTGGGAACCCTATGATCTTGCATTCTGGACACTTTTCAGGCCACTTGAGCTTCAATTCTTTGATTTTCTTGGGTCCCTGATGTATAATTTCGTCGCTCTTGGTCTTCTGGAGTCCGTCCACTGCTTTAGTGTCGTCAGATCGGTAAATCCATGCTTTTTAGTGTCCTTTCCCAGTCCAAGCTCATGAAGACGCCCTGCATCACAAATTCAATTAAATTAGGCTATTAAACGGTGTCATGCTTGTAAACTCATGCAATAAATGGGTCTGATATGCAATATTTGACCCTCAACAGCTTGATGCTGCCCTCCCATTTTATGCTTTCCCACCATTTCAGATCACCTTGGATCTCGACTTCTTTTGTAGAATCATTTGTGTTATTGAAAGGAAGCTTCTCTAGCATCGGGCATCCTCGAATCTTCAACTTCTTCAGCATCGGCAAGTGGCCACCACAAATGCTTTTTAGCTTGCGTAGCTCCCAAAGACGTAAATTAACTAGCTGTGGAAATGCATTTTGCCCTGCTACATTGTCTTCTTCAAAAACCTTCTCCAGTCTACAACAGAATTTTATTTCAAGTAATTTGAGATTCTGTAACCGAATGCTTGAAGAGAAGAAGTAGATGAGCTTCGGGCAACATTCCAAATATATATTCTTTAGAAATGCGAAGCTCCCTCTTCCCAACTTCCCCCGGCACACTGTTCTTAATTTGGCAAGATCGGACACCCTTAGATTCTCTAAACAGACCACTGCATCAACGTCTGCCGTTCTTCCGACAACCAGATACTCCAATTGATGGCATTTCTCAATCCAACATTCTTTAAGGTTGTCCATCTTCATGCCGAGATCGGACAGTGCCTTAACGAATGCATTGCCGTACAAATGAAAGAATTCTGTCACCGAGAGAACCCCTATAACACCGTCCAGGGAATTCTTACCCCCGCAAACCTCCAGAATTCTTTCATAACTCAAAGATGGGTCAAATCTTGAATAAATACGCCGGTAGAGAAATCGGTTTCTTTTTAAATGAGCACATATATCCTTGCGTCCTCCTTTGCAGGGACAGACCAAGAAATGGAATTTTAGAAAGTAGGATTTCCAGAGCCTCGATTTTTTGCCCAAAGACTTGAAAACACCAGCATCACTGACCGAGATGCGACGTCTGCTGCTGTCTTGGTGCGGTTCATGCATCAAGTCCAAGCCACAACGATCCCAATTTAATTTTTCTGGAAGCCGATGTATATTTCTCCAGTCAATCATCTTCAGATGCTCCATTCTGACGCAGGGGAGGACGTGAGGTCGAGCACCGTCTTCCTCAAGAGGATAACTATTCCGAATCCACGGAACTTCTCTGGACTCCTCACAGAGACTTCTCGAATCCACGAGGAAAGAAAGCAGAAAATAGAGATAAATTCTAATAAAATCGAAATTGATTGATGAATGATTAAAATTGAGTTCACAACCCTTTAAATAAGGGTATCAAGCAATGGGAAAGAAATCATAATCAAACTACAACTCAAACTCCTAGAATCCGCGACTTACTATAAATAGTAAACTTACTATTTATAGACGGTCGTGATGTCTACTAGTGCGCAAGGTTTTCGGCCAAAAATAGTAAGTGTCCTATTTGGCTTCACCAAACCGTTCCCCTAATTATTCTAAGCTCTTTTCACGTTGGGCGCAACTCCTAAAGCCCAACGGATGAAGAGCTATAATCAAACTAAAACTTACTATTTATAGTAAAAACGAAATTAAAACAGGGAAACGACCGTCAATCAAGGGGTTTTTCGCAATTCCGGGCGGCGCAACCCGGCGTGGCTGGGTTGGTTGGCTAAAGTAGCTCGTTCTACCCCAAAATCATATATTTTACGTCAGCTAACTCATTCCGGATTGCGAGATACGCCCGATCTAAGGTCCGATGGTCCGGATCACTTCTGTCGTCGACCGGGCCTTTTCTGATCCATCTTGGCCATGAAACTGTCCGCGACCCGCTCTACATCAGTCCCTTCCACTTCAAAAGAACTCGTCCTCGAGTTCTCATCATGCGCTGGTTCATGATACTCGAACAAGTCCGCGACGTTGAAAGTCCGTGAGATCGCCATGTCATCTGGAAGATCAACAACATAAGCGTTGTCATTGATCTTTCGGATGATTGGTACCGGTCCAATCTTTTTATTCTTCAACTTATTGTACGTTCCGGTCGGAAATCGTTCTTTGCGCAGATGGACCATTACTTGGTCACCCACCTCGAACACTTTTTGTCGCCGATGCTTGTCGGCTTGCTCCTTGTATTTTTCGTTCGAGGCATGTAACTTGGTTTATATCTCTGCATGACTGCCCATGATCCTGTCTACCATATGTTCTGTTGCAATGCTTATACCTGGGAGCTTAGGCAGGGGGACTAAGTCAAGTGTGTGGCGAGGTACTCATTCATAAATAATCTAGAACGGGGATTTCTTCGTCGAGAGGTTCTCCATGTTGTTGAATGCAAATTTCACTTCAGACAAGGCCAAATCCCATTGCTTCGGTTTTTCTCCTGAAATACATCGAAGGAAGTTTCCCAACGTGTGATTCACAACCTCGGTCAACCCGTCAGTCTATGGGTGGTTGGTGCTGCTGAACTGAAGTCGTGTATTGAATCGAGTCTACAAAGTCCCTCAAAAGTGACTAATGAACTTCGTGTCATGGTAAGAAATAATAGTCATGGGAACCTTGTGTAGCCGCACAACTTCTCTAAAAAATAGATTCGCCATGTGTGTTGCATCGAGAGTCTTCTTGCATGGAATAAAGTGCGCCATCTTGGAGAAACGATCTACTACCACGAACACCTAATCCATGCCGCGTTGTGTTCGTGGGAGACCAAGCACGAAGTCCATAGATAAATCCTCCCAAGGGCCGTCAGGCACGGGTAACGGAGTGTAAAGGCCTGTATTATGAGATTGCCCCTTAGAGGTTTGACAAATATAACAACGTTGGACTGCCCTTCCCACATCACGTACCAATTGCGGCCAGTAATACCGTTCTTCCACAAGAGCTCGCGTCTTGTCTCGCCCAAGGTGTCCACTGAGGCCACCTCCATGTAGCTCTTGGATTATCTGTTCCCTTAGCGAACTGTTTGGGATGCACAATCGATTTCCCTTGAAAAGGAACCCGTCTTGCATATGTAAGTCACTGGGGTGACCTTCTTGGCATCTAACCCATGCGTCCTTGAAGTCGTCGTCATCGGCATATATGTCTTTGAGGCGCTCGAACCCGACAACCTCATTGCTCATGGTGACTAACAAAGTTGCACGGCGACTCAGTGCATCAGCTACCTTGTTCTGTTGCCCTGACTTATGTTTTAGTACGAACGTGAATTCCTGTAAAAACGAGATCCACCTAGCATGCACACGGTTAATGTTAGCTTGACTATTAATGAATTTGAGAGCTTGATGGTCCGTGTAAAGTATGAATTCCCTTTGAATCAAATAATGTCGCCAGTGCCGCAGTGCCTGGACCACTGCGTATAACTCGATCTCATATGTAGACCACTTCTTACGTGCATCGCTAAGTTTCTCGCTGTAGAAGGCTACCGGCCTACCTTCTTAAGACAAAACTCCTCCAATTCCGACATATGAGGCATCACATTCGACTTCAAATAGTTTGTCGAAGTTGGGAAGTATAAGAACCGGGGTCGTGGATAATCTGCGCTTGATTTCGGCAAAGCTCCTGTCGGCTTCGTCAGTCCACTGAAACTGCCCTTTCTTCATGCAATCTGTGATTGGTGACACAATGGTACTGAAATTTTTCACGAACCGACGATAGAATGTCGCCAGTCCATGAAAACTTCGCACTTCGTGAATATTTGTAGGAACCGGCCATTCTCTGATTGCCTTCACCTTTTCCTCATCCACCCGAATGCCCGTGGATGTGACGACAAAACCCAGAAACAATAGGCTATCAGTCATGAAGCTGCATTTTTTAAAATTGAGATACAGTTTATTTTTAGTGAGCACTTGAAGGACCTTCTTGAGGTGTTCCATATGGGTGGTTTCGTCTTGACTGTATATCAAAATATCATCGAAGTAAACCACAACGAACCGCCCAATGAAAGGTTTCAGAACTTGGTTCATCAATCTCATAAATGTGCTAGGCGCATTCGAAAGCCCGAAGGGCATGACCATCCATTCGTATAATCCTTCCTTCGTTTTAAAGGCTGTTTTCCACTCATCACCTGACCGTATTCGAATCTGATGGTAGCCGCTCCTTAGGTCCAATTTAGAGAATATTTTTACACCCTCTAGCATGTCCAGCATATCGTCCAACCGTGGTATAGGAAACCTGTATTTTATGGTGATTTTGTTGATGGCTCGGCTGTCAACACACATGCGCCAACTCCCATCTTTCTTTGGAGTTAATAGAGCTGGTACAGCACATAAACTCATACTCTCCCGAATAAGACCCTTACGGATCAACTCCTCTACTTGTCCCTGCAGAATCTCGCACTCATTCGGACTCATTCGATAATGGGGACGATTCGGTAAACTGGACCCAGGGACAAAGTCGATATGGTGTTGGATATCCCGCATGGGGGGTAACCCATCGGGAAGGTCATCGGGCCAGATTTCTTTGAATTCATGTAGCAGGGGCCTTAGTATTTCAGGGATGTTGGTGGGCTCGAGTTCTTCCCCTTTTACAATTAATGCATAAGTCTGTCCTGTTTCCTTTGATTCTTCCACGAAGTCCTGTATGGTTAAGAGAAAATGGCCCTCCACTTTAGAAGTTTCAGGTGGTCCCTCTGGATCCATAGGGGCCAATATGGTCTTTCGGCCGTCCTTGACGAAGATATATATATTATCTCGCCCTTTATGAGTGGCATCACGGTCAGATTACCAGGGCCAACCGAGTAGTATGTGACATGCTTCCATGTCGACCACATCGCATACTACTTCATCCTTATAATGTTTGCCAATTGAAAAGAATATGGTGCACCGTTCAGTTACCTTTGTTTCGCTGACCTTCTTGATCCAACCGATTGTATATGGAGAGGGATGACGCTCCGTTTTCAATTGCAATTTTTCCACCATGACCTTGGAAACGATGTTCTCGCTATTCCCACTATCAATGATCACGTCACAAACCTTTCGATTCACCGTACACCTAGTGCGGAAGATGTTATGCCGCTGTGGATACACTTCTTTTCTTGGCGCATATAATAGTCGCCTCACGACAAGCGACTCGCCGTGATCTTGCTGAACCCAACCTGAATCATCTGCCTCGTCCTCGGTGGTATGCTCCTGTTCTTCAATATCTGGATCTTCATAAGCGTTATCAGCACTACCATCATTGATGGCGAGGTTTGCCACTTTTCGCTGGGGACAAGTATTTGATAGGTGGCCCGGTTGGCCACAACGATAGCAGTTATCGGGCCTTGGCCGAGCATAGGGGTTCGGGATTCTACTTGGACCAGCAGCAGTCGATACGCCCCTTTGGGGTCTAGCTTGCCCACTTCCCTGATCTCGGTTCTCTAACGTAGGAGGTTGAGTGCGTGCTCCTACGGGTTCCTTCCCTTTAGGCTGTGTAGTTCCCTGGGGCAGACCTGCCACAGGAATCCTTGCAGTAGGATAGACTCGTGTGTTAGGACGTTCAAGTTGCACTTCTGCACGAGTAGCCAACTTGATCGCATCATTCATCGTCCAGACGGACTGCATCTGGACCCGATCCTGGATAGCCATATGCAATCCACCGTTGAATCGGGCGACTTGCTGCGATTCAGTCTCGACCAAATCGTTACGCGCCGCCAGCGGTAAAATTCTTCGGCGTATTCTCTCACCGACCGACTACCTTGTCGACAATTTTGGTATTGTTGGAATAATACCTGATCGTAATCGCTAGGGAGGAATCGTGCACGTAGTAGCTGCTTCATCCGCTGCCAGGTGCGGATTGGTGCTTTCGTCTGCCTGGTTCGCGCGAGTTGCAGTTGTTCCCACCAAGCTGAAGCTCCTCCTTTCAATTTATAGGCCACAAGCTTGACCTTCTTTACTTCAGGGATGTCCATATAGTCAAAAAATCGCTCAACTTCAGAAAGCCAATCGAGGAAATCCTCAATGTGTAATTGGCCATTGAAGTTAGGAATATCAACCCTCATCTTGAATTCTCGATCTGTTCGATCTACTCGATCACCGCCATGTCTGGGATGTTGGAAGAGTATGTCGTCGATTTTCTCCTCACTGGAGCCCCCTTCCTCAGGAATGACCCTTGGATGCACTGTCGGTACTATCCTGCGATCAGGGCGATTAATTGGGGGTGGAGAATTGACACCAGGAACACGGAGTTGCCTTAAGTTTTCCGCCAAGAGATCCGCTATGCGGTCGATGGAAGCCTGCAGCCCTTGCATGGCTTGCTGATTCTCTCGTTGCGCTACACTGGTCGGTGGACATTTAAGTCTAGAGAGCAGGTTACTCAACCATAGATGGGGCCCACCAAGATGTTTGTGATAAATCCCTATGTCCATCTATTTTGTGACGCAGGGGAGGACGTGAGGTCGAGCACCGTCTTCCTCAAGAGGATAACTATTCCGAATCCACGGAACTTCTCTAGACTCCTCACAGAGACTTCTCGAATCCACGAGGAAAGAAAGCAGAAAATAGAGATAAATTCTAATAAAATCGAAATTGATTGATGAATGATTAAAATTGAGTTCACAACCCTTTAAATAAGGGTATCAAGCAATGGGAAAGAAATCATAATCAAACTACAACTCAAACTCCTAGAATCCGCGACTTACTATAAATAGTAAACTTACTATTTATAGACGGTCGTGATGTCTACTAGTGCGCAAGGTTTTCGGCCAAAAATAGTAAGTGTCCTATTTGGCTTCACCAAACCGTTCCCCTAATTATTCTAAGCTCTTTTCACGTTGGGCGCAACTCCTAAAGCCCAACGGATGAAGAGTTATAATCAAACTAAAACTTACTATTTATAGTAAAAACGAAATTAAAACAAGGAAACGACCGTCAATCAAGGGGTTTTTCGCAATTCCGGGCGGCGCAACCCGACGTAGCGGGTTGGTTGGCTAAAGTAGCTCGTTCTACCCCAAAATCATATATTTTACGTCAGCTAACTCATTCCGGATTGCGAGATACGCTCGATCTAAGGTCCGATGGTCCGGATTACTTCTGTCGTCGACCGGGCCTTTTCTGATCCATCTTGGCCATGAAACTGTCCGCAACCCGCTCTACATCACATTCCCAACAGATCCAGGCACCGCATGCTAGTCAGATTGAAAATTTCATCCGGGAGCTCTTCCATTTTCGTGCCTGAAAGATCAAGTGCCTCAAGTTTTGAAAGTTTCTCCAGACTAACCACTGTTAGTAGAGAATGACAACCCTTGAGTGAGAGCCTTTTGAGGGTGCAGGCACCCGATATGTCGAGACGTCGGAGGCTTCGCATGTTGTGGAAGGATACCTCCATCGTTTTCGTCAAGGGAGTTTGATGGAGATCAAGGATCTCAAGCTTCTGCATATCCTTTAAGAATGCAGGAACAACCTCTAGCTTGCAGCAGCTTCGAAGCTTCAACAACCGTAATTCGGGAAGGCAGGACATGGACTATGGCAGGGAAGAGATGCTTGTAGAAGAAAGGTCAAGGACTCGGAGTCTGGTCATGTTCTTGAAAAAACTGTCTGGGATTTCTTGCATGCGATCGTTATCATTGAGCAACAACGTCGAGAGAAGAGAGTAGTTTGGAGAGCTGAATTGAAATGTTTCTACCTGATTGTGGGATAATGAGATCCATTGGCATGCTTCTTCCCCATCTAAGTTGTATTTCACTAGGAACGTCTGAGAATTAATCACTTGCCTCACATGAGAATTCATATCCACATGATAGCGTCCTCCCGATGATTCCTCCATTGTAAATTGCTCTTGTAGCCAATCCATAAATCCGTCTTCAGTAGTTTGAAATTTTGACGTGCTATCTAAATATTTTCCATACTTGTTTAGATAAAAGTGTAGGTAATCTGGGTTTGATGACATCAGAGACAGTAGCACCATGCATCTCTCTGCTAACTCTTTGAGCAGTACATTCCCAAGTCTCTTGAAAGCCGCTTCTTTATTCTCCTCCCCATTGAAGGATCCATTTAAAAAGCCCTCCGACCTCCAATATTCATCTATCAAGGAATCCCCATCAATGGAGCATCCGTTTTGACAGAACAAGGAGACGTAAGAGAAGCATTTCAAGACCATGTCTCCTGTTGTTGAGAAACCAATGCTGGTGGCCACATTGGCTGCCTCTTCCTTTAAAAAATCCCAGGCGTCTTCTTTAGACCACTCCCCCATCATGATGTTTACTTGGGCTCCCATTTCCTTACAAACTTCATGGGATCGAGTCGTGATGACGACTTTGCTGCTGCTGGTGATAGCAGATGCCATGACTGGGGGAACTCCCATCTCTTCCAAGTTGATGCTTTCCCAAACATCTTCCAAGACGAGGAGGAAACGCTGGCCGCTTAGCTTAGCCGAGATTAGTTTAGCAGCTGCAGAGAAGTGCATGGACTTTGGGATCTCCAACGCCTCCTTGATTCCCATCTGTACCTCCATCAACCGATTCCTTCTTCCCTTTGCATCCAACGCCATTAAAAGTCGTCTCCTTAAACTCGACAATTTGTCCAATTCTCCTCTGATTCTCGCCAGCATCTTCTCTGCAAGACACTCGACCCCCGATGCTCTTACTCGGATGATTACATCAAACAGACGGCTAGATTCTCTGGATTCTTCCATCACCGCTGCAACCACCTGTCTCATGATCCTTGTCTTCCCCACTCCCTGCCATCCCCATACTGAGAACACTGAAATCTTTTCATCTCTCAAGCAATCCCAAATCTGTTGCCTCATGCATCGTGACCAATCGCTCACAATCTCTCCTCCTCCTCTGAGCCGTCGATCATCATCATCCCTGGAGTCTGCCATCGCCTCCGCGCGATTCCTTTCTGCAAAATCTGAATTCCATGTTTCATGAGGGTGGAAATGGGGAGGGATCAATTCTTAAGCTGGCTTGGGCTAAAGTCATTTTAGACTGATCCATCCCGACCTGACTTCATAAGTATCCCTTATATCACCTATATTTTTTTTAAACACAAGCTTGGGCATCCTGTTTTAGTCACATGATATGCCAAGCCTTGGGAGTTGAAAGGCCACAACTAACTTTTTTTAACTTACGGAAATTAAATTTTAAAAAAAATAAAAAAAAAAAATCTTTTCATGTCCGCTTGCTTTTCAGCTATGAACCGAACACCTGCCACAATGTATTTCCAAAAACCGGCAATATTTTCAACGGTTAGACATTAAACCGCCTGCTATTAATTATACGTATGAATCAGCTTCTATATTTTCGTATCGACAAAACTGCCCTTAATTTACCGCACTTGCCATCTCCTCTCCTCAATGCGTTGGATTCACTGTGGTGGCAGGAAGCGGGACGCGGATTGCGTCCTACTCCGTCCAGGCAGGGCTCTGTGGGGCCCAACGTGTTGTAAATGTTTTATCCACGCCGTTCATCGTTTTTCTCAGATCATTTTAAGGGTCCTAGAAAAAATGAAGTAAGTTCACAGCTCCAGTGGAGCACACCAAAGGAATCTGCAGTGATAATGACACCCACTGTTGAAACCTTTCTAATGGCCACCGTTATGTTTTTTTTACCATCCAAACTTTAAATAAGGTCATGTAGACGTGGATGAAGCGAAAATAATATATATCAGCTTGATCCCAAACTTCTCCAGTTCCCAAGAAGTTTTTAATGGTGGATGTTCAATCTCCACTTTGTGGTCCACTTAAGCCTGTACCTGCCTCATTTTTTGGATCTCATTTTAAAATGATATGAGAAAAATGATGAACGGCTTAGATAAAATACTTACATCACGATGGGCCCCACAGAGCCCTGCCTGGACGGACTACCGTCCGGAGGGGGTAGGACGCAATCCGCGTCCGCATGAAGCGGATTAGCTGGTGTACCACACACCACTGAACTTTCTGGTGTGTTGACGTCACCAAGTTTCATGGGTCCCACCATCAGGTATATATCATATCCAAACCATACATCCATTTGGCTGAGTTCGTTTTAATCTGAGCCAGAAAGAAAGACTAATCCAAAGATCAAGTGAACCACAATGCAAAAGGTAGCAGGGATTGAACGTCCACCATTGAAAGCCTTTTGGGGTCACAAAAGTTTTGAATTAATATGATATTTATTTCTCCTCTTCATCCATGTCCGTGGGACCTTATGAATCGATTGGATGGAAAATAAACATTATGGCGGTCCTGGTGAGAATCACTCCCACTGCTATTTGTGGTGTGGTCCACTTAAGCTTTCGTTATAACTCATTTTTTGGAATCATGTCCTAAAATGATCTCGCCAAACGGATTAACGGTGTGGATATAATAAGTACATCATCATGGGCCCAATATAACTTTGATCCCAACCGTTAGTAGAGCTCGAGGAGTGTCGGTTGTCGTCTTCGCAGGACACTTACAGACACCAGCTGGGTCGGTGGTGTGTGGTACACCGGTCAATCTGCTTCCGTGGTGCCAACCATCACCCTGACCATATGTGGAGCGAACTTTCATGTTGGTGTGAAATCTACTTCTTTCATCCGTCTTTCCAGCTTATTTAAGGTTATGATCGAAAAAATGAGGCAGATCTAAACCTCAAACTAGGTTGCAAAATGGCCCATGATATTTCAATAGTAGGCATTCTTTCTTACTGTTTCCTGTTGTGAGGCCCACTTGAACTTCAAAGCTGTCTCATTTTTCATCCATGCTCTAAAATGGGTTGGTTTAACAGATGGAGAAGATATAGCTTTGTCACAAATAATCTGTGGCACCAGAAACGGTTCAATGGCCATTATTCAATCTCCAGTATTTCTAGTTTCGTGTGGCCCACTTGAGCTTTATATATATCTGCCACATTTTTTATACTCATGTGTGCTAAAATAAGATGAAAAATCTGACAGACGGAATGGATTTGTCACAAATATCATACCGGGCTCCACCTAGGGTCCAGCCCTTGGCTTAAATGTCCAACAATCCCATTGATAAGTTTTTTAATTGACTGATTTCCTTGCAACCCTCACTTGGACAGTACGTTGGGCCCGCTTTTGTGTCTATGAGAAATCCACTCGGTCCATCTATTTTTTCAGCTCATATGGGGCATGGCTCCAAAAATGAGACCACTATAAAAGTTATAGCGACGAAACTTTTACCGACGAAATTAATTTTCGTAGGTAAAAGTTATCTTTACCTACGAATATTTTCGTAGGTAAAAGGCGTTTTCAATTTTTCCTTTTCGTACGTAAAGGTAGGTAAAAGTCATCTTTCCCTGCGCCAATTTTCTTCGGTAGAGGGTGTTTTCAAATTTTCAACTTCGTTTCTTAGGTAAAGGGTGTTTTCAAATTTTCAACTTTGAGTGGGTAGTAGGTCATCTTTACCTACGAATATTTTCGTAGTTAAAAAGTGTTTTCCATTTCTTTCCCATCTCCAAAATACAAACGAACGAAAGATTACTTTTACCTACGAAATGGAATCTGGTAGGTAAAACCCATCTTTACCTATAAAAGTTGTCGTAGGTAAAGGTGTTTTAAATTTTTGAAAAAATTCAAAAATTGAAAAGTTTACTTTTACTTTCGTACGTAAAAAAACGTCTATGAGACTTTTGCCTACAACTATTTTCGTAGGTAAAAACTTTTATAAGATAGTTGTAGATGAGGCGTTTACCTACGAAATATTTCGTAGCTAAAAAACGTGTATGCGACTTTTACCTCCACAATGGTTCGTAGGTAAAAATCTAATCTCTAACTAAAAATTCGACCTTTGCCTACGAAATTGTTCGTAGGTAAAAAACATTTATCAAACTCTTACCTACAAAATATTTCGTAGGTAAAAATATAATATTTAATTTAAATTTCAAACGTTGAGACTTTTGCCTACGAAAATTGTCGTAGGTAAAAACTTTTCTAAAAAACATATATTAAACCTTTACCTACGAAATATTTCGTAGGTAAAAGTCTTTTTTTTTTAATGGCATCTCGACCATCAACACCATGCATTTGATGGGACCTCTTTAAATTATGGGATATGCCAAAAATCTGCCATATACAGAACTTAAGTGGGCCATACCATCTAAAATCATGTGAAGAAATGGCTCAAACATATAAAAGCACTTGGTGGGGCCCACCTGAAATTTTGATACATATGAAACTTGGTCTGACTCCTCATCCAAGTGGGACACACATAATGGATGGTCTGGATTTGTGAACCACATCTCGGTGGGCCCAACAAATGATTATGAATATTTTAATGGTGGGTAACCCCTCTCAACTTTTGTATGTGGTGTGGCCTAAAAAAGTCACGGATTGTCTTGAATTTTAAGCCTTAGGCCTATCATGGAATGGTACATCTGACTGATGGGGTAGATGTTCAACACCAGTTACCAAGTCTAGGAGCCCCACTTGATATTTAGATCTGTTCAATTTTTGGAACCACGTCCTAGAATGGACTGGTAAAATGAATGGACGATGTAGATATAGAACACATCTTCAAGGTGGGCCTCACACTAGGGCCGGGTTTGTTTAACATTATAATTTTGGTTGGCACGGGCTCGGAACAGTTGAAAATAACGCAAGAAAACCTCACAGAGAGAGCATAACAGAGATGAGAAACTAGGCCGACCGATACCTTGAGTACTTGGTATATGCCTTGAAGAAACTCCTCTTAACAAATATAGAAAATCCACATGATTGTAGTTTTTCAGAGTACAGAAAATCCGCATGATTGTAGTTTTTCACAAAGGGTGATCAGAAATGCACTAGTTAGTCACTTGGATGAGTATGACTTGGTATATGCACTAGTTAGTCACTTACAACAGAGTTCATGTTTTCTTTTATCCTTATATTGTGTATGGGAAATGACTTTCCCCTGTAATTTCAACCTTTTATTTTGGTGGGTCTCATTGTGGAATAGCTACATAAGTTACCCTAATCAAACAATCCTGACCATATTAGAGTTGATTTTCTTCTTATTTGTTATATGTGGTGGTGATTTTTGTTTTTAAATATCCATTTTCAGCCCATAATATCGATATTTAGGATAATCCAATTGGTGTTTGTTTTTGGGTAATGGTGCATTTGGTTGCATCATGAAATTTCTTCATTAGTCAGCATAGTTTTGTATAAACACCCACTAAACTAATTCAGTAGCAGTCCACTCAATAAGCAGTCAGGGTCATGTCTTGGCCCAAGGACCGGTGGCACTGCTAGTGTCATTTAATTTTAACAAGTGCAGGGAACGCTTGTGATTCTATGCCATGGGTGAAAATTGAATTTCCTGACTCTTGTGTCTTCAGGAAGTTCCCTGGATGCTGCACCACGTAAATCAAATACACAATCCCACTTTGAGAAAAGAAAAAAAAAAAAAAAACAAGGGGACTCTCAAATACACAAATGAGAGTCTGATTGCCAAATTTGTAATGGACTATTTTGCAGGGTGCAATCATGGCCATTGGAGCATCCCAACCAACTGTAGTTGCTACCAAGGATGGCCAGATTGGTGTGAAAAGTCAGATGTGCAAGTGAGAAACATTTGGCCTGGTGAGTTATTTGGAAGCCTGGAACCTCCGGTCTTGAGCCTTCCACAAACTCACCTGGGCAAAACTGTGAATGCTTGCAGGTGAATGTTATTGCAGATCATCGTGTTATATATGGTGTTGATTTGGCTTCATTCTTGCAAACTCTAGTGAAGATCATTGAGGATCCAAAAGATCTAACTTTCTAGTCTCTGCTTCAAGGTTGTTGAAGTCTTCTTGAATCATTTGTTGAGATTATACCTTCCAACAGAAAAGAAAAAAAAAAAAATTGCAATTCAAGAAACTAGGGGCATATGGGTGATGCATGGTTCTATAGCTAATATGTTTGGGGCGGCTGTTTGAAGGTCGGGGAAGATAAATATGTGATCCACTTGAATAGTAAGCTGGAATCAGAGACGTACACGGTGGGACTCACCTGATGTACGACTTAGATCTTGCACCCATGGGCTACTTTGGTACAAATGATGGTATTTGCTCTCCATTTCTTTAACAATGGATCTATTTGATTTTTTAAATCTCATTCTATCATGATTCAGAGAAAATGATAGACGGAGTGGATTTTACACTTTCATCATAGTTGGCCTATAATAATTCATATATTTTTGTGTTTTCTCTTCATCCATTTCTTCGTGATATTATGAACATGTTGGATGTCAAATAAACATTACTATAAGCCTAAGGAAGGTATTAACGGTGGAAATCATTATTCCACACTGTTTCGTGTGGCATGGTCCACTTGAGTTTTGGATTTACTGAAAATTTGGGATCAATCCACATTGTTCATCCATTTTTCGGGATATAAATCTCAGGTGGACCACACCATGATGTATGTGTTTAATCCATGCCGTCCCCATGAGGTCAAGTTATGTGGGCCCCGCCATGACGTGTGTCAAACATCAACACCATGCATTTGATTGGTCCCCTTTAAATTATGGGATATCCCAAAAATCAGCCATATACGGAACTCCGGTGGGCCATACCATCTAAAATCATGTGAAGACATGCCTAAAACATATAAAAGCACTTAGTGAGGCCCAACTGAAATTTGGATGCATTTGAAACTTGGTATGACCCCTCATCCAAGTGGCATACACATAATGGATGGGCTAGATTTGTGGACCACATCTCTGTGGGCCCAAAAAATAATTATGAATGTTTTAATGGAGAGTAACCCCTCTCAACTTTTGTATGTGGTGTGGCCCACAAAAGTTATAGATTGGTTTGATTTTTAATCCCTGGGCCCATCATGTGATGATGCATCTGACTGATGGGGTAGATGTTTGACACGCATCATGGTGGGGCCCACAGAGTCCTACCAAAAAAAACCCCAAAATTTGGGCGCGCTCTCAAAAAGAGGCCCGCCCAAAAAAACCCCAAATATCTGAATCTCTCTCTCTCTCTCTCGCGCGCGCGCGCTCCGTTCCCTAACCCTATCTCTCTCCCGATCTTGCTCCAGCTCTCTCATCTTCCTCCCTCTCTCTATTCGTTCCCCAATCTCTCTCTCTCTCTCTCTCTCTCTCTCTCTCTCTCTCTCTCTCTCTCTCTCTCTCTCAATCTCTGTTCCCCAATCTCGTGCTCCATCTCTCGCCGTTTCTTGCTCCATCTCCCTCTCCCTGTGTCGTGCTCCCTCTCCCTCTATCAGATTCATCACCTCAGAAAACCTCAGAGGACCCTTCATCATCTCGATTGGAGTTCCATCATTGACTTGTCTCGGTGCATCTGGGACTACTGGTTTCCCTCTTTGTTGCTAGATTGAGAGGCGCCATTGCAAGCACTTTCAGAAAAAAAAAGATATATGCTTCGTTCTAACATTTACTACTACCATTTGATTCATCTATTTTTTATCGATTCATTTAATGCTATTGTAGTTGTTATTGTATTTTATCTTAAACATGTCATAGCTTTCACCGCAATTGTAGTGATTATGATTACTTGAATCATGGGTATATGATTTTTACGGGTGCCAGACTATTAGATCCAGCTATGTGCAGGTATCTTTTTGATGATTACTTTGCTTCCACTAGTTTGTATGAGTCATATAATTTCTCTTCTTGGTAATTACTTTTCTCTTGCTCATTATTCCTAAATTAGTTTGTTGTTGAATTGTTCGTAAGTTGCTTGACAAACGGCACTGATAGCATTTAGAGTTTTCCAGCTACTTTCCTCGAAACATCTCTCCTTTTTAATTTTCAAATATTTTTTAGCACACCCAGATTCATTTTCTCCTTCCTTTCTAGATAGAGATTGATGCTATTGATGTAGTACATTTTCCTTCTTTTGGTTAAAAGACATTAACCTTAAGCAGTGGCCTCTACATTAACAGAATGCTTTCTGTTCCAACTGTCCGTCAATATCCAGAATGAATTTTTGGGTGAATGCTTTCTTTCAAGCCTTATATTGCATTCGTGAAAATTTGTATGTAACTTGGACATGGACATGTGTGTCCGTGTTGGATACAGACACCAGGTGCTGGACATTGGAACCTTGGAAAACCTGATATGCTGGCACACCTACAATGATATATAATGAAATTGAAAATATATTTCATAATATGAATAACGACAAAAAATCCTATAGACTTTAGTTTCATAATATGAATTCATGAAGCATTAGATATATGCGATCTAAAATATCATGCTCTATCCACATCATCTCGCAGTTTTTTATGAAATCCAGTTCTCTCAGTTCAGGCAGATGATGTTGGCAGATGGATATTTTGACTATGGGCATTTGAGTTATGAATTAGAGTTGTAGAAGAAAATATTGCTTTATTTGTATAAACAAGTGGATGTGTATATGATAAAGTTGTTGCAACAAACTTGAAGAATACAACAGTCTTCAATAACAACTTTTGAAAACCCTTATCATCTTTGATGCACCTGTCTGATTTGCTGCACCTCTCCATTCAATTTTCTTCTTGTCAGTGTTTCTCTTGATGGTGACTCTGTTTCTTACTATAACTCACTAGTCTAATCAAATTCCACCTCCCTTTTCTTCTTCGAGGCCACTTCCTTTACAGCTGTTGTGGATGAGAATATCCTGCAACTAGCTTTCTGTTGGGCCCACCCTCCTGTTTGTATGGCATCTAACCTGCCAATCCACATCGCCTCACCATGATAACAGGACCCCAAAAATCTATTCAATTTGGAAAAAAAAAAAAAAAACCATGCATGGAGCTCATGTATTTTTCTAGGTTGGAATTACATATAAACATCTAAAAAAACATGTGTTTTGACATGTGTGTAACCTTGTAGCAGCACCAGCAGCACACCCCACACTTGTGTACAAATTTCTCATCCATGTAATATCCTAGTCACTCATTTTTTCAGACTGATTTTATTCAAACGGCCATTTTGAAGTTTGAATGCTTGCCATTGAGCTAGATATTTGAAAAATCCAATGTCCATACCTGAAAAAAAAATAATAATCATGTTAGTTATATTCTTTTACTAAACAAAGAGAACAATGATTATAATTTTATCAAGTCTTTATATCAAAATGTGGACGATTGAAAATTGGTTTTGGTGGGCCGTTTATGTCACCAATAGAAATGGGCCATATCACCCTTATCCGGTGACGTGGATGATACAACCGTATTGTTCATGGACAAAATCATATGGATTGGGCAATGGTTTTGCCACAATGGAACACTTGTGGAGGATGTGAGCTTTGTATTAGCTTGGATCTTAATACCATATTTTACAAAAACTGCACAGGAAATACCACAATGATACCCAGTTCTAGTGAAAAATTTCTCCTCTTCCAATGCAAAATCGTGATACACGAACATCCAGTCTAGGATTCTTCAACCATGTCCCCATTGCATTTGAAATCACTTTCTTATGGCCTGATGGTGTTTTGAGATGACAGCACTTTGCACACATGTGAATTCCCATTCTTAGTTTTAAATGAAAATTTTCACTCTACTCGTTTATTGCAAAACTGGTTTCAATAATTCCATAATGGTGTTTTATTTTACAGAAACATTGATGATGTGGACAAGACAATGGATGAGATCAACGAGCAGACTGAGAACATGAAACAGATTCAGGAAGCACTGTCTACTCCTATTGGCACAGCAGCTGATTTTGATGAAGTACGTTCATCCTCGCATAAATCTTCATTTGTCCATTTACTTTTTCTAGCTGGAGATTCTGAATATAATCTTTTCACCATGTTAGAATGAACTGGAGGCAGAGCTCGAGGAATTGGAGGGAGCTGAGTTGGAGGAACATCTTACTGATTGCTTCCATCATGTGGAAATTTTGACATTGTTTTTTTCTCTTTCTGGGTTGTCTTCTAACAGGAAATGCCTTTTGGATGGAAACTTTTTATAAGTATACATCTCTGCCTGCTTCACTTTAAGGAATGTTTCTTATAGTTTAAATTTACAAATTCACATGGCATTAATATTTTTGGTGTTACATGATGTTTTCTAAGCATTATCTTTGATTGGGTTATCTTTGTGAATCATGTTTTTGTTTTCCCTAAGAAAGTTTGCATGACCAATAAATTGTGTTTTGAGGAGAATTGCATTTACCTAACCTTCTTATTCTGCATATTTTACTTTGAACTTCTGCAAGTTGGGAGGATGGATGATTGTCTTATATTTTTCTTCCCTTTGACCCTTCCATTGCTTTTATCTCCTTGCCTTCCACATTTTTGATCCATTAATAAACATGTTACATTTATTCTTCTATGCATGAGAAGAATTGCATTTGACATGTTTCGATATGGATTTGGGAGCGGTGTGGGAAACCTATGTCTTAAGTGAAATTAGTATTCACTTAGTACTATGATGGCATACATGTTGGCCTATTAAACTGTCTTGTGATTATACGGACAGAAACTTATGTTCCAGCTGACATTATACAGGTTCATGCTCAATTACTTCTTTGTTTCTGTAAAAATGCATAATCTACTCTTTGTAGACTTGAATCATTTGGATTATTGTGCTTTAGGAGTGCAATGGAGATACACACAGGGTATTATCAAATATGTAGGCAATGGAGTGGCTGGTAATAATGCAAGATGAATACTACCTCAAATGGCATCCTTAGTGGCATATATATTTTGGGTTTTTGCAGGATGCTGAACAGGATTATGAAAGAGAAGCTTAACGAAAGAATAGCAAAACTCTCTGGTGGTGTTGCTGTCATTCAGGTACTCTTTCGGAGTCTTCTTTTAAAGCTGTCATTTTCATGTTTTAATAGAACTCTCTATGTTAAAGTGGAGGTTTTTTAAAAGCTAGTGTTTTGTGAACATAGTGTAGCCGTTGGTTTAGTTTTCCATTCTATGTACACTCATTACTTACATGCTTATTAGCTTCCTAATATTCTCATTGCTTGTATTGTAAAAGCTTAATACAAGTGCCTGAGTGGATTTCAAAATTCAGGTTCTATTTTCACTAGATATGGCATGGATAAGGCACTGGTATAACATGGATGCAGCTTGTGTACTAAAGTAGCCCAAGGGTTAAAATAAAATTAGAAGCAAGAAGTACCATATTTGATGGTCAATTCCCCATCTCTCTAGGTGCTTCAGTCGATCTCCAATCAATCCCCACACCTGGAAGAATAAAAGGGGAACAGAAAATGGTGATTTCATATCTAGGATAAAATCTGATTTGCATTTGTAATTTGTCAACAATCTCACAAGTTCTCATTTTATTGGAACCTGAACCAAGTGGAAGTTCCTAACCATCCACTCTTTGGCATTTTTACAGATTATTGCTGTATGTTTTTTCCTTAACCGTTTACTCCAGGGACATTGATCGAAAGATCAGGAACCTCTCTATCAGAGGGCATCTTCCATCCACACTGAGATTCATTGGATTTATAGTGTGGATTATCACTTGCTCCATTTGGATGGAATGAGTGCATCATCACAGTTTTTGCATTTATGTATTTCTATTTTGTTGATGAATTACTTTACTATGAATAATTGCACAAGTGGTGGATTCTTGAAAACAGATTTAGAAAGTAAATCAGCAACCGCAACTTTCAGGACAAATAAAATTAGGGGCAAGTTTATGTGGGCCCCATTCTACTGTATATGATTTGATACTTTGGCAGGGTGTGATGGATGATACACTGGCACTCAGAAATGGCACATCTGCCTAAAATTAAACTGCCTAGAGGGTATTAAAGGCAAAAAAGAAAAAGGAAAAAAATTAAATAAATCTGAATGTGTGTATGATTGTAGCTTCTGCGGTATCAATGCCAGTTATTGGGAAATGGGTGCTTGGGGTGTATGTTATAATAAGCACATTATGTACTTGGGGTGTTTGTTACAGCTTTATACAATTTTTTGGAAAGAATAGTGATATAAGAATGAGAAGCCAACATTTTTGGTTGTTCCTGAACTTCGCAATTGGGTATAACCGTACTTGGATTTTGGATATTCTTAGAAAGGTGGGATGGGATGCTTTTCTGCAATATTAATACCTTTCTGTTTTGGGTAGGATGAAACACTTTGGATATTATTTTGTGCAGAGAAGGTAGAGACACCATATCCCATATAATGTGATTCTGGTTTCTTACTCCATCTGAAATGCTTGGCGATTTGATGGCTGTTCTTGTTGCCAAAATATATGAATAACCAGTGATTTGGAGTACATCAAAACACAGCCTCATTGTGGTTTGTGCATAATTAGCGGTGGCAGTTTCTTAAGGGGTCCTCATGGTACATGTTGACAAAGTCCATCTGTGCATCCTAGAGTATAGGATGTTTTTATGTTCTTCATGATTATACAGTTCTGTGCAATTTCTGAGACAGAAGAATTAGTTTTCTTCCATTGAAGATCCAGGTCAGTTCCCAACCTTAGGTGCTAAGTGAGATCAGCAAATGTGATCGAGCTTTTCTATCTTACTACCAACCGGCCTGATCTGGTTTTACGGATCCCCTTTCTTCCTAATGCTAAGAGAAACATTTTTAAGAAATGGGCTTGACTGAATTGTTCCATTTCAATCAGCAAATGTGATGTTGCCATGCATATCCATCATTGTTGTCATTAACAATCCACCTGCAATGTAAATTAAAATTAGTTCATCTCATTTTAGTTAAGAGTATTTATATTTCAGTGATCTTGGTTTATATAAATTATCCATGTCATTGATATAAGAATGTGAACCTTTCATCCATGATTCAAGTTTTTGCCAAGACAAGGTGTGGTTGTGAAAGGATCCAGGGAAATTGTTTTTCATGATTGGTTGAAAGGTCAATTGACATCTCGTCCCATTTTGCTTTGTTGGAAAGCACACATAGTAAAGGTGAAGTGCCTGTTTACTTGTTAGTAAACTTAATTGATGTAGTGTAATTGAAGATTTAACTTAGAACTGGATTCCTGCGAGAACTCTTTTCATGTTTCTAGTCTTGTTGAGTCTGGATCAAGACAGGATCTCCAGCAAGTTTTTTTAAAGAGTTAATCTCCAACGAGTTTTGAAGAGACGCAGCTCAAAATCTTGCCAAGTCGAGTTGAATGATAGGGTAATTAGGTTCTCATTGTCCTTTTCTAAAGTGTAAATCTTACTAATTGTATTCAATATGTGCAGAGAAAAGCAGTTGTATAGCACGTACTTGGGAACGAACCTGCTGATGTTTACAGAGAAAAGCAGTTGTATAGCACGTACTTGGGAACGAACCTGCTGATGTTTACAGAGAAAAGCAGTTGTATAGCACATGACTTTTCCTTTTTGTTTATAACCATCTTTTGAGATGGTTGGCTCAGTTGTTTTTTGTTGCATTGAATGGTTGGTTTAGACAACACATCGTGGTCCAAGATGAAGTCCTAGCCAATAGGTTGGGCCTTATTCCCATCAAAGCTGACCCAAGGCTGTTCGAATATGTTTCAGGTTGACAGTTCGTTGACTTTTTATTTTTATTTTGGCTTTCATTAATTTGAATTGGGCTTATTTGTACATTGATTTTTAAATATATTTTTTTTAATGTATGTATTAGGTACTTCTTCAAGGTCTTTCTTCAAGGGATTTGATTTGTGGAAGGAAGAAACTGTAATGAAGGTAAAAAATCAAAGATAATATGGTTTGCTAAATCTGTTTCAGGCATATGAATTACTAAAGAATAAGCGGAGAATTGTGAAATCTGAACGTTTGAACTTTTTAACTGTCAAAATGCAAAAGGTTGTCCCTCCTGAAAGACTTTTCAATGATTTAGATTATAGTAAATGATTTCCTTGTTCAAGGAAGGTTTCTGGATTATCTTTTGTTGTTTGACAGGAGCATGAATGTTGACCATGAACAAAGCCTTTTAACTAAGCTGAAGCAACAATGGGGCGGCCAACTTATGTTGTAGATGGAAGGAATGGTCTGTCATATTCTAACTACTTGCCTGAGCTAGTTGCATGCATGCGTGTGTTTTCTTCTTCTTTCTAAAAGGGATTTCTTGGTGGTGTTCTTTCATGTTTTTCTGGCAATGCAGGTTACTAATTTTCCATTAGCAAGGGAGAATCAACAGAATGTTTTGAAGCTCCATGCCCATTTCCATCTTTATATTGCTAACAGAATGTCCTTTACCTTCACTATGGTTTTATTTAGGATGATGGTTTTCATATCTTTTCTTTTCTTTTTCAAACTATTCAACAGTCTATGTTTGTAGCTTGCTCAGCTCCAAGATACATACATGTTGCATCATATTCTTATTAGACCAAGCTATTCAGGATGATGGTATTTTAATTAGACCAAGCTATTTGTGACAAGAGGTCTTGTGAAAAAGCTAATTGTTTTGCTAAATGTCAAATGTGCGTAGGTATGCTCGTGATTTTGTTCTGACATCTTTTGAGAAAAGCTATTGTATTTTATTACACCTTTCAAAATAAAGGCTCTTGCGGTTTGTTTTGCCAATGTGTATAGATGTATGCTAAGTGTAGTTGTGTGCTCTGTGGAAGTCAACCCAAGAAATGTGCTGATTGGCCCCATGTATACTACTGCTGTGTTGAATGGGAAGATGCCATTTCTTTCAATATTGCCACTTCTGACATACCTGCTCATATTCTTTTAATCTTTTTTTTTGAGCAAATAATTTGGGGATTTTCCATATCTGTTTGGTTGTTGCTTGTTAGGTAACTTTTGCCTCACCTTTGTTTGCAGGTCAGCTTACCTAGATTTAACAGATGGTGATAGTTTCTCCATGGCCTTGGAACTTAACGGTTCAGAACTTGGGGACTACGCCTTGAGCCAAGAAGTGACAACCGTGAAGGTGGTGGCAGGAGCGGCGGTGGTAGAGGTCGCAGAGATAGTGGTGGCCGATTTGGAGGCGGCCGAGGCGGTAGTGGTTTTGGCGGTGGTAGGGGACGTAGAAATAAAGTAAGCATGGGCTCAGCTGGTACAGGTAGCTCGTGAAGTCTCATTATTTGTTAGCCAGTGTCGGGAACAAATGAATTGTATGATCTGCAACTCGAGGATGTTATGTAATATCTCAGTTCCTACAAGTTGAGCCCATTAGCGTGAATGAATGTGAATATGATAAAATATATTACATAACAGGTGTATATCAGGAAGAATATGATGAAATATATTGTAACAGGTGTATCTTAGGAAATTTTCACTGGAATATTGGAAAAAAAACCAGAAGAAAAATTTCCGTAGGTAAAAGAATGCATTTTTACCCACGAAACTTTTCGTAGGTAAAAGTCTCATCATCTTCAATATATATTTTTAGCTACGAAAATATTTGTAGGAAGAAGTTTTATAATACTTTTTACCAATGAAAAGATTCGTAGGTAAAATTTTTGTAATAATTTCTACCTACGAAAGAAGTCGTTGGTAAAAGGTTTTACCGACAAAGACATTCGTCGGCAAAAGTCTTATCTTTGCCAACAAATGTTCCTTTGTTGGTAAAAGTGTTTCCGAGTGGTGTTGTAGTAAGGAAATTACCGACGAAAATATTCGTCGGTAAACATTTTTGCCTACGATAAAAAGGCTTTTAGCGACGAAAAACATTCGTAGGTAAAGGTCTTAATATACTTCAGAACATATCAAGTTTTAATAAAGTTTGTAGCTACGAAAATGCATGTGTAGCTATGGAAAAGTGTTAGCAAAGTTTTTAGCTACGAAAATGTTTGTAGGTAAAAGTTTTAACAAAGTTTTTACCTACGAAAACATTCGTAGGTAAAGGTCTTAACACTTCGTAGGTAAAAGTCTTAACAAAGTTTTTAATTTCGTTGGTAAAAGTCTTACCATTGCCCGACGATGACATTTTTTCGTTGGTAAAAGTCTTTAGCCACGGCTTTTTATCAACGAATTTATCGAAGAAATATTTCGCAATATCATTTACCTACGAAATTTTTCGTAGGTAAAAGTGAATTGTCCAATGCTCAAAATTGCCCACACAATGGGGTGAAGATATTTTAATATTGGTCATTCTTTCCCACTATTTTCATGTCATGTGATTCATTTGAGCTTCAAAATGCCTCATTTTTTGGCCAAGAAGCAGCTATTTTTTACCCAATGCCCTAAAATGAGCTCCAAAAACAGATCTACCAGTGGATTTGTCACAAATAATCTGTGGCCCTACCAATGTTTCAATGATGGTCATTCAATCCTCAATCTTTCATGGTCATGTGGCCCACTTGAGATTTGTATCTGCTTCATTTTCGGGGCCATGTCCTAAAATGAGCTGGGAAATAGATAGACGGGGTAGATTTATCTCAAACATTATGGTGGGCTGCACCTACGGTCAAGCAACCCTCTCCCCTACACTTAAATGCTCCCCTACACTTAAATGTTCAACCTCTCTTGTGAACATTGTTTTCGTTCAACCCTTACCTCTGCTCGCATCAGTTTACCTTGATGTTCATTAGAAATCCTCCCCATTCATCTGTTTTGCGAGCTCATTTAAAAGCATGGGTTCAAAAATGAGGCAGATCACAGGCTTAAAGTGCACATATGTGCACCATTTATTATTATTATTATTATTTTTTGTCGAACTTCAGATTTGCCCAAAATTGAACCAGAGAAATATATAAATGAGATAGATTTCTCACAAATAAGCTGTGGCCCCACCAATATTTCAATGAATGGCATTCAATCTTCAATCTTTCTCTCGTGTTGTCCACTTAGGCATCGAAATATCTTCTTTTTTTTTCCTAATCTGGAAAAGAGATGGATTTCTTACAAAACCCTTTGTCGCCTCCCTCTTCTAAAATATGAAAAGATGATCCTAAGGCATGGAGAATTACATGATGCAGCGTGTGACCGTTGATAAGCAGGAAATGATATACATGGCATACCGACCCAAATTTATGTCTTATCCACACCATCCATCATTTTGGATCATTATTTTAAAACATTAGCTAAAAAATGAGGCATATCCAAATATCAAGTGGACCACACCACAGGAATATAATGGTGATTGAACACCCATCATTAAAAACTTCATACAGCTGTCTGTAATGTTTATTTGACATCAAACCTTTTTGTTAGTAGACTTGAAGGAAATCACAAATATATCTTGGTGCAAAAAATTTGTGGCTCCCATTAGTTTTTAGACGTGGGCGATTAATCACCACTATTACTTGTGGTGTGGTATAGGAGAGATTTGGATCTGCTTGTTGTGTGGTATAGGAGAGATTTGGATCTGCTTCATTTTGGGATCACACAACTGCAAAAATGGATTAACAGCGGCTAAAATACATAAATCATGATGAGCCCACAGATCAATGTTCATACTTGCCGTATCAATATTCAATCAGTCTCAACGCCTCGCACAATGAGGCTCACGCATGTACCGACTTACACATTGGTAAATAAGGAGGGTAGTACTGTAATTTGGGTAAGGTAAGAGTACGAGAACATTTCAAATAGTAATAGGTTAAGGGAAATCGGATCGCGTACTGAGTAAGTCAGTTAGCTCTTTTACTACTTAGTAAACTCAGTTGGGCCCACCCTGAATGTATGTAGTCTATTCACACCCTCCATCCGTTTTTCCATCTAATTAAGGGGTTGAGCCAAAAATTGAAGCATATCCAAAGATCAAGTGGATCATACACAGAAACAGTGGGGATAATGCTTTCCACCGTTGAAACCTTTACAGGCCATATAGTGATGTTTATTTGTCATCCAACATGTTCATAAGATCATACAGACATGGATGAAGGGAAAAAATAAATATAAGGTTGATCCAAAACTTCCATGGCCCCCAAGAAATTTTCAACGGTAAATGTTCAATTCAACTGTTTCATGTGGTGTGGTTCATTTGGATATTGGATATGCCTCGTTTTTTGGCTCAGTATCTAAAATTATCTGGTAAAATGGATGGACGTAGCGGATAAAATACATAAATCATGGTGGACCTCATGGAGTTTACTCAGTACACTAAGTTACTCACTACGCAGTACGCAATCCGCTTCCTAGTCAACTAATTACTTAGTACGGTCTTATCGTACTGAGTAAACTCAGGTGGGCCCACTGCGAATGCATGTAGTTTATCCACGCTGTCCATTCGTTTTTCCAGATCATTTTATGGGTTCAACCCAAAATTGATGCATATACAAAACTCAAGTGGGCCATACCACTGGAAAAAGTGGAAGTATTGATTTCAACCGTTGAAAATTTTCTAAGGCCCCCAGTGATGTTTATTTGTCATCCAACCTGTTCATAAGATCAGAAGAACATGGATAAAGGGAAAACACAAATATCAGCTTGATCTAAAACCTTTGTTGTCCCCAATAACTTTTCAACGGTAGATGTTCAATTCATACAGTTTCCGGTGGTGTGGTCCATTTGAAAATTTTATATACTCCATTTTTAGTACAAAGCCCTAAAATTATGTGTTAAAAGAGATGGACCGAGTGGATACAATGCATGAATGACACAGAGGCCCACGGAGTTTACTCAGTATGCTTACCATACTGAGTTACTCAGTACGCAATCCGCTTCCTATAAACTTGTCTTCTCCGTACTCCTATATCCGTTTAGAGCCCCGTTGGTACAAAGAGTTGCATGACCCATGAAATTGGTAAACAGATTTTAAGAAATAATTTGAAAGCAGAAGGTTTCTGGTCCATAGGGTGGCTATATGGAAAAATCCCTTAAAAAAATAAAAATAAATAAATTAATTAAAAATACTCAAATTTGTTATCAATATAAAAAAGTACTTGAAAGCCTTGTTTGATTGAATTGCACAACAGGACTGACTCCGATCAACCAATCAACATGTCAGTGGATGGGTTCCGGGCTGAAACGCATACCCACTTATCAAGTATCTTACAGATCATTTTCAGCCATTGGATGCCCGCAGACCCACTTATCAAGGAGAATTAATCACTTACAGTGGGCCCGCACCACACCGTGTCGTACAGATCATTTTCAGCCATTGGATGTGTTAAATAGGTCTGACAGAAGGAAGCGGATTGCGTACTGAGTAAGTCAAACAGGCTTAGCCTACTGAGTAAACTCAGTGGGACCCACCATGATTTATGTATTTTATCCACACTATTCATTCATTTTATCATAAAACTAATTTAGTGCTTGAAACAAAAAATAAAGCATATACAAAGCTCAAGTGGACCACGCCATAAGAAACAATGTGAATTTAACGTCTACCTTTGAAAAATTCTTGGGGCTATAAAAGTTTTGGATCAAGCTGATATCTTTGTTTTCTCTTCATACATGTCCCCGTGATCTTATGACTAGGTTGGATGACAAATAAACATCACTGTGAGGCCTAGGACGGTTTCAACGTGTAAATCATTATTCCTACTGTTTCCTGTGGTGTGATCCACGTGAGCTTTGGATATGTTTCAATTTTGGGATCAGCCCTTAAAATGATATGGAAAAACAGATGAATGGAATGGATAAACCACGTACTTTCACCGTGGGCCCAATAGAGTTTGCTCTGGATTTAAAGAGGTAAAGTTACTCTGTACATAATCCGATTTCGTGATAGAAAAGAAAAGAAAAGAAATAAAATATTTAATGCATCAAACGGTTAGAAATGTCATATACTACAGGGAGAGAGTGGTGCAGGCACCTGCCTGCAGGTAATCACATTTGGCTAGTGACGCTGCCACTAGCCCTGGGCTATGGTCGGTGCTACGTGGGCCCACCATGATCTATGTATTTTATTTACACCATTCATTCATTTTTATACGTTATTTTAATCATTTATCCCATAAATTTGACAAATCAAAATCTCAGGTGGACACAGTAATGATTGAATGTCTACCATTGAAAACCTCCTAAAGTACACTGTAACATTTATTCGACATCCATATCGTAGATTAGGTCATACAGCCTTGAATAAATAAGGAGAACAAATATTAACTTGATCCAAAAATTTTGTAGCTCTAGGAAGTTTTTAATGGTGAGAGTTCAATTAATCAACACTGTGGTTCACTTAGATTTTGACCTACCTCAGCTTTGATTTCATTCCTTAAAATTATCTCGAAAAATGGATGGACCGTGTGGATGACACACAAATATCATGTTGGATCAGTTTTGCGTGCCTATTTTAGGACTTGAGACCAAAAGTTAGAAGGATCCAAGACTGTGGGCCTCACTAAAGGGAAAGGTGGTTGGGAAAATTCGCACCGGTGAAACCTCCTTGGGTCAATAGTGATGTTTAAATGCCATCCATACCATTTGTAACGTCATTCATACTTGGATGGACTGACAACACAAATATTACCCTGATTCGAAACTTCTGTGGCCCCAAGAATATTTCAACTGTGGACGTGCAATCCTTACGTTTTTGGCCAACTTGAGTACTGTATCTGGCTCATTTTTTGTCACGTTTATTAAAATGAGTTTACAAAACGGATGGTAGGGATGGATTTCTCACAAACATAAGGAAGGACCCCATTAAGGACCTTCCAGCGAAAGTCTTTAGCGGGAAATCTATCGTCACTTTCGCAGACGCGGTTTGGCTGGTGACGCTGTCACCGTCACGGTGTCCAGTGGCTGGTGCTCTGTACGCCCATCATGATCTACATGTTTTATCCACATCGTCCACCTAATTTTACGCATCATTTTCATAATATTATGCCATAAATAAGGCAAATCAAAGTCTCAGGTGGACGATACCATGGAAAATAGTAGTGATTGAATGTCTACCATTAAAAACCTCCTAAGTCCCACTATTATGTTTATTTGACATTGAACCTATGGATTAGGTCACATGGACTTGTTTAAAAAACAAAATTTTACCTTCATGTCATAAAATTATTAGAAAAAATGGATGAAAGGAACAGATGAGACACAAAAAAAAAAAAAAAACAAAACAAAACAAAACAAAACAAAAACAAAAAAACATGGATGAAAAGAATAGATGAGACACAAAAAAAAAACATGGATGAAAGGAATAGATGAGACACATACATCATTTTGGAGCCCACATATCACCGAGGTGAATCCGTTTCCCACACCGTTGGAAAGGAAGCACGCGGATTGAGGAAACGGATTGGCTACTCCCCCTCCCACAGTCCCGTGGCTGGTCATTGGTTCTCTGTGGGCCCCACCATGATGTATGTGTTTCATCCATTCCTTTCATCCATTTTTACAGATCTTTTTAAGACTTTATACCAAAAATGAGAGGGATATAAATCTAAGGTGGACCACACCAAAGGAAAACAATATTGATTGGATATCCACCATTAAAATCCTCCTCAGGCCCACTGTACTATTCATTTGACATCCAATGTGTTGATTAGGTCATATAGACCCAGATGAAGGGATAAAACAAATATCAGCATGATCCAAAACTTTTATGGACTCCAAAAAGTTTTTAATGGTCGACGTTCATTAAACACTGTTTCCTTTAATGTGTTCCACTTGAGATTTTTATATATCTCATTTTTTGTGTAATACCATAAAATGATCGAAAAAATAGATGGATGACATGGATGAAACACATACATCATGGTGGGGCCCACAGAGCACCGACCACCAGCCATTGGTTGGTGGCAGGGGGAGTAGCCAATCCGTTTCTGCGGATTGATTGGTGTACTGCAATCCATCCATCTCGCTGGTGTGTTGATATCACCAAGCTAGTGTGTTGACATCACCAAGCTCTGATGGGTCCAATCATGAGGTATAGAGCTGTACATGAGCAGAGTTAGCTCGGTAGCTCGCTCGACTCGACTCGTATTGAAGCTGAGTTCAAATCTAGTCGAGTTGATTTTTGGAGCTCAAAATGAGTTCGAGCCGAGTTCGATATTGCCCCAGCTCGACTCGACTCAACTCAAATACTACTCGAACTCGGCTCGACTCGGTATCAAAAAAAAAAACCCTCCCCGTTTTCAAAAACCATCCTGCCCGCATGAACCCTAGACCCTAACCCTCTCTTCCTCCCTCTCTCTCAGTCCGGTGAAGCTAACCTTCCTCTCTCTCTCTCTCTCTCTCTACTCTCTCCCTCATCTTCCCTTACCCGCACGGTCGCACTGACGCACGACCGTCCGATCTCCCTACTCTCTCCCTCCTCCCTTACTCGCACGGCCCGTTAAGTCTGCCATTGCTGCCTGCAACTTCTCTCAGTCCGGCAAAGCTAACCTGCCTCTCTCTCTCTCTCTCTCTCTCATCCTCCCTTACCCGCATGGCCACACCGACACACAAACTCGACTCGAACTCGGCCGAGCCGAGCACGAGTTGCTATTCTGAGCTCGAAGGCAGAGCTGAGCCAGGCACGAGTTGAGACTCGAGCAGTCTGAGTCGAGCACGAGCTGGGCAAAGCTCGGCTCAGCTTGACTCATGTACACCTCTAATGAGGTATGAGCTATATTCCAATTGTCCCTTTCATTTGGCGTGCTCATCTAATGTTTGAAAAAAAAAAAGAAAAAAAGATCCAAAGATCAAGTAGACCACACTACAAAAAGCTTTAAGATTGAAGGTCTATCATTGAAACCTTTTAGGGGTCACATATGTTTTAGATCAACATGATATTTGTTTTTTACTTCTCATCCAAGTCTGTGTGACCTTATAAATAGATTGAATGGAAAATAAACACTATAATGGGCCCTATGTATGCTTTAATGGTGAGAATTATTGTCCATTTGCTATTTTCGGTGCGGTTAACTTAAGCTTTGGATATGAATAATTTTCCGTATCATGTTCTAAAATTATCTAACAAAATGGATGGACGGTATGAATACAATAAATATATCATTTTAGAGCCCATATAACTTTGATCTACTCAGAACCGTTGGTATTACTCGGAGCAGCTCATGGAGCGGCAGCACTCGTCTTCGCACTAAATGTACCCACACCAGCCAGATCGCTGGTGGAAACCTAGGTGGGGGCCACCGTGATATTTGTGTGAAATCTATCCTTCTATCCATTTTGTGCGATTATTAGAACTTGAAACCAAAATTGAATCGGATTAATTGGACGTCACCGAAGTAGGTGGGTACGGAAATTACCACAGTTGAAACCTCCCCCTGTCGACAATGATGTTTATATGACATCCATACTGTTCATAACTTCATTCCTAATGTGATGAATTGAAAACACAAATATTAGCCTGATTCAAAACTTATGTGGCCCTAGGCATTCAATTCTCACGTTTTGGGCCCACTTGAGTATTGGATCCAGCTCATTTCTTGCCTCATATCCTAAAATGATCTCACAAAATGGATGGACGGTGTAGATTTCTTACAAACATCACGGTGGGCCCCACCTAGGTTCCCAGCGCAGGAACTTGGTGGGAAAGGCTTTGGCAGGGAATCCGCGTCCCAGCCTATCCGCTATGCTGTATAGAAATTAACGCCGACCCAGATAGAAAATCTTTAAATTCGTGAAAAGATAGAAAAATTAATTGATGTAGATACCTGATATTTGTCTCTTCATGTGTCCTGACGAAGCGCTCACAATCTCTCCTCCTCTAATCCGTGGATCGTCATCATCTTTGGCGGCTGACCCTGCACCATCTCTTTCTGCAAAATTCAAATTTCTTGTTTTGTAAGGGTGGAAATGAGCGCATGGGGAGGCATGGCGTTGAAACCTCGCCCTATCAATTTTCAAGCCGGCTTAGGCTAGGTTGTCCTAAATTCATATGTACCCATTATGTCACCTATATATCTTTTAAGACTCAAGACTTGAAGGGCCTGTTTCGATATCAGCTCGAGTAGCTTTTCTCTCTCTCTCTCTTTTTCCTCCTCTTTTTTAACTCGTAGCAATAAAAAAGTTATTTTTTCAAGTTACTTTAATCAACACCATCAGATTGATTTTTTATTTTTTATTTTTTGCTTTTCTTTTCTACTCCCCTTCCAGCATGGATTGGGTGGATCCCTGACTGTGGGTTCCACAGTAATGCAGGTGCCTTACATCTACCGTGTCCATCTATTTTGACACCTCATTTTATGGCACATTCCAAAAAAACAAAGCAAATCCAAATCTCAGGTAAACCCCACCACAGGAAACTGTGGTTTTTGACCATTAAAAACTTATTATAGCCTTAAAGGTGGGCCACACAGCGTGGGATTGAGGGACCTACTCCTCAGAATTGGACACTCCATATAAAAGGTGGCCCCGCATGATGGTCATGACCCAAATCCATAGTGAGGCCCACATGATGGATGATCCATATTAAATATGAAGTCCACATGATAGACATATAATATTAATGGTGGGCCACATGATAGGTGAGCCATATCAAAGCAGGCCCACATAACAGGCATACCACATCAAAGGTCGGCCTCTAATGATGAATGGTTCATATCCAATGCAGGCACCACATGATGGATGATCCACATCAAAGGTAGGGTCCACACTTGGATGGTCCACATCAAAGGTGGGATCCACATGATGGACGGTGGAGATCGAAGGTGAGCCCCACACGATGGATAATAACATTGATGGTGAACCCACATGTACCAATGTCGGCCACAAGATGACAGTTGACATTGAAGATCAGCCCCCCGTGATGAATTACCCACATATAATGCAAGCACCAAATAACGTACGACCACTTTGAAATTGGGCCCACATGATGAGCATTCCACATTAAGATGGCTACACATGATAGACGACCCACTTCCAAGGTGGGCGTCGCATGATGGGTAACCGACATCAAGGGGGAGCGGATTGCGTGAGACCCTGGAGTGTGGCGCCGACTGTGATGTAGGTGACTATATACACGTTGTCCATCCATATTGAAAGCGCTGCGCATATTAGTGCATGATGCAAAAAATGAAGTTCCAACTAAAAGAGAGATAGTTTAAGCAGAGAAGAATCACTAACTTGATGGACACCATTCTTTGAAATGGATGTTTCTTGGCTTGATGTTGCCCTCCCATTTAATGCTTTCCCACCATGTCAGCTCACCTTGGATCTCGACTTATGATGTAGAAGCATTTGTGTTATGGAGAGGAAGCTTCTCCAGCAGAGGGCATTCTCGAATCTTCAACTTCTTCAGCATCGGCAAGTGCCCATCGCAAATGCTTTTGAGTTTGCGAAGATCCCAAAGACGTAAATCGACTAGTTGTGGAAATGCATTTTGCCCCGCCACGCCATCTTCTTCAAAGACCTTCTCCAGTCTACAACAGAATTTTATTTCAAGTAATTCAAGATTCTGTAACCGAATACTGGAAGAGAAGAAGTTGATGAGCTTCGGGCAACATTCCAAATATATATTCTTTAAACATGCGAAGCTCCCTCTTCCTAACTCCCCTCTGCACACTTTTCTTAATTTGGCAAGATCCAACACCCTTAGATTTTCTAAACAAATTGCCGCATCATCGTACGTCCCTCCTATGAACAGATACTCCAACTGATGGCATTTCTCAATCCAACATTCTTTAAGGTGGTCCATCTTCATGCCTAGATTAGACAATGCCTTAATGAACACATTGCCATACAAACGAAGGAATTCTATCACCGAGAGCAATCCTCTAATACCGTATAGGGAATTCTTACCACCGCAAACCTCCAGCCGTCTTTCATAACTCAAAGACTGCTCAAATCTAGTATAAATATGCTGGTAGAGAAATCGGTTTCTTTTAAAACAAGCAAATGTATCCTTGGGCCCTCCCTTGCAGGGACAGACCAAGAAATAAAATTTTAGAAAGCAGGATTTCCATAGTTTTGAGCTTTGGTCCAAAGTCTCAAAAACACTAGCATCACTGACCGAGATGCGATATATGCTGCTGTCTTGGAGCTGTTCATGCAGCAAGTCCAAGCCCCATCGATCCCAATTTAATTTTTCTGGAAGCCTATCTACCTTTCTCCAGTCAACCCTCTTGAGATGCTCCATTCCCAACAGTTCCAAGCACCGCATGTTAGTAATATTGAAAATTCCGTGTGGAAGCTCTTCAATTCTCGTGCCTGAAAGATCAAGCGACTCAAGTTTTGAAAGTTTATCTAGGCTGACCAGTCTCAATAGAGAGTGACAACCCTTGAGCGAGAGCCGACTGAGGTTGCAGGCACCAGAGATATCGAGACTTCGGAGGCTATGCATGTTGTGGAAGGATACTTCCACCATCTTTGTCAGGAGAGTTTGATGGAGATCGAGGATCTCGAGCTTCTGCATATCCTTTAAGAATGCGGCTGGAAGAGACTCTAGCTTGCAGCAGCTTCGAAGCTTCAATAACCGTAATTCATGAAGACAGGACATGGACGATGGCAGGGAAGTGATGCTTGTAGAAGAAAGGTCGAGAACTCGGAGTCTGGTCATATTCTTGAAAAAACTGTCTGGGATTTCTTGCAAACGATCGTTATCGTTGAGCAACAACGTCGACATAAAAGGGCAATTGGGAGAGCTGAATTGGAGTGTTTCTACCTGGTGGGATAATGAGATCCATTGGCATGATTCTTCCCCGTCCAAGTTGTATTTCACTAGTAACTTTTGAGAATCAATCACTTGCCTCACATGAGAATTCATATCCACATGATATGGTCCTCCTGAAGATTCCTCCAATGTAAACTACTTTTGTAGCCAGACGTTAAATTCCGCTTCCTTAGGATGAGAGTCCCAAGGCGCTAAATTTTCTGAAGACTGCTCTAGAAAGAGAGTTAGGTAATTTGGGTTTGATGACGCCAGGGACAATAACATCATGCATCTCTCTGCCAGCTCTTTGAGCAGTAGATTCCCCATTTTCTTGAAAGCTGCTTCTTTATTCTCCTCTTCATTGAAGGACCCATCTAAAAAACCCTCTGACCTCCAATACTCTTCTATCAAGGAATCTTGATCGATTGAGCATCCATTTCGACAGAACAAGGAGACGTAAGAAAAGGAATTCAAGAACATGTCTCCAGTTGAGAAACCAATGCGGGCAGCTACGTCAGCTGTCTCTTCCTGTAAAAAATCCCAGGCATCTTCTTTAGACCACTCCTCCAACATGATTTTTAATTGGGCTCCCATTTTGGAACAAACTTCATGGGATTGAGTGGTGATGACGACTTTGCTGCCACTGGTGGTAGTAGGGGCTGTGATTGGAACTCTCATCTCTTGTAAGTCAAAGCTTTCCCAAACATCTTCAAAGATGAGGAGGAACCTTTGGCCGCTTAACTTATCCTTGATACGCTTAGCAGCTGTAGAGAATTGTATGGACTCTGGGATATCCAATGCCTCCTTGATTTCCATCTGCACCTCCATTAATCGATTCCTTCTTCCCTTTGCATCCAACATCTTTAAAACCCGTATCTTCTTATAAAGCTCAATTTCAAGCTTAAATATTAATCTGCCGTATCTTGTAATCTGGTCCTGCAAATGGTCGAATTCTTGTCTGAATTTCTCCAGCATCTTTTCTCCAAGACTCTCGATCCCTGGTGCTTTTACTTGTATGATCACATCAAACAGTCGGCTAGATTCTCCAGATTCCTCCATTTCCGCGACCACCTGTCTCACAATCCGTGACTTCCCTACTCCCTGCCACCCCCATACTGAGAATATAGAAATCTTGTCATCTCTCAAGCAATCCCATATTTGTTGCCTCATGCGTTATGACGAAGTGCTCACAATCTCTCCTCTTCCTCCTTTGCGCCGTCGATCATCATCATCCCAAGAAGCTGCCATTGCCTACACTGGTTCTCTCCTGCAAAATTCGAATTCCTTGTCTCATAAGTAACGGTGGCAATGAACCAGGCAACGCACCCTCATCAATTTTCCAAGGAAAAAATTAGCATTGTAGACGAGTCCGTACAATGCTCTTTTTTGTTTCCTTCACCTGGGAACTTATCTGACCAAAAGCGATTTTTAAGTCACAGACGTTAGTTTTTTTGATGAAAATACCCTTGCCAATTAAAGTAAAGCAGCTAAAAAAGTAGGGGTATTTTTGTCTTTCTGAATTCGTCCGTGTGACTAATAGTCTAGTTCGGTAATTAAGGGCCTGTTTGGTCGGGCAGACTGGATGAGATTAGATTGTATTGGAAGGGATTGGAAGGAGCAATCTCAAGATTGGCCAGGCATGCCAAACAGGTACGTTGAACTTCTGCTTGAATTGGAGTAATTCCATGGGATTGCCAGCACTCCACTGGCATCACCATCATTACCTTGAAATCCACCCAATCCCTCCTAATCCCATCTATTTTGCCTGGAACATGTTTGGGTGGATGGATTGGAAGGGATTGGCCAGGCATAATCCCAGGATTGGTCAGGCGGGCCAAACATACTCAGTGATAGATTCCCTGGATATAGCAATCCCCAGCAATCCACTGACGCAGCCATCCTTACCTGCCATCCACCCTAATACAAGCTAATCCCATGGGATGGGCCCGTCCAAACATGCCATAAGGTTTTTTTCGGGTCGCGTAAAATAACCTGGGTAGTCCGTCCGGTCTATAATGGAAACGTACCCTTTTCCAAGCTGTGTTTGTGCTCAAGTCATATTAACTTGACGCACAACCAACCTAGCATATACCATTGATTTGTGGAAGTGGATTGGCTGGTGTGGGTATATGTCGTGACAAGATGAGCACCGACGATCTTCAAACTCAGGTTATACGAACTGTTAAAAGGATATTAAAAGTTTCGTGGGCCTGATGTATTTGTTATATCCACACTGTTCATCTATTTTGCTAGATAATTTTAGATTATGAGCTCAAAAATAATTTTTACCCCAAAATATTCGTAGGGCCCATCGTAACATTTATTTTCTATCAAATCTTTTCATAAGGTCACACTGACATAATGATGAGGAAAAGCAAATATCATATTCATCCAAAACTTATGCGACCCAGAAGGGTTTCAATGGTAGACGTTCAATCCCCCACGGCATTTTGTTTGCAATGTGGTTCACTTAATCTCTGGATATGTCTTATATTTTTGACTCAAGACTTCCTACCAGCTCAATAAATAGATGGATAATTTGGATATAACACATGCCTCATGATGGGACCCCACACAAAGTTTGCTGATGTCAACACACCAGGCCAGGTCGGTGGGGTGTATTACACCAGCCACGGACGCGGATTTCCTGCGAAATCCTTTTGCAGGAAGTTCCTGCGCTCGAAACTTAGGTGGGGCCCACCGTGATGTTTTTGAGAAATCAACCCCGCCCATCCGCTTTTTGAGCTCATTTCAGGGCATGAAACCAAAAATGAACTGGATCTAAGACTCAAATGTGCTGAAAACGTGAGGATTGAACGCCTGCAGTTGAAATATTTATGAGGCCACGGAATTGTTGAATCAGGATAATATTTGTGTTTTCAGTTCATCCCAGTAGGAATGACGTTACGAACGGTATGGATGGCATGTAAACATAATTCTCAGCCCCAGGGAAGTTTCAACGGTTGAAATTTTCCTACCCACCTTTTCCTTCAATGCGGTCCACTTGAGTCATGGATCCTGATCAATTTTTTGTCTCAAGCCTTAAATTAATCTCACAAAACGGATGAACGGGATAGATTTATCACAAACATCAGGGTGGACTCCACTTTGGTTTCGAGCGCAGGAAATCCGCGTCCACTAGCCACTACTTTATTACGGATCGTGGCGTAGAACGCGGGCTCCGCCTCGGTGGATCCGGGGATCAGTTGGGATCCCTGATTGTGGGCCCACCTTGATTTTAGCAACTTACATCCACGCCGTCAATTCTTTTTGAAAGCTTATTTTAGTGGATTATTCCAAAATTGAAACAGATTCAAATATTAGTTGTATCACATTACAGAAACAATGTTGATTGAATCTCCGCCATTAAAAACATCTTGGTGGCTTCCGAAATGTTTATTTGAGTCTGGTCGGACATTTAAGCGTCTGACCAGATCTACGTGGGGCCACCATGAATTTATGCTTATCTACGCCATCCATTTCTTTTCTAAGATCATGTTTAAACTTAGGTTGCATTAAATGCACAAAAGCCGCTAATCGAAAAGTTGCATTAAATGTAAGAGTCATCTCTGGTGCGATCCACTAGAGCGTTGGATCTACCTTATTTTTAAGCCAATGCCTCAAGATATGATCTTAGAAAAGTGATTGACGGTGTGGATAAATGGATACATCACGGTGGGCCCACACAGATCTGGTCGAAAGCTTAAAAGTTTGACTAGGGTCGGACGAAATCTGTGTCCAGCTTACCATTTGGTGTGGTCCAGTAGAACATTAGATCTACCTCATACCTTGATATGATCTTAAAAAATGGATGGACAGCATCGATAAATAGATAATTAATCAGGATGGACTCTCACATAGATTTGATTGGACGCTTAAAGATACGACCTGGACTTAATCCATGTCGATTTATTTGCCATCCAACCTTTATATAAAGTTATCAGGACCTAGATGAAGGGCATACAAATATCAACTTCATCAAAGACTTTAAAGACTTTTGTGCCCACTAATAGTTTTTAACAGCCAATCACCACTGTTTCCTATGGTATGGTCCAACTGATTGATTTGGATATGCTTCAATTTTTGGATTGTGCTGTCAAATTGATTGGACGGCCGGGGATTTAAGGAACATGCATCAAGGTGGCCCCCCATAGTCAGGGATCCCACCCACCACGAAGCTTCTCATTGGTACACACAAGTGCCGATGACAATAGGGGAGTGGATTACTTGAGACCTTAGGCTCACCCAAGACAATGGGGCCCACCTTAATATATATGTATTCTACATCAACTTTATCCATCATTTAACGGATCATTTTAGAGGATTATTCTCCCAAAAAATGAAGCAGCTCTACCAATTATCAAGTGAACCATATCATAGGAAACAGTGGTGATTGACCATTAATGGTTACAAAAGTTTTGGATCAAGATGAAATTTATTAGTTTCCTTTGTCCAGACTTATGTGACCTTGTCAACATAATAGATGTCAAATAAATAGTACATGAAGCATTAAGTTGCGCCCAAATTAGTTTTTTAAGGTAGTGCATTCAATCGACACTGTTTCTACTGATAATTGAATCTGCTCCCCATTCCCTAAAATGATCTAAAAAAATGGATGGTCAACATGGATGCAAAATACAAATATCAACTGAGCCCCACGATGATCCATTCCTGGTTCTAGCTCACAAAAGACGGCGATTTTCCCCATTAGTGTAGATTGTGTCCTATACAACTTTTAACATATCAAATTCTTTATAGCCACACCATGATTTATGTTTTAGATTCACACTGTCCATCAATTTTTCAGATCATTATAGAACATGAGCCCAAAAATGAGACGCATCCAAAGTTCAATCGGACTGCATCCAAAGTTCAATTGGACTGCACTAGAAGCAGTGGAGGTTGAACTAAGTTGAAACCTTCCTAGGGCTAAATGAGATTTTTATTTGCCATCTAACTTATTTATAAGGTCACACCGACCGGATGAATTTAAAAAACAAATATCAGCTTGATCAGAGCCTTTCGTGGCCTCAGGAAGTTTTCAATAGTAAACATCCAATTCATATTGCTTCTTATGGTGTGGGCCCTTTGAGCTATGGATTTGCCTTGTTTTTAGGCTCATATATCAGAATAATTTGAAAAAAAAATGCTGTATCAGTGTGGATCTAAGAAATACATAATAGTGGAGTACACATAAGAAATTCTGATGTACATTCCAAGGAGAGAAGCAAACCGAGTTGATATATAGAACTTCCGTTGGCCCATTATGATGTATGTGTCAGATCTAAAAACAGGGTTGAAAACTTTTTGGTGCCACAAAAGGCTTTAGGATCAAGTTTATATTTGTGTTTTCCCTTTATTAGGTAACCCCACCCACAAGTTAGATGGCAAGTAAACCTTACTAAGGACCATAAGAATGTTTCAACGGTACCTGTTCAATCCCCGCTGCTTTCTGTCTTGTGGCCTACTAAGAGCTTTGAATATGCCTAATTTTGGGATCAGTCTAGTAAAATTGTTGGATGTTGCAGACCTAACACATAAATCATGGTGGGGTTGGAGAAATTTCAAATGTTATAAGTTTTGTTCAGGAGCAGGCAATCTAGCAAGGAAAGAGGAAATTGGGGAAATGGATATTGTGGTGTGCTAGAGACCAATTATCTCCTAGGTGTGTTGACCTCAATAAGCTTTGTGAGACCCACCGTGATGTATATGTTTAGTCCACACCGTTCATCTATTTTGCTAGATTATTTTAGGGCAGAAGCCCTAAACTATTGCAGATCCACATCTTAAGTGCACCATACCGTTAGAAAGAGTGGTTATGAACACCCACCAATAAAAACTTTTTGTGTGCTACAAAAGTTTTGGATCAAGCTGATATTTGTTTCTTCCCTCCATCCAGGTCTGTGTGACTGAATCAACAGGTTGAATGGAAAATAAACATTATAGCGGGCATTACAATGGGCCCTAGAAAGTTGTTAATGGTGGGGTTTAATCACCCTTGTTTCCTATGGCGTGCTCCAACTGAGATTTGGATCTACCTGATTTTTGGGACGAAGATCTAATATGGAATGGAGAATTGGATGGACGGTGTGGATGAAACAAATACATCATAGTGGGTCCACCAGCAGCCACATTCTTACAACCATTGAATGGGGTCAAGAGAAAGCTCTGTTTTTTTTTTTTTTCCGTCTCTTAGGAATTTTCTTTTATAATAAAACCCAATTAATTATATTCACATGCATTTTCGTTACTTTAGAAAAAATCATACTTGAAAGTGAAGTTAGAGAAAACTAAGGGAAGGTACCTGTTTCACAAATAACTCAAACAATGAAATGGCTCTATGAAAACTTAATTTCAAAAGGTATAGGGATGTAAAAATATTGAGTCGGGATCCTCTGTAATCTGTTCAACAGGGAATTCCTGTTACCCTAATGGTTTGGCGTCCAAAGCTTTTTTTTTATTTTTTTTATTTTTTAGTAAGTAGTGACGTGGACCAATGAGGATTAGGGTATCAGGAAATCTCTGTTGACCAGATAACAGAGGATCCGGACTCAAAAATATTATATTAACAAGGTTTTATTTTATAAAAATCTCTTTATTTTATTAACACATAAAAGATAGGAGATACGTAGGGATTGGTAAAGATCTTAACGGATTCACTTCTTATCTCAATTTAATAAAATTATCTAAATTCTAACCCTACTCAAAACTGTACACACCCACCTTATTTGGACTTGGAACCGATCCAGATCCAACCCATACGCTGGTGGATTGGGTCCGAGGTTGAAACTCAGACCCACTTATCCAAGGGAACTGTTTATCTGCAGGCAGGGGGCTGCACCACACCTCGTCCTACAGGGCGTTTTTAGTCATTGGATGCTTTGAATGGCTGTGATGGAAAAATAAAATAAATTTAATGCATTCAATGGCTGAAAATATAATATACCATAAGGAGTGGTGCGGGTGTCTGTAAATAATCATTTCTGATAATTAACTGGTTGGGCTCCGGAGCTCACCTCAACCCTACACAACTAGATCGTCTCACTCGCACACCTTATGAGAATGCATGGTGAAAAAAATCTCTTACTATGAGAAAAGAGGAATTTTTCAATAGATGTAAATACCTGAAATTTGGCTCCTTGGTGACTTTCCAGTGTAGCAACTCAATTAAAATTAACAAGGCATTAAGTGCTGCATTAAGCCCGAAAGCTTCATACTGCATGTGTATATATATGCTACCCAGAGATAGATGTGAAGGCAATGAAGAAGTGGATGCTTCCTTCTTGCATGAAAGGGAAAGGAAAAGAGAAAGGTAGATGCTTCCTTCCATGAGAGAGAAAGGGATGTCCTATGGAAGAGAGGAATCTCTTTCACAACCAAAAGCAATTTTGGCACTCTTAACCGTGGAAGAAGCCAGAGTGTGTTTCATTTGAGGCCTGAGTTCCGGGTTAGGAATTAGTTTATAGACGTGGGATTCATGGTTGATCTATCCAAGCCATTG
Organism: Magnolia sinica; assembly: GCF_029962835.1. Taxonomy (NCBI): domain Eukaryota; kingdom Viridiplantae; phylum Streptophyta; class Magnoliopsida; order Magnoliales; family Magnoliaceae; genus Magnolia; species Magnolia sinica. The sequence continues at coordinate 16,138,701 of NC_080582.1, forward strand.
ATCTGTTGGCCCTTATCATGGAAGGAAAATTCCCTCAAAAACTCTCAAAGTAGTAGATCCTTGCAATCAAATCTTTCGCGCTTCCTCCAGTGAATGTGGTTTGTTTGTTCATTTCTTTTAACCATGCATTTGCATGCTAATAGAGAGAAGATTAGAGTTGACCAATTGAGAAGATATACTGGGAATGGTCCATACGTGATTGGGAACGTCATATCAATGGCTTAGATAGACTAGCCACGGCCCCACACCTACCAATCAAGCTTGGAAACCAATAGTGAACTTGGCCTCTTTTCATTCTATTGTGGGTGTAAACAACAATAAGATTAAAGCTCTATCGACTCCGGTGGATGCATCCGAGAATTATAATTGTCTTGTGCATGCTGGGGGAATGCATGGAAGCAACCCTGAGTTAGAATCAAATAATAAGAGGTTAAATCAACCAAGCACACCGATAATACAAAGTTTTGCGTGAAAAAATTGTCATGAGAAAAAACAACGGCACAGAGTGATAAAGAATCCACCATGATAATCAATGTTACAAAGGATGAAAGAGCCTACCAATGTGAGAATAAACCTCGAAAACCTTAAAAAAAAAAATCCTAGCATAGATTTCTCTTTGCTCACAAAAGCTTTAAACAGGTTTTTCAAAACCCTAATCCTCGATTACAAATCCTTAAATAGGATTAAAATCGAATTAGGAAACAAAACATGCAATTCCACAAAATTGTGCAAGTCGGTTAATGGGAGCTTCGATCAAATCGAGTGTCATCGATGACTCATTGATGGGATTGAAGCCATTTTCGATCAGATCGATTTGGACCCAAAAACTGTCTAGCGAGCAAAGGTCAAAAAATGAAATTTTCTTAAAGGGATCGACAAATTCTCGATGGGATCGAGTGGTCTGTCGATGTCATCGACAAACCCAGTTACAGATAGATTGAAGACATCTAATAACAATCTCCATCATGTCTTCAATAATGACAAACTACAGCTTCAAGCTGTATCTCTAGTTGCCTCCGTCATAATTCCAATATTGTCGTTGCTTCCCATGTACACTCTGTATTCGTCAAGTCTTCGCGAAACCGAGAGAAGTCGCATAGAACTTGAACTTCTTTGTGGGAACCACCTTTGTATGCATGTCCGATAGATTCACGCTTGTGTGGATCTTCTTAAGAGTTACTTCACCTTCCTCAAACACATGTCGTATAAAATGATGATAAACATCAATATATTTAGTACGAGGATGCTAAACCGAGTTCTTCACGAAATTGATCGTGCTTTCGTGGTCACAATTTATTGGCACAGATTTCTTCTGAAGCCCACACTGATTTATCATCCCTCTCTAGCAAATACCTTCTTAGAAAGCTTCCATCACCGTCATATACTATGCTTCAGTTGTTAAAAGAGTCACCACAGACTGAAGTTTCAACATTCAATTGATCGCTCCACCCCTGCTAGTACAAACGAGTAGATGGAAGTCGATCTCTTGTTATCAACATTACTTGTGTAATCGGCATCCTTGTATATAGCCTACCAACTTATCCTTAGACTTTTCAAATGTCAAGACGTAGTCTACTGTAATACTTAAGTAACCATTTAACTACCTCCTAGTATTGTTTACTGGGGTTAGACATGTATCTGCTCACAACACCTACTACATATGAAATATTAGGTCTCGTAGAGCCCATGGCATATATCAGACTACCAACAATACTCGAATAGGGCACAAGAGATATCACTGAATTTTTTTCATCTGTAGTAGGACATTGTTCATAAGAAAGCTTAAAGTGAGCAGCATATGGTGTGCTAAACAGTTTTGCCATGTCCATACCGAACTTAATAAATACATTCTTAAGGTATTATACCTGTGATAACCATAGCCTGCTCCTTTATCTGTCTATATAAATATATGTACCAAGAATCTTCTTTACAGTCCCCAAATCTTTCATATCAAATGTCTTTGACAACTAAGTCTTCAACATTTCAATATCAGATATGTTATGGCTGGCAATGAGTATGTCATCTACGTACAATACTCATACAATGAACTTTCCATCATTTAATGTCTTGTAATAGATACAATGATCATATTCACTTTTGGTAAATCAATAACCTATCATGAAAGTAACAAATCTTTTATACCACTGCCTAAGTGACTATTTCAGACCATAAAAAAACATTCTCAACCTATAAAATTTATTCTTATCCCCTTCACTTTGAACCCTTTTAGTTGCTTCATGTAAATGTATTTCTCCAACTCCCCATGTAGGAAAGTAGTTCTCACATCCATCTGTTCTTATTCCAGGTTGTATTGGACAATTATCTCCAATACAAATATGATAGACACCTGCTTGACTATAGGTGTGAAAATCTCACTAAAGTCGACATTCTCCTTTTGCGTATACCCTTTCGCAACCAAAATTGCCTTGTATCTATCCCACTTCTTGTTGTAAATCTGCTTATAACCGATCGCTTTACGCTTCACTGGAAGCTCAAGAATGTGTCTAACATCTTTTAGAATATGGTCCACCCCATCGAACATTCTGATGCGCATTGAACCGATTCCAATAACTTTACAAACATTATCATTTCCCATAAAAATATGTCCACAATTGTACTCGTTGTATGTGGTGAACCAATCCGTGTGAGAAGTCGTGTGGTATAAGGCCATCGAATCCAAAATCCAGTCATTACTAAGCTAACTAAATTTTAATGCAATCAAGATATCACCTCCATCCACCTCCTCGCATGATTGCATTGTGTTAGCCTCTTTTGGCACATTCTCTGATTTTTTTTTTTTCCTTTTGAGCTTTAGGGTTCCCATAGTCCTTCTTCATATGTCATGTCATTACACAATTCCAGTACTTCTTCTTATCCTTCCCTTTTAATTTGGATCGCGATTGAGAATTACACTTCTCCCTTTTAGTTTTCATTCTCCTAATAACCAATGCATCCATAGAGGTACTTCTATTGTTGTCCTTCTATCTTAACTGCTTCTCATGAAAGGTTAAGATGATAGTCCCTACATCGATGGTATCCATATTGTGGATCAGCGTGTCTCCCATATTCTCGCGCGAAATATAGTGGAAGTAAATTCAAAATATTCCAGGCAAGATCTTTCTCTTCGATCTTAACATCCACATTTGTTAGTTTATATAAAAATTTGCTAAAAGTGTTCGTGTTCATTAATGTCAGGCCCCTCTGTCATCTTAAGATTATAGAATTTCTTTTTAATTTTCTTAGTTCCATCCTCAAGCTATAAGGCCCAAAATATAGCTTGTGGCTTATGATAAGTGTGGTCTGGAGCCTTTTTGTTGGATCCCACCCGAATGTTTGTAAATGTTCATGTTTAATGAAACTTCCGTGGCAAGAGTCCACTTTCATATATATATATATATATATATATATATATATATATATATAGAGAGAGAGAGAGAGAGAGAGAGAGAGAGAGAGAGAGAGAGAGAGAGAGAGAGAGCTACCTAGGGATTTCTTCATATACAAATTACCTAGTTTTGTCCATACCCCTACGATGGTCTTTTAATCCAGGACATTGTCTACTAGGAACAATTATATTGAGGTTGTAAGCCCCTCGTTTAGTTAATCACACTCTTCATCAGTCATAAATGCACGATGTTTTGTCTTGTCAAGGAGAGCGTGTTGCAATTCTTACTGAATTACGATGCCTCTCATCTTAACCTTCAATAATTCAAACTTATTTCTTCCAGTGAACTTCTCCATTTTATACTTAATATTAAATCCCTCAAAAGTCATATTTTCATATTGAAAAAAAAAAAAAAAAAACCCTTAAAACCCCAACGTTATCTATGATACCACTTTTTCAGGAGATCCATGGAAGCAACCCCGAGTTTGAATCAAACAATAAGAGATAAAATAAATAAAGCACACAAAGAACACAAGGTTTCATATGGAAAAACCCTCACGGGAATAACCCACAACACAAAGCGACAATGAATCTACTGTGATAATCAATGTTATAAGAGATGAAAGAAATTATCGATCTGTGAATAAACCTCAAAAACTATACAAAAAACCCTACCTTTGATTTTTCTTTACTCACAAAAGCCTTAAACATGTTTTTCAAAACCCTAATCCTCGATTACCAACCTTAATCCTTGATCAGATCGATTCCATTGACAACCCATCAATGGGATCGAAGCCATCTTTGATCGGATTGATTTGGACCAAAAAATTGTCTAGTGATCAAAGGCCAAAAAAACGGATTTATCTCGATGAGATCAAGTGAGCTTTCGTAGAACTTCCTTCCAAGGGAAGCTGGTGGGGCCCGCCGTGATATTTGTGGGAAATTCACTTCGCCCATCCATTTTGCTAGACCATGTTAGGACATGACCCAAAAAATGATGCAAATCCAAAACTCAAGTGGGCCATATGATAAGAAAATGTGAGTAGGTAAATGCTCGCTGTTGAAACCTCCCTAGGGTCCAACATGATTTTATATGCAATCCATAACATCCGTAAGATCATTCCTACTTGAATGAACTGAAAACACAAAAAATTAGCCTGATCTAGAACTTTTGTGACCCCACGAATGTTTCAACAATGGACATTCAATATTGTGGTGCAGTCCGATTGAGTTTTGGATTTGCATCAATTTTGGGCCCATGTCTTAACATGTTCTGCAAAAAATGGTTGGATGGGGTGGATTTCTCACAAACATCATGGTGGCCCCACCTAGCTTCCCATCAGCTTTCACAGGGAATCCCCGTCCTTGCCATTTGCAATCCTCATTTTGGATGGCAGATGGTCACCATCTCTCCCATGCATCTAAGATTGGCCCTTGTCCATTTATAGTTCTTCATAGTGACAAATCTCATTCTTGGGAACTTCTTGGCTCTAGAATTTCTAAAGAGGTTTTTGAACTTCGAGGTTTTCTCTGATATTGTTAGGAAAATTTTGCTAAAACTAAAACTATTATTATAAATTAACTATTATTATAAATTTAAAAATAGTTTAAAATTTTAAACATAAACCAGTTCTAATTTGGTATTTTTATGGGAAAGTTCATGCTTTTGGAGAATGGAAATTAACCAAGTACTCTGGTATATTGTTTTTCTTTAAAAGTAATGAAGCTAGAAAATTTTGTGGCCCATCTGGTATGTATATATGACACCTAAGTCTGTCAAACATCTACAACCAACTATAATGATTACTCAGCATAATAATTACAGGGATGAAATTTTTTTTTGATTGAATCACAAGATAAGCTGCAAGTGCATTTTGATGTTTTTAAGTGGTGCATACTACTTATTATGGCCTGGCTCATCTTCCATTTAGATTTACCAAACTTTTTGTTCTCAACATCATAGCTGATTACACCAATTTGACAGATTGAATATCATAGAAAATATCATGTGGGCCCCACAATTATTCGCTTTACTACTTTATAAAGAAAAGAGTGCACGGTGAGCATTATAATAATTTCACCACTTAAAAAGCACTTCTCCATCGTTTAATTCACAGGGATATTATCCGGTAAAATCCCAAACCGTGAGGAATTTTGCTATAAAAATTCCTAATATCAGATAATATTTACATTATTAAGCTGAAAAAGCCGAGCAATTCAAAACAATTGATATTTTAAAAATCTCACGGTAATATTGTTTATCTTATTTCCCACAATATTATAGTAAGATATTCAACATAATAGATTTTTGTCACAGTGCTAATCCTCTGTTTGTTAGCATGAAACCAATTCTACACTTAGGTCTGCAATTGCCAGACTTTTCCTATGATTTTGTAATGCAAGGCTGCGGCTTCTCTATAAAAAGCAGTGCTTTGTACATCATTCCAAATCTCACCCTTGTGGCTGCTTGTTCATCATATTATCTGATACCTACAAATTAGAGAAACCATTCTTTTGGGTTCTGTCCTTAACTGTATGAGCCACAACAAGTGTAACAGAAGCGAGCTTTGTGAGCCCCATCAATTAGACGTACATTTCCATGGTGGTCCACGGCCTAAATATCAGGCCAATCTATGAAATAGGTGGGCCACACCATAGACAACAATTGAGAGTAGATGCTCACGCATTGAAATCCTCCTGATTGTTTATAGAGCCCACGGAGATGTAGTCTAGACATCCAACCTGTCCATTGTGTGTCCTACTTGGATGAGGAGTTGCACCAAATTTCAGGGCATTTCAAAACTCAAGTGGGCCCTGCCAAGTGCTTTTAAATGTTTTGGGCATGATTTTACATGGTTTTAAATTGTGTGACCCACCTAAGCTTCAAATATGGTTGATAGAAATCTCATAACATAGAGGGGACCCACCAAATGTACGTTGTGGATGTCCAAACACACATAACGATGGGTCCTTTAGAGTTCGACATCATGGGAACTTCCAATGAGGCCAACCATTTCCACTTGATTTTCCAGATAATACCCTCAAATTTTGGAAATCTCGTGAGAAATTTCTGGAGTGAGAAATTGCTGAGAACAGGTTATGTCACTATGGTGTCAACCGAGCACTGATGGACCTTGATATTTGACCTGTAGATGGTAGAAAATGGTATCAAATACAAGTTTTTAACTCAAAATGTCACTTATCCCCACTGGTGATCTGTCCTTGGGGATATGGCCCATCCACACTGGATCAAATGGTCCCAATCATAGATACAATAGATGTTCTGTCACGCTCATCTATGTTATAGTTGCATCTCTTACTGATAAATTTAGGCTTGGATATTTTAGTCCATGTCGCAATCAGATCCAACATGAAAATATCAAAGCTAGTTAGAAGCTGCCTGCGAACATAGTCTTGAAGATTTTAACAGAAAGATCGAACAAGATCAATTGTTTAGATGTTCTGCTACAAGTAATGAACATTTCTATATCCTACAAAAACGAATATTCTAAACCTTTTTGTCATTAACACTTTCTAAAGATTAATTTTGAGTCTGATGTAGAGCAGGTCGCGTACAGTTACATGGCCAAGATGGATCAGAAAAGGCCCGGTCGACGACGGAAGTGATCCGGACCATCGAACCTTAAATCGAGCGTATCTTGCAATCCGGAATGAGTTATCTGACGTAAAATATATGATTTTGGGGTAGAACGAGCTACTAAAGCCAACCAACCCCGCTACGCCGGGTTACACAGCCCGGAATTGCGAAAAACCCCTGGATCGATGGTCGTTTCCCTGTTTTAATTTCGCTTTTACTATAAATAGTAAGTTTTAGTTTGATTATAACTCTTCATCCGTCGGGCTTTAGGAGTTGCGCCCAACGTGAAAAGAGCTTAGAATAATTAGGAGAACGGTTTGGTGAAGCCAAATAGGACACTTACTATTTTTGGCCGAAAACCTTGCTCACTAGTAGACATCACGACCGTCTATAAATAGTAAGTTTACTATTTATAGTAAGTCGCGGATTCTAGGAGTTTGAGTTGTAGTTTGATTCTGATTTCTTTCCCATTGCTTGGTACCCCTATTTAAAGGGTTGTGAACTCGTTTTTATTCATCAATTAATCAATTTCAAATTTATTAGAATTTATTTCTATTTTCTGCTTTCTTTCCTCGTGGATTCGAGAAGTCTCTGTGAGGAGTCCAGAGAAGCTCCGTGGATTCGAGTAGTTATCCTTATCACGTTCATCCCTGCGTCACATATAGCTTTTCATTTTTGTATATTTAATTCCCTTATGCACTAGATGGGGTTTTCAGTTTTGCATGCGTATCTACAAGGGTAAATTATCTTTCGGAGAGTCAGTTGGCCATGCAAGGGCTGCAGGTAACTCTCGACCGTCTTGCGGACGCGCTACTTCTGCCCCGAGCCCTAAGTGGTGCTCCACCACCTTTGGTTGCTCCACCACCCATGGTTGCTGTACGACACAATCCCGATTTTCATAGAGCACTACCAGTGGCAAATCGTAGGGCTACACCAGATGATTCAAGTTCTAGCGACGAGGACTTTAATGAGAGTTTTGCTCAACGACCAATCCATGGAGGTGATCATCTATATCGTGCTGAAAGAGACTATCGAGGTAAGGCTGAACTTCCTAGTTTTAACGGTTTATTACGTATAGAAGATTTTCTCGATTGACTAGCCGAAGTAAAGAGATTTTAATTACATGGACGTGCCAGATCATAAAAGGGTAAAATTGGTAGCGTTTAAATTAAAATCTGGTGCTTCTGCATGGTGGAAACAATTACAACTCTCACGAGCCCGCCGAACAAGGCGCCTATCTCATCATGGCCACGGATGAGGCGTCTTCTTCGATCTCGATTTCTCCCGAGTGATTATGAGCGGCTATTATTCCGGAATATCAAAATTGCGAGGCAAGGAAATCGAGCGATTCTGATTATCTTGAAGAATTCCAACGGTGGCTACACGAAATAATCTGTCGAGTCATAGAAGGTAGCACGATTTATAGGTGGGTTGCGACCGATAATTCAGAACCGAGTTCAGATGTACCCAGTCAGGACTGTGGATGAAGCAGTTCAATTGGCAAGTAGGGTAGAAACATAACTTGCAAGAGCTCCTGCTCGTCCATATCCTTCAACTCGACCCCTTATGACGGGTCCCACGCAGGATCCAGTGCTGCCACGAGGAAAAGACCCAGTACCTCAACTTCCTACAACCGCAAACCGTGATACGGGGAGCGGCTCATCCAAGCCTCAACATGCAGCACCTACAACAGCGAGTCCGAGTAGGATTCCAAATCCTTATGCTCGACCAAGGTCGAACAATTGTTACCGCTGTGGCCAACCAGGCCACTTATCAAACACTTGCCCTCAACGTCCCGCAGCACACTTGACTATAAACGAAGGGGGCACTGAAGATGAGGCCGTAGAGGAAGGCCATCGCTTTGATGAACATGAACAAATCACTGAAGAAATAGCAGGTGGCGATGAAATGACGGGCGAGGATCGTGGTGAATTTCTAGTTGTGAGGCGATTGTTGTATGCTCCACGAAAGGAATTACATCCACAACGACACAATATATTTCGTACTCGGTGCACCGTCAATGGAAAGGTCTGTGATGTGATCATAGACAGTGGTAGTAGCGAGAACATCGTTTCAAGAGTGATGGTGGACAAGTTGCGGCTACCAACGATGAAACATCCTTCCCCGTACTCAATTGGCTGGATAAAAAAGGTGAATGAGACCAAGGTAACTGAACAATGCACTATCTCATTTTCAATTGGCAAAAATTATAAAGATCAAATACTTTGTGACGTGGTCGATATGGAAGCTTGTCATATGTTACTCGGTCAACCCTGGCAGTCGGACCGTGATGCGATCCATCGGGGACGAGATAATGTTTACGTATTTGTCAAGGATAGTCGAAAAATAATCCTTGCCCCTATGGCACCAGAGAACCACCCTGAAGCCTCTAAAGTGGAGGGGAGTTCCCTCTTGACCATTCGGGATTTTATGGAAGAATCCAAGGAAACCGGCGAGGTATACGCTGTAGTGGTGAAGGGCGAGGAAGAGGAACCCTCAAACATCCCTCCAAGTTTAAGACTGCTGCTAAACGAATTCAAAGAAGTCTGGCCTGAGGATTTACCTGATGGATTGCCCCCTATGAGGGACATCCAACATCACATAGGCCTTGTCCCTAGGGCTAGCCTGCCAAATCGCCCTCATTATCGGATGAGTCCGAAGGAGTGTGAGATACTTCAGGGGCAAGTAGAGGAATTGATCCGTAAGGGTCTCTTGAGAGAGAGCATGAGCCCATGTGCCGTACCAGCATTATTAACACTAAAAAAAGATGGAAGCTGGCGCATGTGTGTCGACAGCCGAGCAATCAACAAAATTACCATCAAATATCGGTTCCCAATACCACGGTTGGACGACATGCTCGATATGTTAGAAGGGGCCAAGGTGTTCTCTAAACTAGATCTAAGGAGCGGGTACCATCAGATTCGTATTCGACCCGGTGATGAGTGGAAAACGGCATTCAAGACCAAGGAAGGGTTGTATGAGTGGCTGGTCATGCCCTTTGACCTATCAAACGCACTAAGTACTTTTATGCATTTGATGAATCAAGTTCTAAAACCGTTCACTGGCTGATTTGTGGTAGTATATTTTGATGACATATTGATATATAGCCAGGATGAGGCGGAGCACAGGAAACATCTCAGGTAGGTGCTGCAGGTCCTACAAATTAACAAGTTGTACCTCAACTTGAAGAAGTGTAGTTTTTTAACTGACAGCCTATTATTTCTAGGATTTGTTGTAACATCCACAGGCATTCGTGTGGACGATGAAAAGGTGCGAGCTATTAGGGAATGGCCGATCCCGACAAACATTCATGAGGTGAGGAGTTTTCACGGGTTGGCGACTTTCTATCGTCGATTTGTGCGAGATTTTAGCACCATAGTCGCGCCTATAACAGATTGCATGAAAAAAGGACCGTTCCAGTGGACCGATAAAGCTGATAAGAGCTTTCATGAGATCAAGCAGCGTTTGTCTACAACACCGGTCTTGGTGCTTCCTAATTTCAACAAATTGTTTGAGGTTGAGTGTGACGCTTCATATGTCGAAATTGGAGGAGTATTATCACAGGAAGGCAGGCCGGTAGCCTTCTACAGTGAGAAGCTCAGCGAAGCCCGAAAGAAGTGGTCGACTTATGAGCTTGAGTTGTACGCAGTTGTTCAGGCGCTGCGACATTGGCGACATTATCTGATTCAAAGAGAGTTTGTTTTGTACACTGACCATCAAGCATTAAAGTTTATTAATAGTCAGACTAACGTGAATCGTGTGCATGCTAGATGGGTTGCGTTTTTACAGGAATTCACGTTCGTTCTGAAGCACAAGTCAGGGCAGCAGAACAAGGTGGCTGATGCACTTAGCCGTCGTGCATCACTACTAGTAACAATGAGCAACGAGGTAGTCGGCTTTGACTGTTTCAAGGAGCTGTATGCCGAAGATGAGGACTTCAAAGATTCTTGAATGAAGTGTCAAGAAGGTCACCCCAGTGACCTTCATATACAGGACGATTTTCTCTTCAAAGGGAATCGATTGTGCATCCCCCAAAGTTCTCTGAGGGAGCAGATTATTCAGGAGCTACATGGAGGTGGCCTCGGTGGACACCTGGGGCGAGACAAGACGCGAGCTCTTGTGGAAGAGTGGTATTACTGGCCGCAATTAGTACGCGATGTGGGAAAAGCCGTACAACGTTGTCATGTTTGTCAGACCTCCAAGGGGCAATATCAGAATACGGGCCTCTACACCCCGTTACCTGTGCCTAACGGCCCTTGGGAGGATTTATCAATGGACTTTGTACTTGGTCTCCCACGAACACAACGCGGCATGGATTCGGTGTTCGTGGTGGTAGATCGTTTCTCAAAGATGGCGCACTTTATCCCATGCAAGAAGACCCTCGATGCAACACACGTGGCGAATTTATTTTTCAAGGAGGTCGTTCGGCTACACGGGGTTTCCAAGACCATTACTTCTGATCGTGACACGAAGTTCATTAGCCACTTTTGGCGGACTTTATGGAATCGATTCGATACACGACTTCAATTTAGTAGTGCTTACCACCCACAGACTGATGGGCAGACCGAAGTTGTGAATCGCACGTTGGGAAACCTCCTTCGCTGTATTTCAGGAGAAAAACCGAAGCAGTGAGATTTGGCCTTATCTCAAGCAGAGTTTGCATTCAACAATATGGTGAACCGCTCGACAGGGAGATCACCGTTCCAGATTATTTACGGACGAGTGCCTCGCCACACACTTGACTTGGTTCCTCTGCCCAAGCACCCAGGCACGAGCATTGCAGCAGAACATATGGCAGACAAGATCATGGGCATCCATGCAGAAGTGCAGACCAAGCTACATGTGTAAGACCCGTGTCCTAATCCGTACTGTTCCGTTGGCTTCCGCGGTCCTTCCGGTCAAATTCCGGCAACCTTCGCACCATATCCGGTGTTTGTGCACGATCCTAAGCTGAGTCCCGCACACCGACGTCGGCTCAATTCGAAACTTATGTCTTGGCGATCGCGTCATCGCCGCGGTTTCAACGCCGTGACTTGCGCACCGAACCGATACCCAGGCAAGAAGATGCCGATCAGCGTTTATTCCGAAGAAACACCGCGCATTGCGAATTTCGAGGGAATCTCTACGCAATACGTCCTATCAATCAACCATTAAATACAACCTTATCTCAAGTACAACAACCCATCCCTCTTTCTCCAAAGTCAACTCTCTCTGTCTTCACCCATCCCTCTTTTACACACTTTTCAAACAAACCCATGCTTCATTAATTACACCCATCACTCCATCACCTCATATCACTCCCATCCTCTCATTTTCTCTCTCATTTTCTCAAATCTCTCCAAGCAACCAAGCCTCTCACGTCCAACACTCCTCTCCCAAACCACAAGTGTGGTCCACCTTCCATCATCCATCTACACCCTCCCATCTCTCATCCACACCATTAATCCCCCATCATCCACCATCCAAGGTATAGGAAAGGTGCATTTGAAGACAAGGGAGCAAGGAGGAGGCTTAAAGGTGGGTGATCCACCGTCATTTCTCCTATATTTTTGGGCCACATGTGGTGGGACCCGTTTGATGTATGCATGTATGAAATGGAGGGCCCATAGTGGCGGGGTCCCTCCTCTATCTCACCGTGTAGCTCTCTCTATTTCTCTCTCTTTCCCTCTCTTTCTCTCTTCCTTAGAATGAAGTGGGCCCCTCCAATATATTAAATCTACTCTATCCATCAAATAGGGTGGCCCACCTCATTTTAGGACAGATCCACCCAATTTAGAGTAAATGATATATTATAATATTTTATTAATATTTATATATATGGTAGGCCATGATCATGTGGGACCTACCTTGATGACCATGGGCCACTCTCGCGTGGGACCCACCATTAGGCTTTTTTTATCCAAACCTTCCAAAAAAAAAAAAAACAAAAAAAAAAAGCAAAGGAAGAAAAGGTTACTTTTTAGTGGACTGCTCATGCAGGCCCCACCTTGATGTATGTATGTGATCCACACCGTCCAATCTATTCTCCAGTCTTCTTTAGGCGTTGAACCAAAATTTTAATGCGATCTGATCATCAGGTGGGCCATAGCATCTAAAACTATGTAAAGACATGCCAGATCATAAAAAAGTACTCGGTGGGACTCACTTGAAGTTCGGATGCAGGTGAAACTAGTTCTGGACGGGTAGAACAGTGGGATACACATGATGGGTGGGCTGGATTGTGAATCACATCTCGGTGGGCCTCAAAAAAAAAATAAAATATAGTAATAAAATTTTTTTTCAAAGCAGCAGCGACGAGCGGGCGGACGCTGGGGCCTCACGGCTCCAGTTGTGGGCCCCACGTGATGTGTTTCGAACATCAAGGCCATGCATTCGGTGGGTCCCCACGTACCACCCATCCATCTCAAAAATCAGCCGTAAACAGAACTCAGGCGGGCCATACCATCTAGAATCATGTGAAGACATGTCTAAACATATAAAATCGCTTGGTGGGGCCTACCTGAGTTTTGGATGTCGCTGAAACTTGGCATGGACCGTCAGTTAGGTGGGACTCACATAATGGATGGGCTGGATTTGTGAACCACATTTCGGTGGGCCCCACATCTGCCCCAAGGTCCAATGACCTCTTCAACAGGTTGGACGTGAAATAATTATTGCAGTGGGCTCGCTGCCCACGTGAACCCCTCAACAGGTTGTATGGAAAATAAGTATTTCAGTGGGCCCTTGGCCCACACAACCCCTCAACAGGTTGTATGGAAAATAAATATTTCAGTGGGCCCTATCCAGGCCCATATCACCTCATGAATAGTTTGGATGTCAAATGATCCGGGCCCACGTGACCTTATGAATAGATTGGGTGATAAATAAAAATTGTAGTGGGCCCTACCCGGGTCCACATGACCATATGAACAGTTGGTTGGAAAATAAACATTACGTTGGGCCCTAGGTTGCTTGGAAAAATAAACATTTCTGTGGGCCCCGGTCTGAATGACCTTAACAATGGGTTGGATGGGAAATAAACATTATGGTAGGCCCCTCATGGGACCCACTGATGTATGTGTTGTAAACCATACCCTCCATTAGACTGGGCTCCATCATGATGCATGTGTTTCATCCAACTGTCCATCCATTTTTGGAGATAATTTAAGGCCCATTTTATGAGGCCCATTGTGATGTATGCAGGCCCATGTGACTAGGCCCACGTGGATGCATTTGTGGCCCGTCATTGAGGCCTACCTTGATATATGCATACGAGACCCATGCATGGGGCCCATTCGATGTATTAGAGGCCCAATGGGATGTACATGAGGCCCATTTCTTGATTTATGTGTTGACCC